>NC_136925.1:83278129-83878129 GCF_949752795.1 Hyperoodon ampullatus
ATTTTCTATCTCTTTATTCCTGTCATTTCCTCTGCCTCACAAAATGCTTCTAACCTTGACGACATCACTACCTGTGGAATTTCCACTACCCATGCCTCAGGCCCGCCTCCTCCACAAAGCCTTCTTTGGTCACCTCTGTTAAAGGAATTCCCTTCTCTGAACTCCCACAGAACACTTCTTTGTGCTTGTCTCATGGCCTCTGTGATATACCAATTTGTCTTATTTCTTCTCTCTTATTCACAAAGTGAAGTCTTTTACACTCCTTCATATCTGTCTTTATCAAGATGTAGTTCGTGGTAAAAATCATCACTGGCCTACATGTCCGATCCCACCCTGACATTTTCCCCAAATGATGAGAGCAGTAAATGAAATATTCCCTTTTCTATTCCTAGAGCCTGGCGTAGAAGACATGCTCAATGCATATTTTACTTGTGTTGCTGAATCTGGGTTGCAGTCATTTCTGTAAAGTCTTATCTCCCCAACCAGACTTCTGGTGCTTGAAGGTCAGTCTTTGTTTTCTACACAGCACATAACATACACATAAATACCTGTTATGAAAATAACTATATTTCTCTGAATGGAAACACACACATTTTAAAGTATATTTTGCTTTTCAATCTTTACACATAAAAGTTTTGTCTTCATCTCATAAAAACACTCATGTATTATGGTCAGCACTGAGTTTATTTTCTAGAACTCTGAGTACTGAGGGGGATGACAATTACCTACTTTAGGAAATTCAGATCTGAGGACCCCAAACTATGTTTGTTTTCTAAGAAATATTAGTGGAAGTAAATGTTTCACTACATGTGGGTCAATAGTGCATGAAATTCTTCTCAGTTTTGATTTTATTCTCCATATGTTTATATTTTCTATTCTACCTCTCAAGTTTGGTAAAATAGCTTTAAGTATTTTTTTTCAGCATATATCTGAAAAACTAAATTTTATCATGGCCCTTGATAACTTTCTGAGAGCTAGCTTGACCTGAATAAGAGGGATGATGGTTTCTTGATGACTGCCATCAAGGCATGATGAAGTATGGGTCTCCAAGAGCCATCAATCACCTGCTTGAAGGATCAAGAGGGTGATTTCCTGGTTGAGAAGCAGGCCTCATTCTCTTGGACCATTACTCCCACATCTTCCTTCTATTCTTCTCACTCCATTAGCCTCTTGTGCATCTGCATGGAGGCTATCGCAGGCTGACCTCTAGTTCCCAATCCCTGATATTTCCATTTAGGTCTAACCTACCATCCCAGTGGAAACATTCAGTGATGTTTACAGTAGTATTTAATCTTTCTTTGTTCCAGTTCTCAGAATTTCATTTGTAAATCTACTGAAATTATCTTATTATATCTATTGCTATCTTCTTTGGTAGATCCATATACCTTCTCCCCTAATCTAAAACCTAACCATCTCAAAGTGCACCTTTTTCTGGTTAATCATGATAAATTCCTTTGTTGTGTCTTTGTTGTCTGGGGTCCTTGTCTAAAGCCACAACAAAACTTCAACACAGCCCCTCACTGACATATCTGGCTTTGGAATCATTCCATGGAAAGATGAGAAATTAAGGAGTAACTTTTGAAGCCTCTGGGGATGATAAAAGTTGATCGTATCCAAACAGCATTGTGGTAATATGCATGATCTTCTTCTGTATACGAAATAAGATATAAATTATAGCACAGAGAATCACAGATCATCAAGTGAAAAAACAACTTACAATTCACACACAACAGAATTTTCTTGGAATTGAGGAGGCAAGAATTATTTTCAATATTTAAAATATACATTATGGAAACCGCCCATTTGCTTGAAAAATGGCATCATAAACTAAACCAAGGTTATGTTTGTGGGACTACACTGTGGATATTGGTTATCTCATGTGCACAGGTATTCTGCTATATATACATGCACGGATTTCTGGTACCTGTTTTCCTTTCCTTGGTGATTAGTTTTTTTCATGTAACAGTAGAAGAGTCTTTAACAATACCATTTGAAGATGACTGCGGATTTAATTTTCCACGAAGTTATAAAAGAGCCCAGATAAAAATGGGGTTATGTCACAGAAAATGAAAAATTGAATGGAATTGAGTCTAGACTTCAGAGTTGCACAAATACCTGTCGGTTCTTAAAAACTACCTCAATTTCTTTAGTACTCTTAAAAAATGACACATTTTTTTCATAGCAGACTAATTTATTTATAAACAAAATTTTAAATTTTTTATTTAAATTTGCAAAATTTCATCCAATTCCATAATAAAATATATATCTTTCAATTTTACCTTAATTTTTAAAAAAATGACACTTTTTGTTTTCAAGTACTCAAAACTTGATTTAAAAATGAACTGTCCTTGAGTCTGAATACTTGATCAGTTTTTGAAAAATGCTATAAGAAGTTTCTAGTTTGTCACCCAAATTGCATGTCAGAAAACAAAGAACATTTTGTCCCACTTAGATACCATTCAATCATAATCTGAGTTTGACTGCAAAACTTTCAGAATTCAATTTTATTTAGAATTTAGAAAATATGACTGTAGGGAACAGTGTAAGGACAGGGAGACCATTTCTCTTTGACCAGAGCAGGGCAGAATGAGAGAGGAGTCAATGTGTTCTTTCCTCTTTTACTTCTGTTTCCATTCTCCACCCTCCACGTTTAAGCACCCAGCAGCCCTTTGGTTTCAATGGCTCTCCTGGAACCACAAGCGTTGGGATTGTTTAAATACATATTTGGAGATGTTTGTGCCACGTTGGTTATTGCATTATGCAGATGAGTTTGGGCAACATAAGAATATGGAGCTCCTTTTACATTGTGCAAAAAAGGCTTTCATTTGTGACTACCTCAGGGACACTTGGTCAACCTCAGATCTTTTCTTAAAAACGAAACGAAGCCAACCTTCCATTATTATTAGATACTGGAAAAAATAAGAACATATAGTTTATACCAGGAAACCATCCTGAAAAATCCTGAGACTCATTTTGTGAGATCTCAATCAAGCCTAAAACAACAACAAAAAGCAACCAAAAGAAACACAGAGCCCTTCAAGGATAGTAATTCGATTAAACTAAAACATTAATAAGAAACTTTTCGGACATAAAATATGCAAATGACCTATAAATAAAAAAATGTACAGTATTAGGTGACACTTATTTACTATTCATTTTGTTCTGGTCAACATCTTCCCAGAAGATGAAATCAAAGATAGAGACTATGAATATTAGTTAACTTGTATTCAAACTAATGTGCCAGTTGACATATACTGAACCTAACAGGGAAAATGCAAGAAATAAATTGCATGTTGAGTAAGATGAAAACTCTCCGTTTGCTGTACTGAGTTTAATAATTATGTCATTTATTATAATTCAAGGGATAGTTTTTAGTATCAAGCTTCACTTGAAATAAGTCTTTGAGCTATTTTAACAGATTCATCTCTACTGTTTCTGATAAGAAAGAAAAGTTCTATGTAAAAGAGCTTAACTCTGGTCAAAATCAAGCAATCTAAAAAAGAAAGTTTTGTATTGTTTTACACGGAATTTCAGTAAATATTACTTCTCAAAAACATAAAATATAATGTATGCTATAGGCTGAGTAGTGAAATCAACACCCCTTAATAAGCATAAAAATCATGACCTTGGTTATTTATTACTTTGAGGTTTGCTACGATCTGAATGTCTGTGTTTTCCCCAAATTCATATATTGAAACCTGTTTCCCACTGTGATGGTATTTGGAGTTGGGGCCTTTAGAAGGTGATTAGGTCATGAAATCAGAGCCCTTATTAAAAGAGACTCCTGAGAGCTCCCTCACCCTGTCCACCACTTGAGGACACAATGAGCAGACGGCTATCTAAGGCTCAGGAAGGGGGCTCTCAACAGACACTGAATCTGTTGGTGCCTTAACCTTGGACTTCCATCCTCCACAGCTGTGAGAAATAAGTATTTGTTGTTTATAAGCCGCCCAATTTGTGGTATTTTTGGTATAGCAGACTGAACAGACTAAGACAAGATATAATTGATTTCTTTTTCATCCCAGGGACTATCCCTTAACCGAAACCCCACTGTCAGACGTGAGGGAAAAAGCAACAATCTCACAGTTGGCTAAGAAACCCTTCATTACCACAAAAGCACCCCTAAGCCAAATGTCTTCACAGGAGAGTGTTTGATGGACAGGTAATACTCACTTTTAAAAGTTATGATTCAGAACTCAGGAATAATTCCTAGAGAGTAAGGCTTCTGGGTTTGCGTTAGCCTACATGTGTGCAAGTAAGAAAAATATATATCCTCCAATGCACATACAAACACAAATATCTTCATTGTTTAAGGTATCATAGGTAAAATATAAAATGAAGATTTACACAGAAAACTTAAAGTCTATATCATATCCAAAGTTGAATTAATTTCACTAATGGAAAAAAATCCTAATTGATTCTGTCCCTCTTAATCTCAAGCACACACCCTTGGAGTTGACTAGAATTCTTTTTATAATAAGGTAAGATGCCTTTCAGAACTAATGTGATGCTCCTGCTAAGATAACAGTGACTAGTGTAGAACTGAATTTGTTTCAGATTTCTCTGTCTAAAGTGTAGGTAGGGTCAAGTTTATATTTGTAGTCTTAAAAACCAAGGTGAAAGTTTACTGCTATTTAAAATGATCTAATTAAATTACCTTTAAGTGCCTAAATATTAATTAAGAATACATTATAGACCTTGCTCTTTTGAATTTTAAATATATGGATATTTTATTAAAGTGATAGAAATTAAACATTTTTATAATAATATAATACATAGTGTATAAAATACTGTCAAAATTTAAAATACTCTACATATTAAAATATGATAAACTACTTAAAGTGCCTATCTTCTCACCTTCTTAAGAAACAAACACCACACACAATGCTTTAGAAAATAGAAGTCATGGTTTACATTTAGCTGAACTGTAAAAATACAATCCAGAAAAATGGTTTTAAGAGCAAAGAAGAAGGAATTAAACGTCTCATATTGAGCAATTCTGCCCACCCACTGGTATAGTTATTCAGAAGTGTGCATACCTTCATTTCCTTTATTTAACCAACATTTATTTATGTTCATTAGATATGGGGAAAAAATAGTTGGATATGACAATTTTTCCTCCTTTCTTAAACAATATCTTTAAATAATGTTACCCTCTCTTCTTTTATAAAAGTAGCATTTATGGTTCTAAATACTCCCTTTAAATACTAATTTAGCTGCATCCCAAAAGATTTGATATGTGTTATATTTTCATTATTGTTTGATCCCATATTTCCATTTGGATTTTTTTTATTGACTAAGTTAATTGAATTTCCATGTTTAAGAGGTTTTTAGGGTTATGTTTCCGTTATTGATATTTAAATGACTTAAAACATGATCAATTGTTGAAATGTTCCATATGTGCTCAAAAAAGGGGTGCCCCCCATGGTTGGGTGTAGCACTCAGGATGCCACCCTGCTCAGTGGTTGTGTTAGTAGGCTACGGCTTCCTGAGTTTGCACTGCCGGAGCCCTCAACTCCTCAGAGAGTTAGCTCACTATCTTCCCTCATGGTTACAGCTTCATCTGTACAATTTGTTAATTCTGACAATTTGTCCTTAATGTATTTTATATCCATGTTATTGAGATCATACAATTTTTAAACTACTATATCTTCCTGGGTTATTGAACCTTTTATCGAAATCTATTTTTAATAATGTTTCTTAAATTTTAATAATGCTTTTTTTCCCTATATCTATTTTATATGCAATTAAAATAGTTTCAACAGCTGTGTTCGGTGACTGTTTGTGTGGTACATCATTTTCCATTCTTCCACTTTCAATATTTTTGTTCTCGTATGTTTTAGGTACACCTTTTGTAACCTCCATAAAGCTGGATTTTCTTCTCTTAATCCAGTCTAATCATCTGTCTTCTAAACTTTAGTTAGTCCATTTACATTTAATTTCATTAACTGTTATATTTGGTTTTATTTCTACCTCTTTTTTTTTTTTCGGTGTGTGCTACTTATTTGTCCCATTTTCCTCTAATTCACTCTCTCCCTCTTTCTTCCTTCCTTCCTTCCTTCCTTCCTCCCTCCCTCCCTCCCGCCCTTCCTTCTTTCTAACTTGACACCTGTATTGTATTTCAATCCCCTAGATGGTAATTCTATACAATTTAAATGCATTTTTAACTTGAGTTTCATGTTAAAAATGACTGGTATAACTAGATCACTGGGGTAGGAATTGCTTCCCAGTGGGTTATACGGGACAGCTTCTGAGGAGGCCCCAGGTCATGGTTCAGATGAAGTCATCTGAACTTGGAGGTGATGAACCTGGCATGGGACCCATGACCTTGCAGGGTGTGGTTGTGAGCCCCTCCTGGGAGAAGAGGGGTTTTGTGACAACACCCTGAGGGGCATCTACCATGCTGTGCACTGGACGAATTTTCACTCCTGCCTTCCCTGGGACTTGAGGCCCCCAACCCCACATGGTCCCCCAGCAGGGGCATGGTGAGGAAGCCTGGACACTGGACAGCAAGGACTTGAACCTGGCCAAGGCACATGAGACCCAGCCCTGAACCTATAAACTCATGGTGTTCAGAAAGGCCTTTGAGGGGAAGCAGCCTATTCACCACCAGACAATTCACAAGAGAGAAGAACCCCAAACGTGTCGGGAGTGTGAGGTGTCCTCAGAATTACACACCAGAGGAAAGCCTTCAAGTTCACTAACACACCTCGGCAGCCAGCTGAGGAGTGCACGGGGGTGAGGAACTCTGGCTAAGAGGCCAACGCAGAGCTGCCTGATCTTATGGCTTTTCAGGATGAGCTTGAGGTTTGAATTTTTATGTGAAATCTCATAATTGTATAAAATGTTAGCATTGTTATTTTATAGCTTTCCTGGGGTATCATTAACATCAAATAAACTGCACGTGGATAAATAGCCTACGTTTTGACATACATATACATCCATGAAGCCAACACCACAATTAAGATACTGAACAATTTCTCATCCCCAAAGATTCCTTGGGCCCTTTTGAGTCCCATCCTCATGCTCTACTTGCCTCTACCCAGTCCCTAGGCAACTACTGATCTATTTTCTATCACTGTAGATTGCTTGTGTTTTCTAGAATTTCACATAACTGGAATCACGCAGCATTTCCTTTTTTTGTTTGGCTTCTCTCACTAGCATAATTATTCTGCGAACCATCCGGGTTGTAGTGTGTGTCAACAGTGACTTCCTTTTTATCACTGAGCAGTAAACCACTGTACGGCTCTTCCAGTTTGTCTACACACTCACCTGTTGTTAGACATGTGGGTTATTTCCAGTGTGCACTGTTACAAACAAAGCTGCTATGAACATTCATGTACCAAAAACAAGTTTAATTTTAGTCACTGTCTTTCCTTTCTGGTGAAAAGTACAAAGATCCTAGAATGCTTTAACTTTATGTTCGATGCTTATATGCAATATTGTCCAGAAACTTTATTTATCTTTGCGTATATTTCTGCTAATCAATTATTATCATACTGATTGTTACATTTTGTTTAGGTTTCTCTACATTTTTTCCAATTGTTCCTTCTCGCATTTTAGGCTTTCCTTCTGGGATCATTTTCTTTCTTTCTGAAATAATTTAACTTAAAAATATTTGAAAGGTTTAGATGGAAGTTAATTCCCTGAGTTTCTGTTTACCTGAAAATGTCTTTTTGGTTGTTGATCTTGTCTTTTGTTTTTAAAAAGTTTTTCTTAAATACAATTTTAGTTTAGCATTTATTTTCTTTCAACATTTTGAAGATATTGTTCTTGTGTCATCTGCCTTCTGATGTTGCTGTTGGTTTAATAACTATCGATTGTTTCTCCTGTGTAGTAACCAGTCTTCTTCATTCTGCTGCTTTTAGAATCTTTCTGTTCTGCAATTTCAGTGATCGATTTAGGTGGGGCTTTCATTTTATTCCTACTCCTCGGGATTCTTGAGTCTTAAAAATTGTGGAAAGCTCTGCTTCGTTATCTTTTAAAATATTACCTTTCCACTATTCTCTCTATTATTTTCTTCTGGAAATCTAATTTTATCCACCATATTGTTTAACTTCTCTTTTATATTTTAAATCTGTTATATTTTCTGCCTGCATTTTGAGTAATTTTATCAGGGCAAATTTCAGATCTAAGTTAGAATTGCTCTTTCACTTACTTACCTGCTGTTTAGCCCATTTAGGCAATTTTGTGTCAATTATTATAGTTTTTAATTCTAGAATTTCTCATGTTATTGTGTGCATGTATGTACATGTGGGTATGCATGTTTGTGTGTGTGTATTTAATCTTTTAATCTGACTGGATATTTCTGATAGTCTTTTGTTTTTTAATCATATGTGCGCTTTCATTTTTTAAACACATTAAACATACTTATAGTCTTTCCCAGGCAACTTTAATCTCTGTGTTCTTTCCAGGTTTGAACTCTGCTCACTCTCATTCATGATGGCATGCTTCCATCTGTGATTTTTCTGATTGTTAGGTCATGCTCTGTGAAACTTTATCTGAGGGAATTATTTTAGGACTCATTTGAGAGCACAGGTCTCCTTGGGAGGATGTGGGTTAGTCTCAGCCCAGTTCCTGGCACTGCCAACTCATGGCCACCCTAAACAACATTCTAGACTCAGGACTTTATATAAGCGCACACAGAAAGAGTAAAATTTAGCCCCAAACTCAGGTAAAGATGGATCTGTGCTTACAGATTCTTAGGAGTAACATTTCTACCTAGAGTGAAAACAAAATAGGCAACTATCCCCAGAACCTTCCTCTCTCCACTTGATCCCAGGAAGAAATCATGTTTTCCAGGAGGTTCTTCATGTAGAATTCTATGGTTTCACTTTCCACCTTGATGAGGCCCTAAACTCTCCAGCAGTCTCCAGCGTTTGCCTGGTCTGAGGCTGTAACCCCCGGTGGTGAGTGGCTTTAGCTTACACAGTTTCCTTTCTGGAGTCTAGCCTTCTCTTACGTTTTGGCATATGACCTTTTCTTTACTATGTTGTCAGCTCAGCTGTTCTTTAAAAATATGTGTTTGGAATTCAATTCATTACTTTTACATAGTGTGCACTGCAAGTATTTGTTAGGGTGTCAGTTCACCATGCTGTCTGAAATAAACCTTCAGTATAAACTGATTTAGACGAAGCTCTGTATACTGATAAATAGGCGAGGTGAATATTCAGCAAGCAAAGGTCGTGATTCTCAGCCCTAGCAACACAGTAGCCCTGTGACCAGTTTGAAGCTAAATCCTTAAAGATGCGAGATTGTCTATCCTGCGATGCTGAATCCTCCCAATTAATATGAAGGTACACAGAGGCAGTCAGACTGTCAATGACTGAAGTAGATTTTCAAAGGAGCTCACATTGCTGTAAAGATGATATGGAGATCATAATGTGACATGCACCAGAGGATTTAAATTATTATTAAATGTAATTATATCTACATGGCATGTATACTATAATATATGCATACTACATCCACATATATACACGCAAATACCATTATACTTAAGAAATCTGTACTACAAAGTATGTATACTTTAATTTCATCCCAATAGCAAACTTGCAAGACTGTATTGTGCCTCGATAACAGCGAGTGACGCACAAGTCATTATTTTTCTTCAGGATTTGCATTAATAAAAAGCTGTTCAGTGTCCCTAGTCCCGTTTGATGGAGAATGATCATTACTGCTGCTCACTGCTGTCTCTGTAGCCTTGCAATCATCCAGCAGATTGGAGAGAGAAGACACATCTAGTGATCCTAGCTCAAACACTCTACCTGTTGCTGTTGACAGACTTTGTTCCTTAGAGAAGATATTAACTGCCAGCTGGCTGTGACAGTTTGTGAACTAACTTGACATTTGTGCTGGTGCCGTAAGAGTATTTACAGCTCAGAAAATATATATAATCAGATTATGATGGACCCAAGGATTTTCAAAGTAAAAAGTATAATACACAAATTATAAACATGACCATAATAATAAAATTATTTAAAAAAAACTTCAGTGCTTAGGCTCTCATTCCAGAAATACCTTCTCTATGTGAAACATATGGTATATGTTTGCAAAGACAAAATGGATTGCAGAGAACAGAGGATGGGGATTCCATTTACAGCTGGTCATTCATTCTAAATTTTCTAACAGCCCACTATTTCAGAAAACTGCTAAGAAAGGTAGAAAGAGCAATTTTGAATGATATGGAATGTAAATGTAAAATATCACAGCATTAGGAAAAAGATGAACATTACAGTTTTGTTATTTTCTGTTGTCAGACTCCGAACAGGATCTTCTTTATATTCCATGAATATCACCTTGTGAGGAATTTAAATTGTCATGTTTCAACATAATCACCCAAAGTGGTTAAGTCTCTAGGAAAGTGACACTGCAAGGCAATGATACAGGCAGAATTTTTGGTGAATATTATGAACACTTTTGAATCTTATAACACTTTTTGTAAATATAAAAGTGGATGGGAAGAATCAATTAGTGTTTTGTCTCTAATCTCATTTCCTAGTAAACACTGGAGATGCCATAATGAAAGAACATATTTGACCAGTACTTACTGCTCTAGTCCCAGGGCAGTTTGGAGACTGGCATTCACCACTCATCCGGTTTGGGATTAAGACATCTTCCCAGCAAGAAGGACCCTTTGAGAAAAAACAGCATATACTTGGTGCACAAATTGTAATTCAAATGTATTCCCTAATACATTTTCTAAAGCCTATTTATGCTATAAAATGATAATGAAATTAATATGTAATCCAAAGATTTTCAAAGTAAGATACATAGACCCTGGGGGTTCTCAGGACCCTTTTGGGGGATCTGGTAGGTCAAAAGCATTTTCATCAATGTACTAAGATGATATTTGGCATATTGCTCCAAACATGTATCACATGTACATGTCGTAGTTTCCCCATTGCAGTTATATTTAATTGTTAAAAAATTTAAATAATTTTCTGAAGTTCATTGCAATTTCAGTTGATAACTTTTAAATGAAAACACACATGCGAGTCTCACTCAAAAGGACTATTTGGGGGCAGCAGGGCAGCACGGGGAGGCACACCTGGAGGACCGCTGGGTGCAGTCAGCAGGCTGAGCAGAGGCACCTGTATCTCCTCTCCCTCCTGAGGCACCGTGAGAATTACAGTTAATAACTAGCAACGTGTAAACCCATAATACCAAGAAAAACAGAAGGCAGAAATTTGGTTGAGAAGAGAGGTCCACACTTTTCTGGAAATCTGCAATAGGCTGCAGCAGCGGAGGGGGCCTCTGTGTCGTGCAGGCCCACAAGGAGCCCAAAGCCTCGAGAAAAAGGAGGCGGGAGAGAAAGCAGAGTGAGACCTGGACCAGCAAACAGGGAGAAAGTTACAATTTAATAAGCAGAAGATCCTAAAAATCTTCTAGATAGAAAGGTCAGATCCCCAGCTTAGAAACATAGAATGCAATGAAACTTTCTGTGCCTACCACAGATACGAATTTTTCATGCGTTAATTTTTCAGGGCCCAAAAAGCAACAAAAACATTTATGTAACAATTCCTATAATTGTCACATAAGTACTACTTTATCTGACAAACCCTTGTGTTGTACAAGGAAATTATGGAAAACTCATTCACAGTTTTCTTCTTGATCTCAGACCATAACAAAACATACAGGTAATAAAACTGAATAGAACTCCGTTGGATATGAGAATTCAACATAATAAAATATATGTGCTAGTTTATCCATACTACTGAAACTATTAGAATTGAATGCTGTTGCTATAACCATCCTGAAAATAGAAACAAATTTCCCAGTTAATTTCTGCCATTATAAAGCAGTTTTAACTTTGCTCCTTTCTAGTTTTAGAAAATATAAAATGTTAATTGGTTATTCATTGCATACATTGTTTTAATAGTTGCATGGGTAAAGCATTTATAATTAACGGGCTTTATATAGGAGTAAGAAAGGTGTCAAGACCACAAGATTAACAAGGACTGCAAATCACATGGCAGCACAAGGGAGCTATGAATTAGAATGCATCAAGGAAAGAATACCAAAAAAATGTATTTCATCTCTCGAAGGTATAGAATTGGAGAAAGACATCAGAAAAAAAAATGTCAGATAGAACAGTGTGAAATACATCTTAATAAAGAATCCTGTGGCTGCTTTTTAGAAAAATTTCTCCTTTTTGTCCAGTAGTAGTTACAACCAAGAAAAATACATAAATTATTTGAGCTTCTATATCAGGAGTCAGCAAACAGTGGCCTTGTTGGCCAAATCCAGCCTAGGGTTTGCCTTTGTACAGCCACAACCTAAGAATGGTTTTACATTTTTTAATGGTTGAAAAGCACAAAAAGAAGAGCATTTCATGGCACACGAAAAGTAAATGATATTCACATTTCCATGTCCACAGTGAAATTTATTGGACACGGCCATGGTTGTTCATTTATGTATTGTCTATGCTGCTTCTGCACAGCAAGGGCAAAATTGAGCTGTGGCTCAATAAGCCTAAAATATTTACTGTCTGGCCCTTTATGGAAAAAGCTTGCCAATCCTTGATAGTAAATAAAAATTTCCAAGTTCATATTGAAAAGTACTCAAAAATATGGTAGCAGCATTTTGGCCACCATATAATCTCATTCATTTGTACGAGTAGCTGCATTCTGGGTCTCAAGTGAGAAATTACTTCAATTAAAACCTTAGTACTGTTGACCTGTGAAATCCAAGAAGGCATTGATAGACTCCAGTGATTCAAGTTGTTTGAATCAGTAAGAGAGTGGAAAATTACAACATTTGGGGATTTGTCTTGATTAATGTTACCAGCAGCTGAAAATCATGAAGCAGAATATTATTTAAATACATTTATATGATGCATGTAAATCAGAAGTTCAGAAAAATGACTCAGTGGCATAATAAACAGAGATAAAACTCTATAAAATATGAGTCTTAAAATAATATTTATTCTTAAGAATTCCAGAACAAATCCACAAGTCATTCTGGCTATGTCTTGTCACATCCAATCAAGTGGAAAATTGAAGTACTTAACTAATTCTTACCCGAATATCACTCTGACAAGCTTCAGACAGGCAGTTTAAGCAAAGGTGTGGTTTTTTCCTGAATTATCTAAATCAATTCTATAATCTGCTCTTCATAGGTGGGCATATACACTGCTCCTTAAACAAATTATGCATTATGTTTTACAAAATATTTCTACAAAGTATTGGCATTTACAGGTTTTGAAAAGGGTAATTTTAATAGTATTTTTTTACTACACTTTTACCAATTATCTCAGGTTATCATCAACTGTGTTGCATTTAAAATAGCCTCTTGAATGATTCCACAAACATCTAAGTCGAAGAATTAAATTTAAGGGACTAAAATTATTTTGAAAATTATACTACTGACATAATACAAGGACAGCAAAACTGTCTTTAAGACAGCTACACTCAGAGGCTTCCATCCACCCTCCTAACTTCTCCTCTCTGTCTGCAATAAAATGATACAGAGAAGGAGAGTCAAAGTTCACCAACCTGTTGAATCCCAATTCCACCAATTATTAGCTATATGCTCTTGAGCAAGGTTCATTTTGCCTTTCTAAACTTAGGGCTCCTAATCTGAAAAGTGAGGGATTAAATAGCTCCTTCACAGGGATTTCATGAAGATTAAGTGAAATAACACCTGTAAGACTTTTGCACAGTGCCTGGCACATGTTGACTTATTTAAAAATGGTAACTGTTGAAAGCAGGATTTCTTATTTCTCAAAATAGAACTCCCCAAGTACGATTATGTTTAATCCTGTAGATAGGTAAGCAATAAGATGCCAGTCTCAAGGGAATGGACTTAACCCAGCGGGTTTTTCATTTCTTCCTTTTTCTCAGTTTCCAGATTACCCAACCATTCCCCAGGGGTCATTCACTTTCCAGAGCATGCTGCTTATAACTCTCTTAAAGCATGACTGATATTTCCATCAGTCATATAGTAACCTTGCTCTGCATCTTCCTCCATTTGATTTTAAGATCTATGCTTCTAATAAAGCTAAGCATGGTGCTGTGATTATAGCAGAGGCTCAATAATGCAATCATTTACTAGTAAGCAGGGAAAATAATAGGGAAAAGTCCTTTGAATCAATACATATCTACCAAACAACTCTTTATTAAACAGCTCTTAAACTCTAAGAATACAGTTATGAAAAAGAGAGAATCCTTTTTCTTATAGGTTTTATGGACTAGCCACAAAGACTGAGGTTGTAAATTAACTGAGCACACTCACTCAAATGAATAAAATTAAAAAGGAATATTCATACCAAATATTGGTCAGATGTAAAACAAATGAATACACATATACTGCTGGTGCAAATATAAAATGACACAGCCAGTTTGGAAATCTATTAGGCATTAAAAAAAAATTAATCATACAACTAACACATGGCTTGGCCATTCCACTCCTAGATAATTGCCTAAGATAAATGTGAAAACGAGTCCACAAAAAGAATTGTATACAAATGCTCACAACACTTTTATTCATAGTAGCCACCAACTGGAGACCACCCAAATATGAATGGATAAACAAAATGTGGTATATCCATCCAATGGAATACTACTCAATAATCAACAGTATTACGTTACTTATAAATGCAACACCATGGATGATTCTCAAAATTATGTGAGGGAAGGAAGGCAAATATGAAATAGAACATATGCATGATTCTGCTTATATAAAATGAAAACAGATCAGTGGTAGCTTTCGGGTGGGGGTAGAGGGTGGAATGGACTACATAAGAGCATGAAGAATCTTTTGGGGGTGTTATGGGCTGAGCTGTGTCCTCTAAAACGGCATATGTTAAAGTCTTAACCCTCTTCAGAATATGACTGTTTTGGAGATAGGGTTTTTGAAGAGGTAATTAAGTTGCAATGAGGTCATTATGGTGGACCCTAATTCAATGTGACTGGTGTCCTTAAAAGATGTCCTTAACAGGTGGTATTGGGACACAGACATACACAGAGAAAAGATCACGTGAAGGCACAGAAGAAGACAACCATCTATAAGCCAAGGCAAGAGGTCTCAATAGACACCAACCTTGCTGACAATTTAGTCTCAGACTTCTAGCCTCCAGAATTGTGAGTGAATAAAATTGTGTTGCTTAAAGTTGGTGGTACTTTATTATGGTACCTCTAGCAAACTAATATAGGGGTTATGGAAGTGTTCTCTATCTTGATTGTGATGGTGGTTTTGTGGGATTATATACTTGTCAGAACTCTTCAAACTGTACCCTTTAAATGGAGGCAGTCTATTTTACACAAACTATTTCTCAGTAAAGTGTATTGGGAAAAAACGAACTGAGACGTTGCCAAGGAAATTCTCTGAGGGAATGAGAATCTGTATCAAATGGTGCTTGAACAACTGAATTTCGATATCTAAATCCCTTCCTCACTCCATACAGTTTTTAGAAGAAAACAAATGAGAACATCTTTACAACCTTGGAACAGACAGAATTTTTTTTATAAGGACACACAAAGCTCTAAACATAAATGAAGAAATTTATAAATTGAACTTCAATGAAAATTTTAAAAAAATTTCCACTCATCAAAAGACACTATTAAACATGAATATGCAAGCCACAGACTGGAGAAAATATTTGTAATACATATATCTGTGCAATAATTCATCTTTAGACTATATAAAGAACTTTAAAAATAGCACCACACAGACAAGCACCCCAATTCAAAATAAGCAAAAGACTTTATAAAAGGAGACATAAACATGGCCAATAATCATATAAAAAGATAGTCAACATCATTAATAATTAGGAAAATGCAAACTAAAATAACAAAATACAATTTTACTTGGTTTCGCATCTTAGCCAGTATGATGGCTAAAATTTGAAAAAAGCCTCATAATACTAAACTTCGGCAAAACAACTAATCTATGGTGATAGAAATCAGAAGCTGATTTCTGGTACTGACTGGAAGGAGGCATGAGGTCATTTTTTGGAAATATTCTGTATTTTGATTGGGGTAGTAGTTACATGGGTGTGCATAACTGTCAAAGCTCATAGAACTGAACCCTTAAATTCTGTGCACTTTATTGAGTGTAAATTGTTCCATAATTTAAAACAGGGAACTGAATCTTATTCCACTCCTTATTCAACAAGTACTTACTGAGGCCCTGTCTCTCAGTAGTTCTGCAACTTTGGAAGTTCTCTTAACCACTCAGGGAACAGCTAGCCCAGGACAAATGGAGTAATACCAGAATGGGTATTGCAAGGATTAAATATAAAAGTTAGGCCAATGCCAGGCACACAGTAGGTTCTCAACAAATGTTAACCATTTCTATATTTACCATTCAGCACCCAGACGTGATAAAGTGTGTGGGGGGCGAGAATTAGGGATCACAGCCAATATGGTTTAAAAAACAATCCATGTAATGAAACTATTAAAAAAAATTTTTTTAAAAAAGCATCTTTACCTCTTCAGTAATTTCCCCTTATAGCCTTTGGAGGCAATAGTTTATATTTATTATAGGATAATACAAGCCACTGTCAATCAAAACAAAAGAATAACCAGTTCTGTGGCTTTGAACTGGTTACTAACATTCACCACCAAGTTACAGAATTCTTAAAGTGAAGAACCATGTCCTACTTATATCTATGTGCTTTGATGTGGGTAGCAAAATGCTGTATGTAAACAAGGTGAATACTCAGAAATACATTAATTGAATCAGGCTTTACTTTTCTCATCTGTAAAACAATAAAACTGAAAGATCTGTGGTTTTCAAAGTTGTGTTTTCTTTTAAAGCAGAACTTTCCTCCAATGAATTGTGTATAGAATCCAAAGTATAAAAGAAATAAATCAGGCTTATTCTGTTTGGAGAAGAAAGATGGGTCCTCAAAGCTCTTGTCACTGCTTTTTGCTGCCTGCTGGAGGCCTCCTACCATTCCTTGCCACGTAGACTTCCTAAACATGGTTGCTTACTTCACAGCAGAATATCTGCTTAGGTCCCTAAGATACAGTCTTCTAAGATGTAATAAAGGGGAGTCTTATATAACATGATCAGGGAAGTGGTAGATATCTCATCACTTTTGTCATATTCTCTTCATTAGAAGGAAATCACCAGAACCACCTACATTCAAGAGGAAGGGATTTCACAAAAGCATGGACACCAGGAGGTGGGAGATCACTGGGGTTCACCTTCATGTCTGTCCCTGACACACTTATTTTTATAGATGAGGAGAAAGACCTTTCATAATATGAAAGTTTAAGAAATGATAATTCAATATGTGACTTCAGTTGCCAAGTGCTTAGGCTATTTTTTTTTTTTTACATAAACCTACTTTTTAGTTGAAATATGTGAATATTTGACCACTTCCCTAGAGTCATTCCTTTAAACTTTTAAGTAGAGAATATAATCTTATGGCCAAGGAGATATAAAGAAGTAAATGATGAATGTAACCAGAGAGTATGTATTTATTTTGGCAAATTAAATTTAAAGTACATTTTATAAACAAACATATTTGTGCTTTACTTAATGTATATACTTTTAAAACTTGAATTTATTTCCTGTGATTTCTTAAAGCATGAATATTTTACAGACTTTTACCTCTGAACACCAAACTGTAAGTCTCAATACAGTTAATTACATAGAAAAACAGAATACTACAGACTACATAAAGGGACCCAGTGTTCATATATTAGCCCAACTGTTTCTACAAATGTTTTAATGGAAGAAGAGTTATTAGGACATGAATTGTAACTTAAAAAAAAAAAAAAAAGACCTGAAGAAGACTCCTAGTCCAGTCCTTGTTAATATTTTGATTCCCAATTTTGAGAGTATAGTAATAATAATTAACTCTTCTTTTTTTTTTTTGTGGTATGCTTCTCATTGCTGTGGCCTCTCCCGTTGTGGAACACAGGCTCCGGACACGCAGGCTCAGCGGCCATGGTTCACGGGCCCAGCCGCTCCACGGCATGTGGGATCTTCCCAGACCGGGGCACGAACCCATGTCCCCTGCATCGGCAGGCGGACTCTCAACCACTGCACCACCAGGGAAGCCCAATTAACCCTTCTTTTGAAACTATTTTATATAGGACAGAAGGAAGCAGAAGAGGGAAAAAATGATTAGGTGAATTCCAGTTAACCAGCAGGAAAATAATGATCACAATAAAAGTAAAAGCACTGCCATCTTCTTGCATTAGTAAAGAACTGGGTTATTTACGTAGCACTCTCACATGCACAAACCAACCTTGGTTCCCAGTGAAAATCTGTTAATGCTATCTATACTCTATAGAGCTTCGAAACCTAAGGTGATTATCTGTTCACGTGTTGGGGTGACCACAGAACTGTTTCCTAAGGATCCTGGCCCCCTACACAAGTACTTAACTCTCATATTTAGCATGCCTTAAGAGTATTGCATTTTTGTGAAAGAGTATCCATTTTTTACAAAATTTGTTAATCACAAAAAACATGGATGTTTCCTTATTTTGTAACATGAAATATCTGAAGTCGTTGCTCTTGTTGGATAATCTTGCCCACATTTTAATAAAAGCTTGATCACTAGGCTGGGTAGGGCTTCGTGAGCCAGTTCCATTCTGCTCCATACGTGGTCAGTTGGATGGCTCAACTAGGGACCAAAACGTTCACCTCCAAAATGGCTCAGCTGCATGGCTGACAAGCGGTGCTGGGCTCCTGCCCTCGGTTCTTCTCAATCAGAGTCTTTCCAGGGGCTGCTTGCGCTTGTAGGTGTTTCCCAATTGCAGTAGCAATGTCATCTCGACCATATTCTTTCGGTCAAGGAGCCCTCTTCACTGGAAGATGCTATTGTGCAACGCTTTGTCCAATGTTAGTTTGGCACTTCACTGAATGAGATTCTAACCTGCAGTTTCTTATCACTACCAATAGAGAACCATCCCGTGCTGTTGCACTTGGTCTTCTTTCACTTTACCTTCAGCTTTTTGCCCTGGTTTCTGACCATATTAGGCCTATTCAGATTTCCTTTCCTTTTTTTTATTTTTTTGCCATGCCACACAGCATGAGGGGTCTTAGTTCCCCAACCAGGGATCGAACCCGTGCCCCCTGCAGTGGAAGTGCAGAGTCTTAACCACTGGACCACTGGGGAAGTCCCTAGATTTCCTTGCATTTTTATTCAAAATACCTAGTGATATATTTTCTAATAAAAGCCTTTAAATATTATGAAACAGTAATGTGTCACATTGGATATGGTTTATGGAGACAAAAATAACAAACTAGCACTAATTTGGCATATTCTCTGATAGTCTATTAGGCTCCCTCTTGTGTTTTCATCTGGGCATAAGCAGAAGCAGAAAGTATCTGCACCCACACGTAAACTTATCAATGGCTTCCAATTATTTAATATAATTTCTCTGATCTCAGAAAAGCACTATTCAGTTACTCGAGAATTTGAAACCACTACCATGTGCAATCCTCTATTCCTTGAAACACATTAATTTGATGCAAATTTTAAGTCACTGAGGTCATTAATTCGCTCAACAAATTAGGCATGCAGTATGTGACAGGTATTTTCCTAGACTGGAGATAAATCATTGAACAAGACTTTTGCAATTAGGAGGATAAAAGTGATTGAAGAAATAATTATTACATGGATTTTTTGAGGGTACACAGGAGGGACCCCTGACCAAGATTTTTTTTTTTTTTTTTTTTTTTTTTTTTGCGGTACGCGGGCCTCTCACTGTTGTGGCCACTCCCGTTGCAGAGCACAGGCTCCGGACGCGCAGGCTCAGCGGCCATGGCTCACGGGCCCAGCCGCTCCGCGGCATGTGGGATCTTCCCAGACCGGGGCACGAACCCGTATCCCCTGCATCGGCAGGCGGACTCTCAACCACTGCGCCACCAGGGAAGCCCCAAAGATTTTTGAAGGACTATTGTTTAGGATGAGATCTGAGGAATGATTAGGAATCAGACAGGAAAAGCGAAATTCCACAAGAGAAAGAATTCTGCGCAGGGAAAGCAGGACTAGGTACCACCAACTCCTAGAGTGGTTTTGTGATATACATATACTCTCAACAAGACAGTATCAATAATTAATAAATAGTTTTTTACTTCTGTGCCTCCTAAATATCTTAATCTACACTACTATTACTTGATATTAAGATTCCATTAAAATATACATTTAAATGTAATAGTTTGCCAAGCACTGATTTCAAAGCAATGGGTATGCCATCATGATAAACAGTATCTTTGTACTTTTGATTGAGATTGACTGGATTTCAAATCCAATAGACATTACCAGACATGCAACAATAAGGAAGTTAATTAATCAGAACATCAGTTTCTTATGTGTAATGTGGAAACAACAATTGTACCTACATCATAGGATTGATGGTTAAATGAGATAAAGTACTTATACACATAGTTAATATTCAATAAATATTAGCAGGTACTGCTCAATAACTCTAGTATGAGAAAAATGTGATCATGGAAAGAGCACCCCAGTAGGCAAAGATTCAGAAGATCTATGTTCTAAATGTAATTTCACAAGAGTTTAGGCCAATCACTTTAAACGTCTTTATGCCTCACTTTCTTATCTGTAAATTGTGAGTAATAAGAGCTCAGAGTCAAACAGGATAATGCACGAGTTAATTAATGTGAAAATCCTTTATAATTATACCAGGGCATTCAGATATTAGTAAGGGGACAACTGGGGCTATGTGTATTCGTAGACAATCTAAATACCTCACTTATTACTGTCTCAAACATAACTCCATTTCTGAGTTGAAGAGATGCTTCATACATAATGATGCAGCTGCTGCTGGGATCAGCAATTAACCAGAGCAAGTGTCTATGCTCGTATTGATTATCCAATGCTGCTGAGTTAACTCAACAGCTGTTTAAAAAGAACATCTCAGCTGGTCTTTGAGATTTTCCCCAAGAACTGGGGTATCTCTATAGCTTATAAAACATAATTTGGCATGATTTGGTATAAAACAAATGTCCTTCCATTACTAAAATGTGTTTCATATCATAACAAGCAAGCATTTCATAATCTAATACTCAATAACATAGTTTTTCCCTCCAAGGAAATTATTACAAGAAAGAAACATCACATCTCTAAAAATACCTACACCGTTGTAAGTGAAACAACTCTTGGTCCACTGCACTACAGCTCCGCTGAGTTTTGACAAAGTCAATCACTGTCATTATTTATTGAGAGTCCTTCTGTGTAGGGTGCCATTATGCTAAATGCAGTAAGCGTCAAACAATGTGCTTATTCCTTCACGATTTCCAGTTACCAAACTATCCCTAAACGACGAGATGCTTTCAATTATATTACTCAGTGTTGACAGCTTTGCTGTAGGCACATCACAGTGATAGTGGGATTTAAACAGCAGTGATTTTTTTTGTCCTATTTCATAGAACTGAAACAATGGAGACAAATAAAGACTTAAAGATACAGTGATTCACTTTTATGCACTCTTAACAGATTTAATTTAAGAGAAGCATATGATTATCTTCATCTGTTCAAAGTCTCTTTACTAAGAATAATCTTGCTACTGCATGGAGAGAAGTTTGCTGCAGCTCAGATTAGAGGCAGTTTCAGGCAGCATAATATGCTTCTCACTGTTGAGATGGTAGCTCTCATTTCAATTCAAGACATGTAAATTGATTTAAATAACAACATTTATTATCACGTAAAGCTTCCTAGTTATCTCAGCTGGCTTTACATCTTGATAATTATGACTGGAAATGGACTATGCTTATTAAATGAGATAAGAAGTTTATTAGTTTCTAGTGAATGCCCAGATACCATCATCATCATATAAACATTATTATTTAGTTCTCAGAAATAAAGCTTGGTGAATAACACATCACATTTCGGTGTATAGTATATACCACTCTGAATTCCCAACTGATACTGAACTCAATCAGCCACGTTTTTTCAAAAAAGGGAAAGGAAGAAATAATAAAGGACATGTTTAAATGATTAACAGATCACAAATTAATTAATTTTTCAGTTGCTTCAATGTAATGAACTGCCCATGAAGATGCAGCAATATGGGGTGACTGACTTGGCCAGTCCACAAAAGTTATACATTTTGCACTAATGGAGGTGATGCATACTTCGAGGACATAAGTAGGCAAATGGCTTGATAAGAACTGGACAAAACTGTGAAAAAAATCACTTCTTGAGGGTCCTAAAGGGCAATGAAGTTGAATGGGCCTCCCTCAATTAAGCATTAGACACACTTGTAATGAGCAGGCTTCTAGCTGTGCTGTAAATCTAATGGCACTACCATGTAATCCTACGACCAGGAATTTTCAGTGACGGCCAGCATATGGGCAGGGGACATTCCTGCCCTTTCTGACCTGGGTTTTTTTGAGCTGAAAAGAGTAAGAACTTCTTAATAAAAAATAAATTTTTAGAAAACCCCCAGACCTCCCCAAAACCAAAAATGACTCTTGGCGAAAAGAAAAGTCAGTTTGTCCTTGGACATGTATGTTGGCAAAGACCGTTTTTTTAGCAAGGCACAGTTTCATATGAACTGAAAACATTTGCTCTAGTCCATAAATTTTACTCTGGGCCTTTTCATGTCAAGATACTTCTACCTTTTCCTCTCTTTCTCTCTCCCTTTCTTCCTCCTCCCTCTGCTACAATCCAGGTTCAATCACCTCTAAAAATAACTGTAGCTTAGTTATGGCCTAATGAGACAGGAGAGAAAAAGTCTTAATTCTAGATTAAAACAAACTAAATTCGTAATTATCTGAACTTTCTCAGGACTAATTCAAACTGGCCGAACTTCACACCAAAAGTTTTGTGAAGTTTCCCACGTCTTTCTGTAAGAATTCCGCCTCCATTATTGTTACAATTTCCTCCCCTTTGGCTCAACATTTAATAAAACCAACTTCTCTAAAAATCTTTTCTTTCTATGTCTATTTCTTTCATCAGGCAAAGTGTGAAAGATTGTTGTTGAAGGACAAATTAGATCTTAGTTATAAATCATTCTAATTCTTTTTTTTTTTTTTTTTTTTTTTTTTTTGCAGTATGCGGGCCTCTCACTGCTGTGGCCTCTCCCGTTGCGGAGCACAGGCTCTGGACGCGCAGGCTCAGCGGCCATGGCTCACAGGCCCAGCCACTCCACAGCATGTGGGATCTTCCTGGACCGAGGCATGAACCCGTGTCCCCTGCATCAGCAGGTGGACTCTCAACCACTGAACCACCAGGGAAGCCCCAAATCATTCTAATTCTTAATTTTTTTTAAACATCTTTATTGGAGTATAATTGCTTTACAATGGTGTGTTAGTTTCTGCTTTATAACAAAGTGAATCAGTTATACATATACATATGTTCCCATATCTCTTCCCACTTGCATCTCCCTCCCTCCTCCCCTCCCTATCCCATCCCTCTAGGTGGTCACAAAGCACCGAGCTGATCTCCCTGTGCTATGCAGCTGCTTCCCACTAGCTATCTATTTTATGTTTGGTAGTGTATATATGTCCATGCCACTCTCTCACTTTGTCACAGCTTACCCTTCCCCCTACCCATATCCTCAAGTCCATTCTCTAGTAGGTCTGTGTCTTTATTCCCGACTTACATCCAGGTTCTTTATGACCAATTTCTTTTTTTTTTTATTCCATATATATGTGTTAGCATACAGTATTTGTTTTTCTCTTTCTGACTTACTTCACTTTTTATGACAGACTCTAGGTCCATGACCTCACAACAAATAACTGAATTTCGTTTCTTTTTATGGCTGAGTAATATTCCATTGTATATATATGCCACATCTTCTTTATCCATTCATCCGATGATGGACACTTAGGTTGTTTCCATCTCCAGGCTATTGTAAATCGGGCTGCAATGAACATTTTGGTACATGACTCTTTTTGAATTATGGTTTTCTCAGGGTATATGCCCAGTAGTGGGATTGCTGGATCATATGGGAATTCTATTTTTAGTTTTTTAAGGAACCTCCATACTGTTCTCCATACTGGCTGTATCAATTTACATTCCCACCAACAGTGCAAGAGGGTTCCTTTTTCTCCACACCCTCTCCAGCATTTATTGTTTCTAGATTTTTTGATGATGGCCATTCTGACTGGTGTGAGATGATATCTCATTGTAGTTTTGATTTGCATTTCTCTAATGATTTCATGTGTTTGTTGGCAATCTGTATATCTTCTTTGAAGAAATGTCTATTTAGGTCTTCTGTCCATTTTTGGATTGGTTTTTTGTTCTTTTGATATTGAGCAACATGAGCTGCTTATAAATTTTGGAGATTAATCCTTTGTCAGTTGCTTCATTTGCAAATATTTCCTTCCATTCTGAGGGTTGTGTTTTCATCTTGTTTATGGTTTCCTTTGCTGTGCAAAAGCTTTTAAGTTTCATTAGGTTCATTTGTTTATTTTTGTTTTTATTTCCATTTCTCTAGGAAGTGGGTCAAAAAGGATCTTGTTGTGATTTATGTCATAGAGTGTTCTGCCTATGTTCTCCTCTAAGAGTTTTATAGTATCTGGTCTTACATTTAGGTCTTTAATCCATTTTGAGTTTATTTTTGTGTATGGTGTTAGGGAGTGTTATAACTTCATTCTTTTCCATGTAGCTACCCAGTTTTCCCAGAACCCCCTATTGAAGAGGCTGTCTTTTCTCCACTGTATATTCTTGACTGCTTTATCAAGGATAAGGTGACCATTTGTGCGTGGGTTTATCTCTGGGCTTTCTATGCTGTTCCACTGATCTTATCTTTCTGTTTCTGTGCCAGTACCATACTGTCTTGATTACTGTAGCTTGGTAGTATAGTCTGAAGTCAGGGACCCTGATTCCTCCAGCTCCTTTTTTCTTTCTCAAGATTGCTTTGGCTACTCAGGGTGTTTTGTGTTTCCATACGAATTGTGAAAGTTTTTGTTCTAGTTCTGTGAAAAACGTCATTGATAATTTGATAGGGATTGCATTGAATCTGTAGATTGCTTTGGGTAGTGCAGTCATTTTCACATTGTTGATTCTTCCAATCCAAGAACATGGTATATCTCTCCATCTATTTGTAATATCTTTAATTTCTTTCATCAGTGTCTTATAATTTTCTGCATACAGGTCATTTGTCTCCTTAGGTAGGTTTATTCCTAGACTTTTTTTTTTTTTTTTGCAGTACGCGGGCCTCTCACTGTTGTGGCATCTCCCATTGTGGAGCACAGGCTCCGGACGCGCACACTCAGCAGCCATGGCTCACGGGCCCAGCCGCTCTGTGGAATGTGGGATCCTCCCAGACTGGGGCACGAACCCGCATCCCCTGCATCAGCAGGCGGACTCTCAAACACTGCGCCACCAGGGAAGCCCCTATTCCTAGATATTTTATTCTTTCTTTTGCATTGCTAAATGGGAGTGTTTTCTTAATTTCAATTTCAGATTTTTCATCATTAGTGTATAGGAATGCAAGAGATTTTTGTGCATTAATTTTGTATCCTGCTACTTTATCAAATTCATTGATTAGCTCTAGAATTTTTCTGGTAGCATCTTTAGGATTCTCTATATATATCATGTCATCTGCAGACACTGACAGTTTTACTTCTTCTTTTCCAATTTGGATTCCTTTTATTTCTTTTTCTTCTCTAATTGCTGTGGCTAAAACTTCCAAAACTATGTTGAATAATAGTGGTGAGAGTGGGCAACCTTGTCTTGTTACTGATTTTAGTGGAAATGGTTTCAGTTTTTCACCATTGAGGAAGATGTTGCCCGTGGGTTTGTCATTTATGACATTTATTATGTTGAGGAAAGTTCCCTCTATGCCTACTTTCTGCAGGGTTTTTATCATAAATAGGTGTTGAATTTTGTCAAAAGCTTTCTCTGCATCTATTGAGATGATTATATGGTTTTTCTCCTTCAGTTTCTTAATATAGTATATCACAGTGATTGATTTGCATAAATTGAAGAATCCTTGCATTCCTGGGATAAACCCCACTTGATCATGGTGTATGATCCATTTAATGTGCTGTTGGATTCTCTTTGCTAGCATTTGGTTGAGGATTTTTGCATTTATGTTCATTATTGATATTGGCCTATAGTTTTCTTTCTTTGTGATATCTTTGTCTGGTTTTGGTATCAGGGTGATGGTGGCCTTGTAGAATGAGTTTGGGAGTGTTCCTCCCACTGTTATATTTTGGAAGAGTTTGAGAAGGATAGGTGTTAGCTCTTCTCTAAATGTTTGATAGAATTTGCCTGTGAAGCCATCTGGTCCTGGGCTTTTTTTGTTGGAAGAATTTTAATCACAGTTTCAATTTCAGTGCTTGTGTTTGGTCTGTTCATATTTTCTATTTCTTCCTGGTTCAGTCTCAGAAGGTTGTGCATTTCTAAGAATTTGTCCATTCTTCCATGTTGCCCGTTTTATTGGCATATAGTTGCTTGTAGTAACCTCTCAGGATCCTTTGTATTTCTGCAGTGTCAGTTGTTACTTCTCCATTTTCATTTCTAATTCTATTGATTTGAGTCTTCTCCCTTTTTTTCTTCATGAGTCTGGCTAATGGTTTATCAATTTTGTTTATCTTCTAAAAGAACCAGGTTTTAGTTTTATTGATCTGTGCTATCATTTCCTTCATTACTTTTTCATTTATTTCTGATCTGATCATTATGATTTCTTTCCTTCTGCTAACTTTGGGCTTTTTTGTTCTTCTTCCTCTAATTGCTTTAGGTGTAAGGTTAGGTTGTTTATTTGAGATTTTTCTTGTTTCTTAAGGTTGGATTGTATTGCTATAAACTTCCCTCTTAGAACTGCTTTTGCTGCATCCCATATGTTTTGGGTCATCATGTTTTCACTGTCATTTGTTTCTAGGTATTTTTTGATTTCCTCTTTGATTTCTTCAGTGATCTCTTGATTATTTAGTACTGTATTGTTTAGCATCCATGTGTTTGTATTTTTTACAGATTTTTTTCCTGTAAATGATATCTAGTCTCATAGCGCTGTGTTAGGAAAAGATACTTGATACAATTTCCATTTTCTTAAATTTACCAGGCTTGATTTGTGACCCAAGATATGATCTATCCTGGAGAATATTCCATGAGCAATTGAGAAGAGTTTGCAGTCTGTTGTTTTTGGATGGAATGTTCTATAAATATCACTTAAGTCCAACTTGTTTAATGTATCATTTTAAGCTTGTGTTTCCTTATTTATTTTCATTTTGGATGATCTGTCCATTGGTGAATGTGAGATGTTCAAGTCCACTATGATTGTGTTACTGTTGACTTCTTCTTTTATGGCTGTTAGTATTTGCCTTATGTATTGAGGTGCTCCTATGTTGGGTGCATATATATTTACAGTTGTTATATCTTCTTCTTGGATTGATCCCTGATCATTATGTAGTGTCCTTCTTTGTCTCTCTTAATAGTCTTTGTTTTAAGGTCTATTTTGTCTGATATGAGAATTGCTACTCCAGCTTTCTTTTGATTTCCATTTGCATGGAATATCTTTTTCCATCCCTCACTTTCAGTCTGTATGTGTCCCTAGGTCTGAAGTGGGTCTCTTGTAGACAGCATATATACGGGTCTTGTTTTTGTATCCATTCACTCAGTCTAGGTCTTTTGGTTGGAGCATTTAATCCATTTACATTTAAGGTAATTATCGATATGTATGTTCCTATTACTGTTTTCTTAATTGTATTGGGTTTGTTATTGTAGGTCTTTTCCTTCTGTTGTGTTTCTTGCCTAGAGAAGTTCCTTTAGCATTTGTTGTAAAGCTGGTTTGGTGGTGCTGAATTCTCTTAGCTTTTGTCTGTAAAGGTTTTAATTTCTCTGTCAAATCTGAATGAGATCCTTGCTGGGTAGAGTAATCTTGTTTGTAGGGTTTTCTCATTCATCACTTTAAATCTGTCCTGCCACTCCCTTCTGTCTTGCAGAGTTTCTGCTGAAAGATCAGCTGTTAACCTTATGGGGAGTCCCTTGTGTTTTATTTGTTGTTTTTTGCTTGCTGCTTTTAATATTTTTTCTTTGTACTTAATTTTTGATAGTTTGATAAATATGTGTCTTGGTGTGTTTCTCCTTGGGTTTATCCTGTATGGGACTCTCTGTGCTTCCTGGACTTGATTAACTATTTCCTTTCCCATATTAGGGAAGTTTTCAACTATAATCTCTTCAAATATTTTCTCAGTCCCTTCCTTTTTCTCTTCTTCTTATGGGACCCCTATAATTCGAATGTTGGTGTGTTTAATGTTGTCCCAGAGGTCTCTGAGACTGTCCTCAATTCTTTTCATTCTTTGTTCTTTATTCTGCTCTGCAGTAGTTATTTCCAGCATTTTATCTTCCAGGTCACCTATCTGTTCTTCTGCCTCAGTTATTCTGCTATTGATCCCTTCTAGAGAAGTTTTCATTTCATTTATTGTGTTGTAAAACACTGTTTGTTTGCTCTGTAGTTCTTCTAGGTCCTTGTTAAACGTTTCTTGTATTTTCTCCATTCTATTTCCAAGATTTTGAATCATGTTTACTATCATTATTCTGAATTCTTTTGCAGGTAGACTGCCTATTTCCTCTTCATTTGTTAGGTCTGGTGGGTTTTTGCCTTGCTCCTTCATGTGCTGCTGTGTTTCTTTGTCTTCTCATTTTGCTTAACTTACTGTGTTTGGGGTCTCCTTTTCACAGGCTACAGGTTCATAGTTCCTGTTGTTTTTGGTGTCTGTCCCCAGTGGCTAAGGTTGGTTCAGTGGGTTGTGTAGGCTTCCTGGTGGAGGGGACTAGTGCCTGTGTTCTGGTGGATAAGGCTGGATCTTGTCTCTCTGGTGGGCAGATCCACATCTGGTGGTGTGTTTTGGGGTTTCTGTTGCCGTATTTTGATTTTAGGCAGCCTGTCTGCTTATGGATCTGGTTGTATTCCTGTCTTGCTAATTGTTTGGCATAGGGTGTCCCGCACTGTAGCTCGCTTGTTGTTGAGTGGAGGTGGGTATTGGTGTTGAGATGGAGATCTCTGGGAGATTTTCACCGTTTGATATTATGTGGAGCTGGGAGGTCTCTTGTGGACCAGTGTCCTGAACTTGGCTCTCCCACCTCAGAGGCACAACCCTGATGCCTGGTGGAGCACGAAGAGCCTGTCATCCACACAGGTCAGAATAAAAGTGAGAAAAAGAAGAAAGAAAGAAAGAAGAGGATAAAATAAAATAAAATAATATAAAGTAAAATAAAATAAAGTTATTAAAATAAAGACTAAAAATAATTATTAAAAAAATTTTAAAGAAAGTAATAAAAAAAGAAAAAAAGAAAGAAAGAAAGAAGGGAGCAACCAAACCAAAAAAGAAATCCACCAATGATAACAAGCGCTAAAATCTATACTAAAAAAAAGGAAAAACAAAAACAAAACGGACAGACAGAACCCTAGGACAAATGGTAAAAGCAAAGCAATACAAACAAAACCACACACAGAAGCATACAGATACACACTCACAAAAAGAGAAAAAGGGAAAGAAATATATATATCGTTGCTTCCAAACTCCACCTTCTCAATTTGGGATGATTCATTGTCTATTGAGGTATTCCACACATGCAGGGTACATTAAGTTGACTGTGGAGATTTAATTCTCTGCTCCTGTGGCTGCTGGGAGAGAATTCCCTTTCTCTTCTTTGTTCGCACAGCTCCTAGCTTGCAGCTTTGGATCTGGCCCCGCCTCTGCGTGTAGGTCGCCTGAGGGCGTGTGTTCCCGCCCAGACAGGACAAGGTTAAAGGAGCAGCTGATTCGGGGGCTCTGGCTCACTCAGTCCGTGGGGAGGGAGGGGTAGGGATGCAGGGCGAACCTGCGGCGGCAGAGGCTGGTGTGACATTCCACCAGCATGAGGTGCGCTGTGTGTTCTCCCAGGGAAGTTGTCCCTGGATCACAGGACCCTGGCAGTAGCAGGCTGCAGCTGCTTCCGGGAGGGGAGCTGTGGATAGTGACCTGTGCTCGCATACAGGCTTCTTGGTGGCTGCAGCAGCAGCCTTACCATCTCATGCCCGGCCCTGGCATCTGTGCTGATAGCTGCGGCTCGCACCCATCTCTGGAGCTCGTTTAGGCAGCGCTCTTAATCCCCTCTCCTCTTGCACCCCGAAACAATGGTCTCTTGCCTCTTAGGCAGTTCCAGGCTTTTGCCTGGACTCCCTCCCGGCCAACCGTGGTGTACTAACCCCCTGCAGGCTGTGTTCATGCCGCCAACCCTAGTCCTCTCCCTGCGGTCTGACCAAAGACCAAGCCTCAGCTCCCAGCCCCGGCGTGTGAGCAGACAAGCCTCTTGGGCTGGTGAGTGCTGGTCGGCACTGATCCTGTGTGCGGGAATCTCTCTGCTTTGCCCTCCGCACCCCTGTTGCTGCGCTCTCCTCCCTGGCTCCGAAGTTCACCTCCCACCCACCCCCTTTCCCCGCCAGTGAAAGGTCTTCCTAGTGTGTGGAAACCTTTCCTCCTTCACGGCTTCCTCCCACTGGTGCAGGTCCCATGCCTATTCTTTTGTCTCTGTTTTTTCTTTTTTCTTTTGCCCTACCCAGGTACGTGGGGAGTTTCTTGCCTTTTGGGAAGTCTGAGGTCTTCTGCCAGCGTTCAGTAGGTGTTCTGTAGTAGTTGTTCCACATGTAGATGTATTTCTGATGTATTTGTGGGGAGGAAGGTGATCTCCATGTCTTACTCTTCCACCATCTTGAAGCTCCTCCCTCTAATTCTTAATTTTTTGAAATAATAATAGTTTTAGGGGAACACTTTTATCTCTCTACATTCGTACCTTTGCTTGGGGAACTGGACCTCCCATTTTCTCCTTAACAACCCTCACTCACTCATCCATGCAGTCATGCACATGTTCTTTCTGTGATGGGGTACATAATTTCATCCAGTGGGAAAATTGGGGGCAGACCATTGTGGCTACAGGTATGGTCTGTGTTGCTCAAACTGGATTCATCAGTGACATGGCACATACTGGTACCTGTTGATCTACTTCCATTTCCCTATTGGTTAAAAAGGCAGAGGAGGGAGGGACCCAATTAATTGACATTCTAAAACCTTGAGGACCAGTAATAGCAATTTTTCCTCCTTCGCAGCCCAGACCCATATACAGACTGTTGTTTGGTTTGGGGTGTCATTAAATTAATTCTTCCACTGGCTTAGTTATTAACCCATTACACTTCTCTGAAAAGCAAGCCTAGTCCCGCTAGCTGCAAAAAATCACGTATCTCCCTGTTTCCGTTCCCAGCATACCAAAGCTCCACTTCAGGGCAGCCCTCCAGGATTTCTACTGCCCCACATGGTTTTGACAAATGATAGCTGCCTGGTTGCTCTGTTCATTCTACTGACAGAGTAGACTTAATGCAAATTAAATAGATGGACCTGATCAAGGCCTCTTGTAAACTAGTTGTGAAGAGTAGCTCAGCATTCCTTTGAAATAGCCCCCCACCTCCCTATATACCAATAACTACTAATTTTTAACAAAAATGAAAAATCCAGGGTAGTTTATGGTAAGGAAAGGAAATAAGACCTTGCTTTAAAATATCTGTTCTTTTTTTCACAAGGCTATATTTGTCTATAATAATTTGAAATCTATATCAGACATCTGTTGGTTTTTTATGTTGACACCTCAAATTGGCTCCATTTAAAAATACATGGCATCAGCCAACAGATCAAAGGTTCTTGGCTTCAATATTCTCTCATTTTTCACAGTTTTAAATCTCATGATTTCAGTACTGCACATGATTTGTTCAAATGTATTCCCTAGCTTATAACTACTGATTATGCTTCTTGAAACTAGTCTGCCAGCCAAGACATGCTCATACTTGATTTTGATACATGCCACATTAAGAAATTTATCCATAGAAGTAATTGTGACATTATTCAGGAATAAAAAGCAAAGGGAAATGCACAGCATTTTTCTTGCCCCAAATTATGCTCTGGTTTAAGGAAATATCTTCTCAAACTAATTCAGATCACAACTGCCATCACTTTACCCATGCCCAAGTAAAACAGTAATATTTTAATTAGAAATTAGTGTCAAACTTTTCCAAGTTTTATAATGAAGCTACTTTTCTGGGCAATTTGGCAAGGTCTAGCCTTCTACCTCAAAATGACTAAGCATAGGAAAGCTATCTTGGGCACTCATCTTGGTAATGTATTAGAAATAATTATAGGTGCATAAAAACCCATAAACCTATAAAATGATTTCTGTTGTGCTTGTGTGAATAAGATAGGGCAGTTACAACTGGGAAAGAAGGAGTGTAAAGAGTAGCGTTATGCAAGTTTCCAAATTAAGACTTACGAAAAGAATAGAGCAAGATTTGATTTGATGGATTTATAATCAAACTCTCCTTTATACCCTATCTTCACACAAAATCACAAAGCCAGATTGACTCAACCTTTCCTTTGAAATTTTCAGAGGCTGGCAAACTGGGAATTGTGAGCTCTGATAGCTGATGGTCTGGTGACCATGAAGGAAATAGAAAAGTTACCGTAAAATTCCTGAAGCTCAGCATTCAGCCCTTTTTGTAAGGCAGAAAGAGCTGTTCAAGGCACAGTAACCTCTGGAGGCATCATTCTATTAGAACAAGGTCAAATAGAAGGTAAAAGGGAATATGCATGCACAGTCTAAGATCTCAAGGAAATGGTAATCTGTTGGAAAAGCAAGAACGGCATTCAGGAACAATTAGGAATACAATTACAATACAGAACAGGCAGATTTTCCAGCTCAAAATTAAATTCTTATTGACCAAGTCTTATCCTCTCAATATTTGTTGGATCTGTGTCCGCCTTTCTAGACCCAAAGTCACGACCTTATTTTGACACTCAAACGCTCTTTTGGATGATTGCAATAACGTGTTATAACTAGTGCCCTGCTATCCATCTCAGTTCCCTAAATGCTTTCTCCACATACCTGCTGGAGGAATCTCTCCAAACAAAAACGAGAACCTGCTTGGCTTCTGCTTAAAGGCCTCCAGTGCCCACCACCCCATGCTCAGGACAGTCTGTGCTCCCTGTTTCCTAACATGGCTCTTGAAACCCTTTCTGATCTGACCACTTCCCTCCTCCCCACCCCCCTCAGCTGAGTTTCTAGCCATCCCCAACATGAAAACCCGAAGGTACACTTACAAAGAAACATAGAGTTATGCATTATTTTCAATCTTCCTGGAACTTTTTCTGTTCAGAAAATCCTCTGACTTTCTAGTGTCTTTCATTTAAGAGGTCTTTGGACATGTTTAATAAGAATGATGTTTTTATAGATCCAGGATAACACTTAAGTTCTGTTTATTGGAAAACAAATTCTTGTAAATATTTCTTTATCAACTATTCTTCACCCACTCTCTGTGATTGATTATTGCAAGTACATGTATCTTAAAGTCCTTTTGCTTTTCTGCTTGAAATATTTTGGCAACTGCATTCCCCGAGGATGCTTTCCCAGTTATCAAGGCTGATGGAAACAAAAGTTTCTCTGCACCAAATAAAGATAGAGAATAATGGCCACCATCCTACAGGTGTATTAGGATCTAGTGATTCAAGTGTTTTGAAACACGAATGCAATAGGAAAATACAGTATAGAGAATAAAAGTAGCTGAGTTCAAGAGTCACTACTTTACATATTAAGTTATGCCCTTGAGCAAGTCATTTAAATTCTACAATGCTCTGATTTCTCTAGGTGTAATATAAGAATTGATATCAGCTTTATCTACACAAGTTTGTTATGAGGATAAAACAATAAAAATAAAAGTATGAAAAGTGTTTTTCTGCTTTTAAAACACTGTGCAATGTTAGTTATTATTTTTCTTTGCATCAAGCCATACCACTAGACTCTTGTGCAAAATCCACATTATTAGAGTAGAAAGAACAATGCTTTATATTGCGATTTAAAGTATTTAAGGTTTTTACTTCCCAAAATTGAAACATTAAGTTTCTTCAGATTATGAACTAAATGTCTTTCTGCCTAGTAATTGAATACCAAATCTCCTTCATAGGCAACTTGTCTTTTTAGGAATTAAAAATCGTCACTACCCACTTATTATTACAATAATTTGATGCTGGAAATAAAACACAGTGCCATTACAGTCCTTCACCTTAAGACCTATTTACATTTCAAGTTAAGGTAAGGCTGACATCCTCTACTAAAAGCACCTGCAACAGAGATCTGTAATCTACATATGAATTGATATCATTTTAAAATTAGAGTTGTTGATGTTTCTTCACTTCTTTGAGATTTAATGTTAACAACTACTGGCTATTGAAATTGTTATTTTCCCCAAGATACTAAGAGTCTTATTATAATTGAAAATGTAAAACAGAATTAAAATAATGGGTAAAATGCATGTAAAATTCCAGTAATAAGAATGATAATAATGATATCCATTTAATTTTTCACAGGGATCAAAGCTATCAAATGCATTATATGCATATTATCCAAACTATCTGAATGGTTAGGTCAATATTTCCCTTTACAAATTTAGAATATAATATGTATCTAAAGCCAATTCATAGAATCCCTTTAAATTCCACTTACACGTTTGTTTGTATGTCTAATCATGTACTGGAAAGGCAGCTACATGGTGTTGACATCTGTAAAGTAAGCCTATAGCAGAAGCTGCAGTGTGGGTTCAGGGTGGTACCAAAGATTCAGGTGACTGGTTTCTTTTACCTATGCTGTGGGAGATAATTTGTTCATGTGTAGGAAAACTCCTACAAACTATGGTCATAGTGGGAAAATATCCATTGAAGTGATCTGAGAGGTATCTAAAGTCCTGCCACTATATTTTAGGTATCACTGTGTAGTGTTATTTGGATATTAAGAATAGAACTTATATGAAGATCCAAAAAGTCATGATAATGAATGAATTCAGGAGCAGAATGTGACAACTGTGTTAGCCTGTTGCAGTAGCTATGCAGATGACCTGAGATCTCCCTGGGTTATTTATGGTTTTAAAAATGTAATTTATATAATGCTATATTCAATGAAAGTATACATTAATCAATTTCCTGTGCTGGGCTACTAAGTGGAGTATTTTGTATGCTAGTTATAGGTAGCACAGCTTCTCTGTAGTGCATATTAAAAAAAATATCAAACAGGCTTAATGATAAGGCAGAAGGAGGTTACTCAATAATAATATTTAAAAGCATTCCTGGAACAAAATATTCATATCTCTGGACTGTCAGATAGCCTGGAATAACTACCACTAAATGAGACTCCACTAATGTGAAAACAGTCTCCAGAGTCCAATTTTTAAAAAGGGATCTAAATGGACACATGATTCTTTTGTCACCCATTTTATATTAACACAGATTTGTTGATCAGTCTCCTATGCATGTGTGTGAGCACACAAACAGTCCTCATGTAGAGGGCCAGTGGGAAGAGGGAAATAGATATCTCAGAGGACAAATACAGATGGGACATAGGAGAGAGGCCTTAAAAACCTCTGAGGACCCAAAAGCTGCTAAGTGTATGGGATGTGGGAGGGGTAGGGATGGAGGGATTTTAGAGGTAAAGGAGATAAGGATATCCTTATTATAGAACAAATGCAAGCCTACATAAAGCAATTGCAATAATTTTATATTAAATACTATTATTTCATATAAAATGGAGACTGAGAATAAGGCATTGGCCCCAAATGCAAAAACAAGTGAGTTGAAATTAAGGGATGATTATATTATAGATCCTCTGATTCCAAGGTATGATTATTAATTATATTCATTTTCATTAACTTACAGCTTTTGGTCTATATATAATTTCAAATAAGCAGTACATATTTGATTTTTCAGTCATTCAAATATTTATCATGCATCTACTATGTGTTAAGCTCTGTGTTAAAGGCTCAGAGATCAAAGATGAGAAAGATTCAGCAGCACATGCAAATATCCCATAATTTAGTGGAGGACATAAAGATACCAAATATTTGACAAAGAAATGTGTAATATACTAAGAGAATTCAGATAATGGAGTCAATCATAATCATCTTGTTTCAAACATGAATAACTGTTAAAAGCAAATGCTATAAGGGACTTCCCTGGTGGTCCAGTGGTTAAGACTTCGTCTTCCAGTGCAGGGGGTGTGGGTTCGATCCCTGGTTGGGGAGGAAAGATCCCACATGTCTCTCAGCCAAAACCCAAAAAAACATAAAACAGAATCAATATTGTAACAAAATTCAATAAAAGCTTTAAAAATGGTCCATATCAAAAAAAAAAAAAAAAAAGAATAAAAAAAGCAGTGGTGTGAAATATCTTTACCAGTGGAGGGGGGTTATACTATTCTCCATTTATTCTCAACCTACACTAGTCAAATTCCAATAAAATAAGCACTCATGTGGGTTACATTTTTTTTTAAATCAATTGGGTAATTGGAATAAATGGTTGATCACTCAAGGCCAGGCTACATCTTTACTTTACTGCTCTCATCACTGCCTACCCTAGTCTAAGAGTATTTTTGTAACAGAATTTTACTTTTTTTTTTTTTTTTTTGCGGTACGTGGGCCTCTCACTGTTGTGGCCTCTCCCGTTGCGGAGCACAGGCTCCGGACGCGCAGGCTCAGCGGCCATGGCTCATGGGCCTAGCCGCTCTGCGGCACGTGGGATCTTCCCGGACCGGGGCACGAACCCGCGTCCTCTGCATCGGCAGGCGGACTCTCAACCACTGTGCCACCAGGGAAGCCCCCTATGTTTTTTTTTTTTTTTTTTTTTTTTGCGGTATGCGGGCCTCTCACTGTTGTGGCCTCTCCCGTTGCGGAGCACAGGCTCCGGACGCACAGGCTTAGCGGCCATGGCTCACGGGCCCAGCCGCTCCGCGGCATGTGGGATCTTCCCAGACCGGGGCACGAACCCGTGTCCCCTGCATCGGCAGGCGGATTCTCAACCACTGCGCCACCAGGGAAGCCCACCCCCCCTATGTTTTAAAAGTATTTTGGAACTCAGAACTGAGAGATTTTATTGTAAATAAAAGTGATTGACTGAAAACAGAATATGAAGTGATGAAGTTTTTAAAAATAAAGTCACATAACAGTGTCTATGAGATAGAGTCTCCATTATGCTCTAGCCATCTAATTAGGTCCATTAATAGCGTTTTCTTTTCAAGGCTTTGAAAATTTCTCCACTGAAGCCCTTATGCTATTTTGAGAATTTTAGTAGTCAAACAACAAACAAGTAGAGAATGAACTCACAATTAATATATGCCCTTTTCTTTTAAAAAAACTATACTCTTTCATTATCTATCCTACTTTCCAATGGCTCTTTAGGGAGTGTTTCTTTCTAATGCTTACAATGAAGTCACCCCAGTTGGCACTCAACTATTTTAAATTTTTAATGAGTTCATAACTAGTCTGGACACCTCTCAAAACTCAGAGCCTCTGAGTACATAAGTGGACTCTATGTTATCAGATCTGGCTATTTTGAAATCAGAGATGCCTAGGGATATGTCTTTTTAAAAAGCAAATAAACCGATAATTTTTTTCAGAGTATACAAAGCTCCATGACACACAAATGTGTTCTGAGGTAGCACCTTTATCACAAATGGAGGGGAAAAAAAGAGGAAGATATGGCTCAGCAAAATGATTAGCTGTTACTATAGTAGCAATGTCGGCACCACAAAACACAATATTTAAAAATGTAATTTTTTCTATTTTTATCAACAAATAAACCCAGCACCAACCAAACGCAAACACTGAGGATTAAGACTAAATCCCTGAGAGAGTAGCATTGACATATATACACTACCAAATGTAAAATGGATAGCTAGTGGGAAGCTGTTGCATAGCACAGGGAGATCAGCTCAATCTTTGTGAAGACCTAGAGGGGTGGGATGGCGGGGGTGGGAGGGGGCTCAAGAGGGAGGGGATAAGGGGACATGTGTATACACATAGCTGATTCACTTTGTTGTACAGCAGAAACTAACACAGCATTGTAAAGTAATTATACTCCAATAAAGATATTAAAAAAAATCATACCAAGTAACATAAGTCAGACAGAGAAAGGTATATATCATATGATATCGCTTATAGGTGGAATTTAAAAATTGATACAAATGAACTAACTTACAAATCAGAAAGACAGTCCCAGATTTAGAAAGACTTACGACTACCAAAAGGGAATGGTGTGTGGGGAGTCCTAAATTAAGGGTTTAAATTAGCATACAACACATACATAGAGAAAACAGATAATCAACAAGGACCTACTGTATAACACAGGGAACTGGACTCAACACACTGTAATAACCTTGATGGAAAAAGAATCTGAAAAAGAATATCTAGATGTTTCTGTGTAACTGAATCAAGTTGCTGTACATCCAAAAGAAACACAACGTTGTAAATCAGCTGTAATTCATCATAACATTGAAATTAAATTACAAAAAGAAAAAATAAAGACTAAATCCCTGGACAAAGATCAGCGTCTCAGGGAAGAGCTGGCCTACCCTGGAGAGAAGTAAGGCTGAGGAGGTGGAAGGCACACTTCAACAGACACATCTAGGTGAGTACTAGCAGCTTTTATAGCATTCCTGTTTAGCATTTATCTTAATCTTAACTGCATCATTATTTACGTAGTAACTGCAGAAAATTTGTCTCTCTAGCTAGAATGTAAGCTCCTAGAGAGAAGGGAACTTTTGTCTGAACCTCAGATTTATGGCTGCTGGGCATAAAATATGCACTTAATTCACATTTGTTAAATGAGATGGATGAATAATTGAGGATGCCTGAATGAAATGCAAGCCTGAATTAAGATGAAAATATGAAAATGCCAGGAAAGAAACATAACTGTAAATAACAAGTAATATTCCATAAAGATTCCCAATTGAATGCTTTACCTGATCAGGCTTATTTCTTTGAGAAACCTCCTTTTCTAAGATTCCAGAGATGCCCAAGTGCTCAAGTCCCCCTGAGGGTGGGCTCGGGAAATACAAATATACCGATATAGAAGAGACAATTTTTTATTTGTTTGTTTTGATTTGTTTCATTTTTGTTTGTTTTAATATAAGTATTACTTACCTTCTTATTCTTGGCTAGACTTTCTCATTTCATGATACTAGAAAATGGTTCAAATGGAAATGCCCCTGGTTGTTACATAATGACTAAAATTATATTAAGTTGTCAAAATTAATAGCATCACAAATTTTCCTAAAATTTTTTTTAATATAAGAGATAAGAACTTGAGGATGTGTACCCTTATGATAAGGAAAATGGAGTAAAAGGAGACGTCAAATATATGTTTGAATTTCATGAAAATAGGTTTGGAGCTACAGGCTGGAGTTTTACTTTGTGTAAATTTAATTCAGAAATGAACACTTACTCTGTGTTAGGCACTGTGCTTCTTGACTGAATGAAGCATAGTGTCTACCTCAAAGAGCTTACAGACTAACTTCCAGACTCTAATAACTCAGAAAGAGCGAGCATGTCACACTTCCAGCTTCCTTCACCCTGGAGCTCTAATAATTCCTCTTGGTTGAGAGACAGGGATTAGAATACAGAGGTGGAAGGAAATAGCAAAACTGGGGGCATGTGGGATACATTCCAGTACTGGTCCAAATTCCTTAACCTGTTCCTTAAAGTTTACATCAATGGAAACTTTTAGAAAATCCACAGTATTAACAACATCCTCATAATTCAGAAAGAAGCTGGACAAAGAAAAAACATAGGCATTACGGGTAAGTTGATTCTGAATCCCAATTATAATTCCAAGAAGGTAAATATCCAAGAAGTTTCCAAGGATTCCAGAAGCATCCTGACAACCAAAGGTGTGGGATCCAGGGCTATTCCATGACCTCATTATCTCTCAGCAGCTCCTGAATTAATGAGGAGCTAGGAAAAACTTGTTTCTTTCAATCCTCAGAAAATTACAAAATAATAATATATGGTTAGTTTTAAAGTTAACTACTGTATATTTTATCAGTCTGTCACATCTAATCATTAAAAGAATTGTATTTATTAAGAAAAATTAAATTGGCTTAGTAAACTATTTTGTTTATTTGCCTAGAAAATGCCTTGCACAAAGAGACTGGATTTTGGATGTTGATAATCCATTTGTAAAAGTGGATAAGACTATGCTTACAAATTAGATAACCTAGATGAAATGGACAAATCACAGAAAGACATAAACTACCAGAACTTCTTCAAGGAGATATATAAAACTTGAAGAGACCTATAAAAAATAAAGCTATTGAATTAGTAGTCTTAACACTTCCAAGAAAGAAATCCCAGGGCCAGAGGGATTCACTGGTAAATTCAACCAAATAGTCAATCAATATTCAGCAAGAGTACCAAGATGATTCAATGATAAAAGAATAATCTCAACAAATGACACTAGGACAGCTGGATATCCATATGCAAAAGAATAAAGTTTAACTCCTACTTCACACTATATATAAAATTAAGTCAAATGGATCAGAGGCTTACATGCAAGGGATAAAACTGTAAAACTTTTAGAAGAAAACTTAGGAGTAAATCTTTATAACCTTGGGTTTGGGAATGGTTTCTTCGATATGACACCAAAAGGAGAAGTGAGCAAAGAAAATATAGATAGTTTGAATTTCAACGTTTGTGCTTCAAGAACATCACCAATAAAGTGAAAAGATAACCCACCAAATGGGAGAAAATATTTGCAAATCACATCACTCATAAGGTGCTATATATCCAGAGTATATAAAGAACTCTTACAACTCAACAAAGTAGCCCAATTAAAAACATAGACAAAGGACTTAAATTGACATTTCTCCAAAGAAGACATACAAATGGCCAAAAAGCATATGAAAAGATGCTCAACATCATTATTCATTAGGGAAATGCAAATTAAAACCACAAGATAGCACCTCTCACCCATGAGGATGGCTAAAATTAAAAACAAACAAACAGTAACGAGTACTGGCAAAAATGTGGATAAAATGTAACCCTCATTCACTGTTGGCAGAAATGCAAATTGGTTTAGCTACTTTGGGAAACATATGTCCACATGAAATCTGGTACACGGTTGTTCATAGCAGCACCATGTATAATAGCAAAAAGTTAGAAATAACCCAAATATGCATCAATTGAATAAACAAAATGCAGTATATCTATACAGTGGAATATTTTATGATAAAAAGGAATGGAGAACTGACACATGCAACAAACACAGGTGAACCTTGAAACATTATGCTAAGTGAAAGAAGGCAATTACAAAAGACCACATATTACGTTTCCATTTATATGAAATGTCCAGGACAGGCCAACTCATAGAGACAGAAAGTGAATTAATTGCAGCCAGGGACGGGAGAAGATTGAAGTGGGGAGGGTAATGTGGAGTGACTGCTAACGGGAATAGGTTTTCTTCTTGAGGTGATGAAAGTGGTCTAAAGTTAGATGGTATTGAGGACTCCACAACTCTGTGACTGAATTGTCACTCTGTGACTCCAAAATGACTGAATTGTACATTTTTTTGAAAAAAATGTTTTTTATGAAAAATTTCAAACATATACAAAATTGGAGTGTATAATGCAGTATCTTTGACTTACCTTCAACATACATATCAATATTTTGACAATCTTATTGTGTTTTAGTAATATTAAGGGATATTATTAACCTTGTTACATATGTTAGATATGTTAGGTAAGATAGCTATGATTGATTGATTAATTTATAATAATGAAGAATTTAGACCTAGAGATAAGGGCACATAACACTTTACACACTTTCTATACATTTTACTATAGTGTAATAAAAAATAATAGTGGCTTAGTAAAAAGTAAAGGTAAGAGTTGGCCAGTTGAAATTGATTTCTGGAAATAACTTGTTTACATTTCATTTAAAAATATTTCTCCCTGCCCGGAGGAAGATTGCGGAAGAGTAAGACACAGAGATCACCTTCCTCCCCACAGATACATCAGAAATTCATCTACACGTGGAACAACTCCTACAGAACACCTACTGAACGCTGACAGAAGACCTCAGACCCCCCAAAAGGCAAGAAACTCCCCACATACCTGGGTAGGGCAAAAGAAAAAAGAATAAACAGAGACAAAAGGATAGGGACGGGACCTGCACCAGTGGGAGGGAGCCGTGAAGGAGGAAAGGTTTCCACACACTACAAGCCCCTTCGTGGGCGGAGACTGCAGGTGGCGGAGGGGGAAAGCTTCGGAGTAGCGGAGGAGAGCACAGCAACAGGGGTACGGAGGGCAAAGCGGAGAGATTGCGGCCCAGAGGATCGGTGCCCTCAGGCACAAACCAGCCCGAGAGGCTTGTCTGCTCGGCCGCCGGGGCGGGCGGGGCTGGGAGCTGAGGCTCGGGTATCGGCTTTCAGTCTGAGCGCAGGGAGAGGACTGGGGCTGGCGGCAGGAAGAGAGCCTGAAGGGGTTAGTGCACCACGGCTAGCCCGGAGGGAGTCAAGGGAAAGGGTCTGGAGCTGCCAAAGGGCAAGAGACTTTTTCTTCCCTTTTGTTTCCTGGTGCGCGAGGAGAGGGCACTAAGAGGGATGCTTGGGGAAGCACCGGAGACGGGAGCGAGCCGCGGCTAAAGGCGCGGACCCCGGAGACGGGCGTGGGGCGCTGGGGCTGCTGCTGCCGCCGGCGCGGGGCCTGTGTGCGAGCGCGGGTCACTGTCCGCCCCGCCTTCCGGGGGGCCTGTGCACCCCGCCACTGCCGGGGTCCCGGGACGTGGGACCCGGGCACGACTTTCCCGGGAAAGCGCACGGAGCGCCTCGGTCTGGCGCAACGTCACGCTGGCCTCTGCCGCCGCAGGCCCACCCCACACTGCGCGCCCCTCCCTCCCCTCTGCCTGAGTTAGCCAGAGCCCCCGACTCAGTGGCTCCTTTAAACCCGTCCTGTCTGAGCGAAGAACGGACGCCCTCCGGCGACCTACGCGCAGAGGTGGGGCCAGGTCCAAGGCTGAGATCCGGAAGCTGTGAGAGCAGAGACAGGGAAATCTCTCTGTGCAGCCTCGGAGGCAGCGGATTAAAGCTCCACGGTCCATTTGATGTGCCCTGCGTCTGTGGAGTGCATGAATGGACAGCGAATCATCCCAAATTGAGGAAGTGGACTTTGAGGACAAGATTTAAGACTTTCCCCCCGTTTCCTCTTTTTACAACGAATTATCCCAAATTAAGGAGGTGGACTTAGAGAGCAAGATTTCAGACTTCTCGCCCTTTTCCTCTTTTTACAACGAATTATCCCAAATTGAGGAGGTGGACTTAGAGAGCAAGATTTCAGACTTCTCGCCCTTTTCCTCTTTTTACAACGAATTATCCCAAATTGAGGAGGTGGACTTGGAGAGCAAGATTTTTGATTTCTCCCCCTGCTCTCTTTTTGTGAATGTGTATGTGTATTCTTCTGTGTAAGATTCTCTCTGTATAGCTTTGCTTCCACCATATGTCCCAGGGTTCTAACTGTTCGTTTTTTTTTTTCAATAATTACTTTTTAATTGTAATAATGCTACTATATTTTATAATTTATTCTATTTTACTTTACCTGCGCTTTCTTTTTTTCCTACCTTCCCTTCCTCCCTCCCTCCCTCCGCCCCTCCTTTCCTTCTTTCTCTCTTTCCTTCCTCCCTCCCTCCCTTCTTCCTTTCACTCTTTCTTTTTCTTTCCTTCCTCGCTCCCTCCCTCCCTCCTGTCTTTCTTTCCTTCCTCCCTCCCTCCCACCCTTCTTCCTTTCACTTTCTTTTTCTTTCCTTCCTCCCTCCCTCCCTTCTTCCATTCACTCTTTCTTTTTCTTTCCTTTCTCCCTCCCTCCCTCCTGTCTTTCTTTCTTTCCATCCTTCCTCCCTCCCTCCTTTCTTTCTTCCTTCCTTCCTTCCTTTCTTTTGTTCTTCCTTTCTTTCTCTCTCTCTTTCTTTCTTCTACTAATTCCTTCTTTCTACTTTTTCTCCCTTTTATTCTGAGCCGGGTAGATGAAAGGCTCTTGGTGCTGCAGCTAGGAGTCAGTGCTGTGCCTCTGAAGTGGGAGAGCCAACTTCAGGACACGGGTCCACAAGAGACCTCCCAGCTACACATAATATCAAGCAGCGAAAATCTCCCAGAGATCTCCATCTCAACACCAGCACCCAGCTTCAGTCAACCAACCCAGCTTGGTTGGTCACCCTATGCCAAGCAACTAGCAAGGCAGGAACACAACCCCACCCATCAACAGAGAGGCTGCCTAAAAACACAATAAGACCACAGGCACCCCAGAACACACCACCAGACGGGGACCTGTTCACCAAAAAGACAAGATCGAGCCTCAACCACCAGAACACAGGCACTAGTCCCCCACACCAGGAAGCCTACACAACCTACTGAAACAAACTTAGCCACTGGGGACAGACACCAAAAACAACGGGAACTACGAATCTGCAGCCTGCAAAAATGGAGACCCCAAACACAGTAACATAAGCAAAATGAGAAGACAGAAAAACACGCAGCAGGTGAAGGAGCAAGATAAAAACCTACCAGACCTAACAAATGAAGAGGTAATAGGCAGTCTACCTGAAAAAGAATCCAGAATAATGATAGTAAAGATGATCCAAGATTCTATTTCCAAGATCCAAAATCTTGGAAATAGAATAGACAAAATGCAAGAAACAGTTAACAAGGACCTAGAAGAACTAAAGATGAATCAAGCATCGATTAAAAACACAATAAATGAAATGAAAAATACTCTAGATGGGATCAATAGCAGAATAACTGAGGCAGAAGAATGGATAAGTGAGGTGGAAGATAAAATAGTGGAAATAACTGATGCAGAGCAAAATAAAGAAAAAAGAATGAAAAGAACAGAGGACAGTCTCAGAGACCTCTGGGACAACATTAAATGCACCAACATTCGAATTATAGGGGTTCCAGAAGAAGAAGAGAAAAAGAAAGGGACTGAGAAAATATTTGAAGAGATTCTAGTTGAAAACTTCCCTAATATGGGAAAGGAAATAGTTAATCAAGTCCAGGAGGCACAGAGAGTCCCATACAGAATAAATCCAAGGAGAAATATGCCAAGACACATATTAATAAAACTGTCAAAAATTAAACACAAAGAAATCATATTAAAAGCAGCAAGGGAAAAACAACAAATAACACACAAGGGAATCCCCATCAGGTTAACACCTGATCTCTCAGCAGAAACTCTACAAGCCAGAAGGGAGTGGCAGGACATAATTAAAGTGATGGAGGAGAGAAACCTGCAACCAAGATTACTCTACCCAGCAAGGATCTCATTCAGATTTGATGGAGAAATTAAAACCTTTACAGACAAGCAAAAGCTGAGAGAGTTCAGCACCACCAAACCAGCTTTACAACAAATGCTAAAGGAACTTCTCTAGGCAAGAAACACAACAGAAGGAAAATACCTACAATAATGAACCCAAAACAATTAAGGAAATGGGAATAGGAACATACATATCAATAATTACCTTAAATGTAAATGGACTAAATGCTCCCACCAAAAGACACAGATCGGCTGAATGGATACAAAAACAAGACCCATATATATGCTGTCTACAAGAGACCCACTTCAGACCTAGAGACACATACAGATTGAAAGTAAGGGGATGGAAAAAGATATTCCATGCAAATGGAAATCAAAAGAAAGCTGGAGTAGCAATTCTTATATCAGACAAAATAGACTTTAAAATAAAGACTATTAGAAGAGACAAAGAAGGACACTACATAATGAAAAAGGGATCGATCCAAGAAGAAGATATAAGAATTGTAAATATTTATGCACCCAACATAGGAGCACCTCAATACATAAGGCAAATACTAAGAGCCATAAAAGGGGAAATCGACAGTAGCAGAATCATAGTAGGGGACTTTAACACCCCACTTTCACCAATGGACAGATCATCCAAAATGAAAATAAATAAGGAAACACAAGCTTTAAATGATACATTAAACAAGAGGGACTTAATTGATATTTATAGGACATTCCATCCCAAAACAACAGAATACACATTTTTCTCAAGTGCTCATGGAACATTCTCCAGGATAGATCATATCTTGGGTCACAAATCAAGCCTTGGTAAATTTAAGAAAATTGAAATTGTATCAAGTATCTTTTCCGACCACAATGCTATGAGTCTAGACATCAATTACAGGAAAAGATCTGTAAAAAATACAAACACATGGAGGCTAGACAATACACTACTCAATAACGAAGTGATCACTGAAGAAATCAAAGAGGAAATAAAAAAATACCTAGAAACAAATGACAATGGAGACACGACGACCCAAAACCTATGGGACACAGCAAAAGCAGTTCTAAGGAGAAGTTTATAGCAATACAATCCCACCTTAAGAAACAGGAAACATCTCGAGTAAACAACCTGACCTTGCACCTAAAGCAATTAGAGAAAGAAGAACAAAAAACCCCCAAAGCTAGCAGAAGGAAAGAAATCATAAAGATCAGATCAGAAATAAATGAAAAAGAAATGAAGGAAACGATAGCAAAGATCAATAAAACTAAAAGCTGGTTCTTTGAGAAGATAAACAAAATTGACAAACCATTAGCCAGACTCATCAAGAAAAAAAGGGAAAGGACTCAAATCAATAGAATTAGAAATGAAAAAGGAGAAGTAACAACGGACACTGCAGAAATACAAAAGATGACGAGAGATTACTACAAGCAACTCTATGCCAATAAAATGGACAACCTGGAAGAAATGTACAAATTCTTAGAAATCCACAACCTTCCAAGACTTAATCAGGAAGAAATAGAAAATATGAACAGACCAATCACAAGCACTGATATAGAAACTGTGATTAAAAATCTTCCAACAAACAAAAGCCCAGGACCAGATGGCTTCACAGGAGAATTCTATCAAACATTTAGAGAAGAGCTAACACCCATCCTTCTCAAACTCTTCCAAACAATTTCAGAGGAAGGAACACTCCCAAACTCATTCTACGAGGCCACCATCACCTTGGTACCAAAACCAGGCAAGGATGTCATAAAGAAAGAAAACTACAGGCCAATATCACTGATGAACATAGATGCAAAAATCCTCAACAAAATACTAGCAAACAGAATCCAACAGCACATTAAAAGGATCATACACCATGATCAAGTGGGGTTTATTCCAGGAATGCAAGGATTCTTCAATATACGCAAATCAATCAACGTGATACACCATATTAACAAGTTGAAGGAGGAAAACCATATGATCATCTCAATAGATGCAGAGAAAGCTTTCGACAAAATTCAACACCCATTTATGATAAAAACCCTGCAGAAAGTAGGCATAGAGGGAACTTTCCTCAACATAATAAAGGCCATATATGACAAACCCACAGCCAACATCATCCTCAATGGTGAAAAACTGAAAACATTTCCACTAAGATCAGGAACAAGACAAGGCTGCCCACTCTCACCACTCTTATTCAACCTCGTTTTGGAAGTTTTAGCCACAGCAATCAGAGAAGAAAAGGAAATAAAAGGAATCCAAATTGGTAAAGAAGAAGTAAAGCTGTCACTGTTTGCAGATGATATGATACTATACATAGAGAATCCTAAAGGTGCTACCAGAAAACTACTAGAGCTAATCAATGAATTTGGTAAAGTAGCAGGATACAAAATTAATGCACAGAAATCTCTGGCATTTCTGTACACTAATGATGAAAAATCTGAAAATGAAATCAAGAAAACACTCCCATTTACCATTGCAACATAAAGAATAAAGTATCTAGGAATAAACCTACCTAAGGAGAAAAAAGACCTGTATGCAGGAAATTATAAGACACTGATGAAAGAAATTAAAGATGATACAAATAGATGGAGAGATATACCATGCTCCTGGATTGGAAGAATCAATATTGTGAAAATGACTCTACTACCCAAAGCAATCTACAGATTCAATGCAATCCCTATCAAACTACCACTGGCATTTTTCACAGAACTAGAACAAAGAATTTGAAAATTTGTTTGGAAAAACAAAAGACCCCGAAGAGCCAAAGCAATCTTGAGAACGAAAAACGGAGCTGGAGGAATCAGGCTCCCTGACTTTAGACTATACTACAAAGCTACAGTAATCAAGACAGTGTGGTACTGGCACAAAAACAGAAAGATAGATCAATGGAACAGGATAGAAAGCTCAGAGATAAACCCACGCACATATGGTCACCTTATCTTTGATAAAGGAGGCAGGAATGTACAGTGGAGAAAGGACAGCCTCTTCAATAAGTGGTGCTGGGAAAACTGGACAGGGACATGTAAAAGTATGAGATTAGATCATTCCCTAACACCATACACAAAAATAAGCTCAAAATGGATTAAAGACCTAAATGTAAGGCCAGAAACTATCAAACTCTTTGAGGAAAACATAGGCAGAAAACTCTATGACATAAAGCACAGCAAGATCCTTTTGGACCCACCTCCTAGAGAAATGGAAATAAAAACAAAGATAAACAAATGGGACCCAATGAAACTTCAAAGCTTTTGCACAGCAAAGGAAACCATAAACAAGACCAAAAGACAACCCTCAGAATGGGAGAAAATATTTGCAAATGAAGCAACTGACAAAGGATTAATCTCCAAAATTTATAAGCAGCTCATGCAGCTCAATAGCAAAAAAACAAACAACCCAATCCAAAAATGGGCAGAAGACTTAAATATTCATTTCTCCAAAGAAGATATACAGGCTGCCAGCAAACACATGAAAGAATGCTCAACATCATTAATCAGTAGAGAAATGCAAATCAAAACTACAGTGAGATATCATCTCACACCAGTCAGAATGGCCATCATCAAGAAATCTAGAAACAATAAATGCTGGAGAGGGTGTGGAGAAAAGGGAACACTCTTGCACTGCTGGTGGGAATGTGAATTGGTACAGCCACTATGGAGGACAGTATGGAGGTTCCTTAAAAAACTAAAAATAGAACTACCATATGATCCAGCAATCCCAATACTAGGCCTATACCCTGAGAAAACCATAATTCAAAAAGAGACATGTACCAAAATGTTCATTGCAGCTCTATTCACAATAGCCCGGAGCTGGAAACAACCTAAGTGTCCATCATCAGATGAATGGATAAAGAAGATGTGGCACATATATACAATGGAATATTACTCAGCCATAAAAAGAAGCGAAACTGAGCTATTTGTAATGAGGTGGATAGACCTAGAGTCTGTCATACAGAGTGAAGTAAGTCAGAAAGAGAAAGACAAATACCGTATGCTAACACATATATATGGAATTTAAGAAAAAAAAATGTCATGGAGAACCTAGGGGTAAAACAGGAATAAAGACACAGACCTTCTGAGAATGGACTTGAGGATATGGGGAGGGGGAAGGGTAAGCTGTGACAAAGCGAAAGAGAGGCATGGACATATATACACTACCAAACGTGAGGTAGATAGATAGTGGGAAGCAGCCGCAGAGCACAGGGAGATCAGCTCGGTGCTTTGTGACCGCCTGGAGGGGTGGGATGGGGAGGGTGGGAGGGAGGGAGATGCATGAGGGAAGGGATGTGGGAACAGATGTATATGTATGACTGATTCACTTTGTTATAAAGCAGAAACTAATTAAAAAAATGATAGCAAAAAAAAAATATTTCTCTCTTAATCAGCATTAGGAGGAAGTGTTCTGGAGCTTCTACAGACTCTGTTTCACAGTCTAAGGTCCACGTGTGGTTACCTACATCTTCCTCGTGGTGGAAAATAGTAGACAGAATTGAAATAGTCGACTGTATTACTGAGGAAGTAACTGCTTCTGCTACATTCTGACTGATTGTACCTGTATTTTACCCTTTGAACGAAATATAGAGAAGCCAGGTTTTCTCTGTATCTTTTCATCTTATAGTCCAGTAATTTTTCTTTCCAGTCAATTCTAAATATAGGAAATCACAAAGGTCTATTTACACAACTATATAATTTAAGTATCCAAATGTCTCATTGACATACACTAGGATATTATGACTCTTTAAGACCTATGATAAATTTGCAGTGATATGGGACAATGTTTGTGATACAGTATGAAGCCTAAAAGGAAGAACGTGACAGGGACTGACATTCCTACCCAGAACAACAGAAATGTGAATGTGTTCATCTCTGGTGCTTGAGGTTTGGAAAATGCTAGACCCTAAGTTTTACTATGGAATTTTATGATCCACAGTGAACTTGAAAAGTAAATGCCATAGTCTCTGTCCTATTTGGCAAGGTGTACCTCTTATTGCTGTCTAGCTACTTACACTTGCTATTATAACCCAAGATTCTTAATTAAGCAATCATATGACTTCACTGTTAATAGCTACTCTGGGACCTCTTGAAATATCATTCATAATATGTATCTTACTAGAAATATCATCTCATTTTGATAACTAAAGACTTCTTTATTTCTTTTGTTATATTTTCTTTCTATATGGTACATTACTGCCATGTGATTACCAACATTTTTTAATGTTATGGGTGGGATCATGATCTAACTATAGTTGGTATTTATATGACATTAAAACAAAAGTGCTATCATAATTAAAGATGAACTTATAATAAAAATAAAGACATATAATTTAATGCTATTTATATCATAACTGTTTAGAAGAAGACAAATGAAAAGAAAAAAGGGAAGCAGTTACATGGAATTGATAGTTTACTAATAAAGCTCATGCTCTCCATTCAGCTTACAAAGGCTTTTAAACACTCAGACTAAGAGTTATTATCAAAATCACTAAACTTACATAGAACACCATCAAGCTAGAATTATTAGAATGTAGAAAGTGTGAATAAGTCTAGGATTAGGGGACCTACTAAGTAAGTGACTGACTTGCTAGAATCCTTTGCAATGCTTACTGAAGAATTTTTTTCATTACAATGAACAATACAAGGCAAATTTAATGCACTCTGGACTCTCCGCAGATATTTATATTTTTCTGCTTTCTTAAAAGTACACAGGTCAGACAAAGGATTCACCTTGATCGGAAATAGAGAACTCAGGTATGTTTGAATCTGCTACTTATACTGCATACTATGTTTTGTTTAATTTTATGGGTAGAAAAAAAAGGGTCATGTATTTTACATATTATCAGTTTAAATAATAAATTTTGTTTTGATTAAGGAACAATCATGGTATATGATTATTATAAAAATATAGGCTTATAATTAAGTTCCTATCCTTATTGTAAGTCTCTGCCATTCTATTAACATATGCATTATTATTTTGGTTTTGTAATACCAGATAGTAAATAAACATACATTTTATAAATATAAAATAAACATACAAATTCTATATTTTGAAAGATACAGTTTTAGGAGCTAAATGGGCACATGCAAATAAAAAATATAGTATTATCAGTCTGTCTGCTGTTTCATGCTTTATTAACTTCTATTTCTGATATTTTTAAAGTGCTATACACATACAAGTTATACAGAAATCTACCTCATAGTTTCTAAAAATCACTGACTTCTCAAACATTTTTCCTTTTTAAAAAATAAACATATGAATGCTGATGAAGTGGAAAATGAGCCTCTGGAGATGCTTTCTAAAGGAACCACAAGATTGATGAAAAGTATGCACCACATTACATGGGGCTGAACTTATTGTGCACACTGGAGAAGTCCTTGATATTAATGTGTGTCTCACGCTCAGCTCCCAGAGCCAAAACTCCATCGGAGAGATGTGCACTGCTATCCAGAGGCATTTCACAATTCGAGCCCAAAGGTTTACAGTCCAGCATTCCAGCTAATTATGCTGCTTCTAATTCCAGCTGGACTTAAAACTCTTATCTCTGGATGCCAGGCCTACAGATAGGGCCTATCACAGTAGCTCCAATTCATAGAGAATACTCAACTCCATGACCCCAGTGAGATTAAATCCCTCCAGAGAGCCTAAGTAAATGGTTCATAACTTGTTCCTGTCACTCCCACTAATGCCTGTGAACTGAGAAAGAGACTAGAAAAGGTGAAAGTATCTTCAAGTTATTAGCTGAACTTCCTCTTCCTTTGCTCCTGTCAGTAAGTCCCGCATCCTGCTTTTACGGAGAATGAGAAACTCAGAGGCAGCAATTCCTGAACTTTCTTCTCAAGTATTTATGAATCAGTCTGCAGGTGTCTGTGTATTATTGGTGACAAACAGATGCACTTTTCTCTTCTCCTTAACAACTTTCTGGTAAGCCCTGTGTGCACCCGCCGCTCTGAGAAAGACACCATAGTTAGAAGGGCACAGGTCAAGTTATATAATTGAGACTTTTATCTTGGATCAAACAGATTTCACCTCAAAAACAGGTGCATCTGAATGTAAAAGGATCTAGTTATCATTATGGGGGTTGGTTGCACTCTCCTGAACATTTATTTAAAATAATCAAAACTGAAGAGCAAACAAATATATTATGGTAAATATTGTTTGAGAGATACTTAAGGAATTAGTTTTAAATCTTCCGTAATTCTTGATAATGTGATTTTGCATCTATATTTCTCGCTGGGCAGGATTTCTTTGAGAGTAGAGCCAAGCCATGATTTGTCTTGTTTCTCCTACACTTCACATTTTCAAACATACATGATTCAAAGCACATATGTCATACACTTTTTAATGTATTATATTTTTAATAAAAGCTTATTGGATTTGGGGGGTGTTGAACAGTAGTACATTCAAATCCTTCTTAAAAAAAGAGAAATGATGGTAGCATACATTTTTCTGTGCCACTTTCAACTTTAGTATAATTGAAATTTGAGTCCATACTTTTGTTTAAATTCAGCCCAGTGTTTCCACTGAATCCCTTCTGGCTATTGGCGGTCATGTATATAACATCATGGTTACGAGCTCTTTTTTTGAAAACCCATTTCTAGTGACCTTGACCTCTCTAGTGCATTTAAGATTATTCCAAAGCATATAAAAATATGGGCTTTGTTCTGCATGACCAGTTTTGTGAAACTTGTAATTTCTTTGTAACTTAAATTGCATACTGCAAGAAGTTAAACCCTTTTTACTGAGTGTCAACTTTTGACAGAAACGTGTTCTTCTTTGGAGAAATAGTCCTTCAGGACCTAGGAATGGGTAACACCAATGACTCTGGGCATTTTTAATTTTACAAATTCACTTCTAATGTCTTTAACTGTGATTCCTGGCATAAAGCAGCCAAAAGGATCATGCTTTATTGAAATGTTTAATTGAATATATGTGCTATACACATACATTTTTGAAACACCTCAAACTTAGCAAGTACAATACAAAGATCTGTTTTTTGAGAGTAAGTTGCTGACATGATGCCCTGTCATACTCAAAAAACTTTAGTGTGCATTTTCTACAAACAAACATTCTCCTAATCACAGCCCATTCATCCAAATCAGGAATTAACATTGTCACATTATTATCATTTAATCCTCAGGCCTCATTTAAACTCTCCCAATTATGTCCTTTATACTAAAAAAGCCAGCTAAAAATCATGCACTGCGTTTCGTTGTCACATCTCTTTAGATATTTTAGTCTGGCACAGTTTCTTAGTTTTTGCATGACTATCACAACTTTGGAATTTTTGAAAGTGACAGGACAGTTATTTTATAGAATATTTGTCATTTGGATCCGTCTGCTATTTCTTCATGATTCCGGTTATGTGTCTTTGGCAGGCATATCACCGGAGTGATGCTGGGTTCTTCCCATTGCACCATCAGGAGGCACATGGTCCAATTTTCCCATCACTGAGGAAGCTCACGTGGATCACTTGTTTAAAGCAGCATCTGCCGAACTTCAATGTAAAGGTGTCCATTGTAATTAGTATTTTATGGGGAGGTATTTTGAATTTTCTGTTCCTTATTAAACTCTCAACTTATTCAGTACAGGCTCATGGGTTATATTTTATTGCATGGGTTATATTCATTTGGTTACTATCATTAATATGGTGCTTCAAATTGTCCCAGGTATGGCCAGTTGGAGACCTTACAAGTTGGTTCCTTTACCCTTCCCATGCATCCTCACTGTTCTTTGAAGACCTCCTTGCCTTCGACAATAAGATCTTTTTTACCTGCCCCAGTTCTGGAAGCAGCCCTGGTTATTTTTAGTGGAAAAACATGGGGTTTAGAGGCCAAGATTGAGATGCACGTCTGTTGACCCTTACGCATCATTTCTTCCAGGGCCTCTCAGAAGACTGAGCTAGGGAATAGAAGTGCAATACACACACACACACACACACACATACATACATACATGCATACATTAACCGCTATTCTAATTCTGTATTTATTTCTACATCTACCTGCTTATATTAAAAATCATGAATTCACACTAATAACCCAAATTTCAATCCAAATTCTACAAGGTTTATTTTTGTTTCCTTTCCCTACTTATAACTCTATTCTCAGATGGAGAAAAATATTACCCTTAATGTGTCTGCTTATCTGATCAGTTCTTCTCTTTGTTACAATCTCCCGTTCGGCAGCCAGAAGCCCTTTACACCACCTGGGCTCTGACATCCTCTGACAGGCCGCCCCTCTCTGTGGACGCCCTGCTTACTCTGCTCAGGCTCTGCCTTCCCATGCCAGCTTGCCCACCCCTCGTGACTGCACTTCTCAAATTGTTGGGCTCTCAAATCCTGCACTAGGTCAATCACCCCCCACAGGGATGCCCCGTCTACCTCCACTCTGGGTCCTGTACCCTGTCACTGGGGTGTCACACTGTGTAGAGGCACTTGTCATCCTGTTCAGGCTTCAAGCACCCCCTGGGTATCCCATGTCCACTGATGTTCCTCCTCTCCCTGTTTGGGACCTGAACCTCTGCTCTGAGCCTCCATGGCTCCCCACTCCTTCCCCACCACAGAAGTCTACCTTGAATTCCCTCTGGCTTTGAACGGAATTGCTCAGAAAGGAAAGGAAAAGAGGAAGGGAAAAGGAAAAGCTATATATCCAGTACGACAATGAAATGACAATGAAGGATCTAAATTTAAGTACAAATCCAATTATTTTGCTAATTACTAATCCAATTAATTACTCGTGCAAAGACTTCAACTGAAGTGACAATTGTATAAACAGAAATTTGGGGCCTGGATAAATTTGCATATAGGCAAATAATAAAAACTAATGGTAACAAAATAACCAATAATTTCTCCTCCATCCAGCTATGTTTCTTTAGATATTTATTATAAAAACTATCCCACTATTAGTGATCTTAAAGTACAAGGAAAGTAAAGTACTACTTAAAATAGAGGAAGTCAGGTAACAAGTATTTTCTTGGACTTCTCATGCTGCATTCTGAAGACTGAATTCACAATTTTGGAAGAGATATATTTAAAATATATTGTTATGCATTGATTTTCTCTAAAAGATTTATGGCATCTTCAGGAGGGCATGTTGGAGATGTGTCTGTAGGTCTGCCAAGCCACAGGGACCACTCTTTGCAAGAGACAGAGGGCACAGCCCACTGTGGGTGAAGAACACAAGAGGCTGGAAATAGCAGATCCAGCCGTTCCTCACTGAAATTGTCACCATGTGCCACAGGCATTATAGGGCCCACAAGTTCAAAGACTTGAATAAATATAAATTTAGGAAGCTAAGAAGACAGAATTGCCCCCCTAACCCTCCGTGTTCCTGAAGTACCAGACCTATTCACAGTGCAGCATCTGAGACCCGGGACAACAGCACACTGCACTCCCTCCTGAGTACTCTAATCCCCAAGCAGCACTGACAGCACTGACACTGGCACATGAGAGGACCACACAGGATGGGAGCCCAAGCCCCTGAGTAACAGTGGCTTCTCCGGGCATCACTGGGAAAGCAGTGGCAACGTGGCACACCACCTGGGCACAGACCCAGGGGTAGGCTAGAGACCATCTTTGCCCCATTTTTTCTTAATGAAAAGTAATAGGGTTTCAAAGGTAGTCTCAGTTTCTATTTCCAAAGACATACAAAAAGATTCACTGAAAAAATCTTCTTGGCAAATTTTGCCTTCCTTTTGGCCCCAGCATTATTTATATTCAGAATCTTGCCTCATGCCAGCAACAACACAGGTAAATCTCAACAGGAAATTTATTTTTTAAAAAAGACTCCTTCTCAAATTTAGCTATATGTCACTTACTTCTGCTTGCTTTAATTAGATTTCTAGATTAAAGATAGCAATACAAATCAAGATTTGCACCATACCTTGAACATATATAAAAACTTTATTTACAGCACTAATATTTTTGACTAAAAATAATGTAGCAGACACTCCCAGCACTGACAGAACAAACTTACCAAGACTATAAAATCAGAAAGTTCCCAGTCGGTGACTTTTTAATTATAAAGGAAACAGTAATCACATGAGTGCCAGATGAGGACTTCAAAGCACATATCTTTTCTCAGGATAAATGGCTTGTATGCAATGGGCAGATGATCCATGGGCTAAGAGCAGATTGGTGGGACATAGATTTAAAGTCATACAAATGATCAGTTTAGCAAAAATAGCATAGCACACATTCGATCTGCCTGCCTTGTGTTTATCACATTATATTCCTTAGAACCAAATCTGTCTTTTATTTATTTTACCATATCTCTGTTGGATGTCACTATGGAGATACATGTTTAAACAGAATTCTCTACCTAGAAAACTACTTATTTACACGTCGCCAGCCCTCTCAATTATAACACTGACAGCCTCTACATAAGCCAGCAGCTCAAATTCTTGGTAGGCTTATTTTTATACTTTTCTGTGTTGTTTGCTTCTGATTAATGAGAAAAGAAGAGAAAAATTCCCTTTAACTTCAACAGATAACAAATTTACCACTAGTTCATTATAGATTATATTTTCTGGCTTGCTAGCTTCTTAATTCATGGCACCAAAGAGCAGAGGAAGATTAGCTTATGTAAGATTAAGGTGACATTTGGACATTTTTCTCATGTAGATAACAGTATAAAACATTTTAAATAGGAGTAACTGAGAGTTATTTTCTCCCTTCATTTGATATGCTGAAACGTATCCAAGGCAATCTTCCATTCCCCAGTAGCTTCCATATCTAGCCAATTTCTAGATTCAGCAGGGCATCAGCTTTCCTACAAGTACAGTTTCAGTTAATAACAGGTAAACAGGGAGCTGTGTGCAGCCTTGAATATAGTACACACCACAAACTTCAAAAACTCTTAAAGGCAGCACATTGTCTTGACTCAACTAAAACTACACAGTTTTCTACTTTGTAGCTTCACCTTCTTAGTCAATTCAGCAGTGTAAGCCAGATCAGAGCACCTCAGCATCAGAAGACAGACTGCAACATCTGGCTCATCCCACCTGTATTTGATACCAAAGAATTTCTCTTACAAAATCCCTTAGCAGGGAGCTAATCTGTCTCCATTTCCACACTTGGAATGTGGATTTAAGATTTTACTATAGGTCCATATCCTTTACAGACATTAATCACTAGAAATGAATTCCTTATATCGAGCCAAAATTTGTCATTTGGTAATTCACACATGTTCATCTTAGATCTGTCCACAGGAGTCACAGAGATTGAATTTAGACATTTTCTACACGGTAACAACATAATGCTCCTCCTTCTACATCAATCAGCCCCTAGCGCCAGACCCCCTTCTGCTTTAAGCTAAACCCTGCGTCTACAACGTGCGGGTTGAAGATTTCTCAGGTTTGGACTTAGAAGCCATTTGATCTTGAATAGTGTCATTTAGTCTCAGTTTTTAATGTAGTCTAGAAGAGATAAACCTGGCTATAGGACCTTGCAAACAGGTTTTGTCAAAAGAAGAAAATAGTACAGGAAGTAAATCAATAAATAAAAAATTTAAAAATAGAAAAGCTTAATATCAAAAATGGAAATTCTGCAAAGATTTACAAAGTAGAAAAACCTTTGGTATGACTAAAGACACAAAATTAAACAAAATTAGAATCAGAACTCAAATGAGAAAAAATTATAGACAAAGACAAAGAGATTTTATGGAACAACTATTGTCTAATGTGTATGAAATCCTAGACAACATGGATAAATTCCTGGAAAAAATATAAAACGCCAAAATTAGTACAATAAAAAAACAGATAATTTAAATAAAAATGTGTATGTATTAAATAAAAAGAAATGGGTTTTTAAAACAAGCTCAGAGGGTTTTTATAACAGAACTCCATCAAATTCTCAAGGAATATTTAAATTTATTTATACTCTCCAAAAAAAAGAAAAAGAAAAAGAAAGAAACTGCCGAGTTCATGTATTAATTTCAAAATAAAACAGGAATAATAAAGAAAACAGAAGTATAGCTGTATTCCACTATGAAAATATATGTGAAAATCCTCATTTAGAATAATATATTATCATCGAGTAGGCTTTATCTCAAGGATGTAAGGATGGTTCATCATCTGAAAAATCCTCATCAGTGTAATTCAACATATGAATTAATATATAACTGAATCACTTTGCTGTACACCTGAAACTAACACAACATTGTATTGGGTTGGCCTAAGAGTTCGTTCGGATTTTTCCATAAGATATTACACTAAAATTCAAAAAAGTGGAAAACATAGGCAACAAAATAAACCAAACAATGGAACTAACAGAAGAATCTATAAAAAGTAACAGGTATGAAATAGAACAGGAAATCCAATTACTTCATGAAAAATGTCCTCAAGGAGAAAGCATATTCAGTGACACAAATTCTGTGATTAATAAAAAAGAATTCTTAATCACAATATGAAGTCAGTTGTTTCTTTCATCAATAAGAAAAATGAAAGTCAACTTCTCTGAGAAAAACAGAAAGTGTTAAAATACAGGCATGACTATAAATCAAGTGTGAAACAATCTAAAATATGACAGACTTTTTAGTAATTTATATCTTTTATTGACTTTCATGTTTGGAACATTATTGACTGGTACAAGTGAGAATATAATGAGAAAATAATTTCTTCATGGATCCAATCATATGACATAGTTGATATGAGGTAATTAAAGTTTATTTGTTTTACATTTTTTAAAAGACCAACTTATCAGCAAAACATGGAAAACTTCACTATGGTTAGCGAACATGATACCAATCTCATAAACGTTGTCAGTGTAACCATAATGATATGGCTGACTGAACTTAGGGGGAGGGGAAAAAAGAGAAGTAGTAAAAAAAAGTGGACAAATTAATTCCCTTCTTCTAGAGAAAATTTAGCTGATGGATATTGTCTAATTTTGTTGGATAAATAAAGGATGTTATTCAAAGTAATAATGCAGTTTTTTATTTATGGAAAAACTGAAGGTCGGCTATTATCTGGCTTAACATGATGAAAGTTCCAACAAGGCAGAGACCACGTTGGTTTCCTGTCTCTAGAAGCTCCCAATAAATATTGTTGACAGTTGGATAAACAACGGGAATGGGGTGGGCGAAGAGGCATGACATAGAGTCGGTGTGCTATATTATAAGCGTTTGAGATGGGGATAAAATAGGCATATTTTAAAGTCCATAAGTCCATGCACAGTTCCTTGATGGCGATAATCTCCAAGGAAATATATTTTTTAAGTGTTTAAAAGTGGCTACCTCTGGGGTATAGAACTGAGGCATGAGAGATAGATTTTTTTTTTCATTTTTTGAAGAAAGTAAGAAAGCATGTATTATTTCTACGATGAATGGCACTTTAAACGTTAATATAACTAAAATTTGAAGCACTCTAAACATTTTCAACTCTATTAAAATCTATTTTAAAAAAACATTTTTTAATAATAGGCTTCCCTCATTTACTTCTTCATTTTACTTAGAAGGAGTTCAGCATTCCACCCTAATTTCTTCTGGAACTTTGCACAAATCATGGGAGACCTGCACAAGATAAAATTTGGGCACAGAAAGGAAAAGCACTCACATTCTCGATATAGCTCCATGCCTGTGATCACCACTTTTTTTTCCTTTGTGTATATCTAACTTTCACCCAGGAATTGAGACACAGGTGTTTCAGATGTGGATCTGTAGTGGGCATGGAGATTCTTTGCTTAAAAATAAAATGTTGCACCACATAGTGATTATTTTATAAATCAAATACTAAGTATGAGAGGACAGAGGAACTTACAGTGTTACAGAGTAAAGCATGGCTGAATCATCCACTGTATAATGATGACCAGGAGAGGCACAGGCCTTTGTAAACACCTGCTGTTACATTTGTAAGGTGCCCTCAATCCAATACTCATATTTTCTTTTTTCTTGTTGCTAGAAACCAGCCTTTAGGCACAGTTGTGTGTAAAGTTATTGGCAAAACTGCCAAGATGTGGGTGTCTACTAAGGGCAGCAAATCCCTGATCCTAAGGGTACTTCCAACTTTTCCTAGGTAAACATTTCCCATTGTCTGTTCCCAGTTGTTTTCAAAGAAGACATTGTTCTGTAATCTTATTCAAAGTTGAAACCCCATAGCATTTAAGTTCCAAATCAGAGACTGGTTTGTCAACCCTTTTCTTAGCCAAACACACATTTAATGAAATGTCAATGTTTCCTACCAACCATGGTAACATTAATAACAAAAGCCAGAATGTAGCGGGAACTCAAATCAGAATATTTAAAATATACAATTACAATGGACTTTAAAGATTGCTAACTACCATGTATGTAATATTAAAAAGGTAGTTGAATTGTGGGTGTAAAAGGGGTTACATTTAAGCCAAAGTAGCCAGGCAGGCTAGTTAACGCAGTGACATAGGAAGGGGCATGAAGGGTACTTTTCAGCACTATGGGGACTTGTGAAAATTCAGGCTCTGCTCTGCATAAAGCAGATAAACCACAAGGACCTACGGTATAGCACAGGGAACTATATTCAGTATCTTATAATAACCTATCATGGAAAAGAATCTGAAAAAAATATAGGTATAACTGAATCACTTTGCTGTACACCTAGACACTAAATCAACTATACTTCAATTAAAAAAAACAAACTTAGGCACAGTGACTAGTAAGACTTCACATTATGATCCAGCATAAGACTAGATATATTCCACCATCATGGCAGGGACAAAACTCAGTAAGTACAGTACTAGGGCAGAAAAGAATTGCAAAGCTATGAAAATACACAAACAGAAGCAAAAGCCAGCCTCAGGAAATAGATACTTTAAAGAGTTCATTGGAAAACATGACCTGCCTTAGCAATAGCATAAGATGAAAGCCTGCATATGCAGAAATTCAGGATTTTCTACAAGATGCAATGAGTGAGGCCACAAGGCAGTCCTGGATAGAACCATAGGGGCGGGAACGGCACAGGGAACCAGCTATGGCTCCTAAGACTCTGGACAACAAAGGGAGAGCTAGAGACTGCAGAAAATAAGAGTTGATTCTATTAGACTCACCAAAGAGGCTGTTTCCTTGTTCGTTTTTACTAACCCTTAGAGAGAAACTAAAAGTTAAAGTTAGAACCCCCCCTATTTATTATTTATAGTCTGAAATATTAGCACAGGGGGCTGCGTTGGCTAGGTTTATTCCTCTCTACAGATGCTATCCATCAAATACTTTCCAATATCCAAAAAGCCCTCATATAAAGATTGTTTTTTCCTTTGTTTACTGCCTTCTCAGCTGTTCATGAGTCACACTGTGTTCCTCTGTGCTGCTGTTGTAAGTTTAGATTGGACATTACTCAAGATCTGAAGCTTATACAATATCCCCACACTGAAATCAAGCATTGTTTCCCTTGTCAAATTCAATTAACCTCATATACCAATTATGTACTATGAATCACTTGCCAAATACTGTCTAGAAATTTTAACATAAATCCTTGAATTTTATTTAACAATATGTTGAAATCTGTTCTTAACTTTGTGGTTGGTACTCGTTTGGGTTTAGTAATTTTGCAACTCAATTGTGTGTACTGTGGAATAAAATAATAAATTAAATAATATATTGATGTTTCTGGTAATGTGGTTTCTCACTGTGGGAGAGGATAGGTATGAAATACTGAATGGGCAAAGGTGATGGAGAATTCTATGGTGCTGGATTTGAACTGGTGTTATCTGGAAGAACTCATGAATGCACACATGCATACTACACATATGAGTGTACTGTTATATACTGAAACAATCTAGAAGCAAAGACATCTGTAGTAACGTGCACACCTAACAGCCATATTCTAGGACACTGAAAATCTAAGATGAGCCTGGAACATCTTGTGCTAAAAACGAGGAAGTGCTCAAAGACTTATGGGTACATATCAAAACTGTGTAGAGGCTGGCTTAGCAGACTGCTGTTGGCTACCTTTCGCTTTAAAGAAGAATGTGAAATAGTAACTGTAAAAATAATGATAGGATTATGTCTCTCTCTTTTTTTTTCCAACCACAAATGCAACACTGATTTGGACAAGAATATCAATGAATCCTTAAAATAAAACTGTTGGGGCACAAGATATTCACATGACCTCAGAGTAGCACTCCCCGCCACATTTTATTTGCTAATTACAAGGGGAAAGGCTGCTTTCACACGGGAGGGATCTGATAGACTTCATTTCCCCAAATGATGAAACCCAGCATCGCAAGTATCAGGAGATGACCGGACATGTGCCTGCTGATGTGATGCAAGGTGAATTACACACCATCTAGGAAATACTCTTGCTATTTACATTTAACATGATAGGATCATGAGGAAAAACTTCAGGAGAAATCCAGATTGTGGGACATTCCAATAGACAACTGTCCCGAAGTCTTAAAGATGTCAGGGGTGGTAAAAAACAAAAAATGGCAGAAAGTTATATTACATTGGAGACTCCAGGAATATGACATGGCTTAACATGACAAGATAACCAAGTGTGATCCTTGCCTCAACCTGGACTATGAAAACACAACAGCCATAAAGGGCATTTGAGGGACAAATGTGGTTATATGCTCATGGGATGTATATCAAATAATATCATTAAATTAATGTTAAGTTTCTTGGATATTATAGTAATGGCATGATGTATGAGATGGAATGACTGTAGGTTTTAGACACACATGCTGAGATATTAGAAGAAAAATGGTATGACATCTGCAACTTTCAAATAAATCAATAAAATATACATATACTTACACATATACACTCATACACATATGCCATTTATCTCATGTTTATGTGTGGATTTGGGTGTGAGATATATGCAGGGCTTAGATTAAGCATGTGTGAGAAAGAAGGTAAATTTGTTAAAATAGAAAGAAATCAAGGGAAATATGGTGCTTGTTGTACTAGTCTTTCAACTTCTCTACAGTTTTACAATTAAAAAAATTTTTTTTGCTAGAGAGAGAGAAGGAAGAAAAACAACCAGAAATTTCTGTTGATTGAATTAAAGAAATTGCTTTTCAGTATGCAAAGCATCTGGGCAATTGGATTTTTCACATTTTAGCCAGTTGCACTGGTGCCTCATAGTCTCACTTTCATAACCTCAATAGAATTCTACTGCCAACTGTTGAATCCAAAGTTTCTTTCCAATGTATCTGAAAGCAGAAACTGTGTTCCCAATACAGAGTCAAAATGAGCTTTTAAAGTCATTCACAACATTAGTAGCCAAGACATTATCAGAGACCTGTGAGTTTAAGCCAATTTTCTGATTTTTAAGCCAAATTGTTTATCTCAGTTTAACACCCTCAATACTTTATCTTCCAACATATTGTACTAACAGCATATTTCCATGTTGGAAAATTTGAATAGGTGATGTGAAAACCTGAATGATATTTGCATCCATCAAATTGCACTTAACATTCAAAATCCATTTATAAATTCAACTTTATGCTAAATATTGTGGTGACATTCTTATAGACCAAATTGCTTCATGTGGAAAATGATATCCGAGTCTAATTTTTTTTGGAGGAGATTCACCATGAAACAGAGAAACTTTATACAGTATTCACATCTATTTACTTACTAGAATGTTTTTCATAAATGATACCTAATTTTTTCATACCATTTTTGAAGATTCTCACTCATACGCTACATATTAAAAAGAGGCAGAACAATTTTCAGCCACAAAGGGATTTAAGTTTACTTTTGCCTTGTTTGGCCCAACACAGTGTCTTCTGGAAGTCCTTGTCATCACTAAAATATAAAGCCTGCTTTGGATCTGCGTCCCTCCCATCTGAATTGTAAGCACCTTGAGGATAGGTATTAGGTCTTTCATTGCACTTAAGGTGATATCCTGGGTATATCTGTCTCTTGAGAACTGACTAACTGATTTCATGGTTTAAAATAAATACAATATGTTCCAATAGGCTTAGAGTTCATGTAAATCCCACAGAATTTGAGGATAATAATCTGACATCTTCCTATAAAAGCATAGGATTAAATTATGCCTTGTGTACCTGACCATTTCCATGTATTAAGGCATATGAAATACCGTGTCTCTACTGAGCAGAGACTACGTTTAGAAATACCTAACTTAAAAGCATGCTTATAGGTCATCAAGCATGATTACATTCTGTTCAACATTATAAAAGGCAGTCAAGTGAAAATGATTATCAAGCAAATTATGAATGATTCATTCACGGCAGATTTTTCATTAGAAGGTAATGTTTCCTTTCCCGTAAAGTCAACATTATGATCCAGGACGCCATTTATCAGAATTTATGTATTAAACAAGATGAAAAGGGAACCTTCTTAAGCATCTCACATCAATTAAGTTACTCTCCATCTAAAAATGAACACACTCACTGTGGTCAATGGAGGGAGAGGGTGTGTAGTATGTGTATAGCATGATTCAAGACAGCATATGAGTTTTATATACATGTGTGCGTGTGTGTGTGTGTGCCAGAATATGTGTACAATTTCAATCACTAATTTTTGATTTATGACTAAAAGTCAATTTTAAATGTTTATTTTGCTTAAAGTATTGGACTCTTTAAAATACCTCAGGATTGGTAATGAACACGTTAGTCATTATAAACAATTTAAAGGAGATTTTTGAATATTTTCCAAGCGTCAGTTGAGAGAGACTTTGAGAGGTAGGAACACAGGGACATTTGTAAAGAGATTTATCCAAAGCAGGGGACTTGAGTGGTCAGAGCATCATATAAACCCATGGAAACAGCAGCTGGCAGAAGCCTCAGGAGGGAGAAGATGGCTTCTGAAATGAGATAATAGTGGTCTTAGGAAGATACCCTACTTCCCAGCTTTCACTGCGGGTAATCTCGCTAAAATCAAAAATGCTCTGGTACTACATATATCAACAGCACTAGCTAAGGAGAGTTATTCGAGTGATAATCTGTTTATCTTGGAGTATGAGATACATACACTCTCCACAGAATCTTTTTGCCACTGAGATTTAAGAGATACTTTTACTTCCTGTCTCTATGAAAAACGACTTCACAGTTTACAGGGCCACTGCCCACTCTATGTTTTAAAAGATACAAAGAGGAATTTAGAACAATAAGAACCTCTCCTGAACTGTAGATGAAATTTGTCCTTTAGCAAGTTGTCATGACTGACATTACCCTTGAGTGGGGGTTATAGATACAGAATATTGAGAGACTAATCACCAAGTATTTCAATTCACTTGATTTAATAGGCTTTTAATCCATTCTAAGTAGCATAATTTGATTAATAAACTGCAGGCCAAATAAGGATCTGGTAGTCTGTGACTTATTTAATTGAATCCATGGGAAAATTCATGAGCAATCCATTGATCACAGCATGTAAACAAGTCCTACTTGGGTGCTTCAAATCTCACTTTCTTAGTGCCAGATGTGTGTTTCAATTATTGATCAATTTCTGCATCATGATTCTGTCAGGAAGTAGCTCATTAGGAGACAGAAGAGACCATGGAGCTGTATGTAAGAAAAAGCAGGTGGCTTAAGCCCTTGTCTCACAGGTTCTCTCTGTCATATCCTCTTCGATCTGATACAATCCATTCTGTTAACTATTTACGATGTCTGAAGGGCGTGGGGCACAGGCTCTTCACAAGTTAATGTGTATATTTATTCTACATATGGAGATTGAGTATGTGCTGTGCACCCAGAAGGACCATAAATCCCTGCAGATCCAGAGATTAAACAAATAGCCCCATGTAAGGTGCTCACAGTCTAGCCAGGCAAAGACTAGGAAATATAGAGCCATGGTGGATTAATATAAGTGAAATTGCAGAGTCGTGCACAGGCAGTGAAGGAGCTTTAGAGGGGTGGAGAAAATAGGGGAGCTCTGAGAAATGTGATACACCTGAAATGTGGGCCAGTGTTGGAAAATAAAACTATAACAGACTGCACAGATCAAAGAATAGCAAATCAAGGGATGCGGATTTTATTCTGCATACATTGGGAAGGCATCAAAAGATTTTAAGGAACCAAGTGGCAGTGTCCATTCTGAACTTCATAACATAACAGGCTAGAAGGCAGTTTCAGTCCATGAAGTATATTTCATTAAACCACATAGGATAGTTTCTGAGTAATATATAAAAATGTAAATCACTCAGGGAATGCAGTTATAATTCATGATGACATAAAAACTACTTTAAATCATAAACACAAAGCAGGCAAAGAAAATGTTTCTTAAAGTAGAAAGAGAGAGAAGGTGGGGCTTAAAATACATAATGAAGAATGATTTTAAATCTCCACGTTGACACATAAATGGTTATGCATCAGGCTATTCTAGAAAGTCATGTGACTTCAAGTAAGAGTTATATGCAGGAGGAGCTACCCAGCAGCCTGACACAAGCGTGCCGTCTAGTAGGCATAGTCATTTACCTAGGGTTCAGTGTCCTACAGGCAGGCACACTACAGCCAAGGCATAAGACTTACAGGAAAAATAAAACTGAACAGAGACTGTGAGAAAGGTCTGTGTACTTCTGAGCCAAGTCTCCCTCAACAGATGGGAGAAATTGGGGTGAATCTATGAACTGTGTCCCTAAAGAGATCACCCTGTATCTGCCATGCCCTCCCCAGCCCTGGAACAGCTCCTGAGATTATGTGAGAACTTTCTGATTTCTATCTCCTTTGCAGCTTTAACCATTCACACTCATGTGGGTCAGTCTGAACAAGGGCTTCAGAGAGGAATCCCAACACACACTCCATCCTTTCTGTACCCAGGCTGACACACAAGTGCAGGGCTGAGGGGACCAGTTTAAGAGCCATTAACCTCTCTCCATGCAGTGGAAACACAGTTGAGCGTGAACAGAACAATGCCATTCCTGTGTAAACATAACAAAAACTCACTTCAATGGAGGAATAATTCCTCACCTAAGGGTAAGGAAGGAATCATACTATATTTAACTTTGCTATAGAAAATGCTACAGAGAATGTTTTCCAGTCTGATGTCAAATGATGGAAATCAAAAGTTCTTTAAAAATAAACATTTTCATTTATATTTCAAATTATAAAAATCTGTATGTGCACATTAGAAAGTAGCAAACATTTCAGATTGGAGCATACTGCATTTTTTAAATTAAATGCTTCACCTCACTTTCACTATTAATTATGTACAAGTGTATTTACTTCACTTTTGTAAATAGATGGCAGCTGTAAATGGCATTGTGGTTCCTAAGTAAATGCTAAGTAAAGGTAGTACACTACGGGGTCCTAACCTTGGAATAGCCAATGATAAATGACTAAAAAAACAAGAGCATTGACATGTGCCCTTTAAAAGCAAATAAAACCAACCACATCCAAAAGCATATTTAATTTTTATTTTCATTTATGAGGCAATCAGTGCCTTACAGCAAAAACAAACAAAAAAACCCTAAGATTCTGTTAGCACTTTGCATTAGCATCACACCCATAGAGATGCCCTGCCCTTTGAACACCAGGATGATGCTCGTCTTGTCATACTGCCAGTCTAGAGCACACACAGGGCTGCTTTTCCAATCAAAGTAATAATTGTATTCCATCCACAGTTCATCTAATGCATTTGTGATCAAGAGTACGTGCCTATAAAACGTGCCTATTTTGGTAACAGAATAAGCAAAGGAAAGTGAACCAAATTAACCAGACAGACATTATGGCAGAAAGTGAGGGAGATTTCCTACTTCAGTAAGTATAATGTCAAAGAATATTTCCTTTAAAAAGTTGCCATGTACACTGGTAGAGCCAGACAGAAAGCTCTCTTTGCTCTTAGAATACGTCCTCTGGAAGAAAGGGAAGGCACTCTAACAGTTATAAGAAAATGTGGATGTTCATTACCCCAAAGCATGGCAGGATGTGATCAGCGATCCTAAAACTGGAACAAAGTCTATAGGATTTTAAATCAAGGGGACTGGGGCGATCAGGGGAAGTGCTGTGGATGAGCTTCCAGCCTATGCTGTTCCTTGAAGGTTGGGCAGGGCTGTCAGGCATTTGGCCATTTTTTTTTCTCAACTTCTAACTCGCCCTTCTACACTCTGCTTTTGATGCTGGGGATGCAGCTCTGAAAACTACATTTCCCAGACTCCTTTGCAGGCTGGCTTTTGTTAGATCCTGTCTGTAGGGGCATTTAGGGGAGTTTGGCATGCAGGAGAAGGATGGAGAGAGACTTCCTCATTCCCATTGTCTTGGCTTGCCGTTTGTGTCAGCAATATCACATGAACAGAAGTATCCCAGGAGTAATTCTTTGTCATAGAGGCAGCTGTTGTTTCCAGCTCTGGCTTCTTTTGGCACTCCTAGAACCAGTTTGTTTTGCCCCTCTAAGGAACCCATAGTAACCGTTTCTTCAAGCAAGCGAGGCAGAGAAGGGAGAAGGGCTGCTGCCACTGGCAGGGAGACATCAGAGAGATTTGGGAGCTCACCATCAGCTTTGTCTGAATCTACCTATTTGATCTCCCTCAAGTTTCGGGGTCCAGTGTCTTCCCAATCAATGCTCTAATTTTCACATAAAGACTTGAGTCTGTGAACTTAGTTGTAATCCTATAACCTGTTGTAATTCTATATGATTTCAGATTTGGTTTTCTGTAAGTCAGCCCCACAGCTTCAAGGGAAAAAAAAAAACACAAAAAGTCTTCTTTTAGTCTTTTACATCAACATAGAAGTTCTCTGGTCTTTTGAACACATCCTGAGCTTGTGATTTTCCTTCTCAAAGCACTCCATCCATTTGATCACACAGTCCTTGTCATCATCATTCTTACCATCATAGGCAAGTGTGGCAAGGACGTGATCATCTAAGGTACTAGCTATAAAGCTTCTAAGAAAGCTACAGATGCTTCTTTATGCAATGACAATGAATAGTCCTCCAAGACTCTCTGAAGTGTCCTGTACCATCTAATAGGATGACTCTGGGGTAAGTGAAATGTACACTTCTGCTGGAAATGATTGGCTTTGAATTGAAATCAATTCATGGTCTCCAAAATGTCTTTCCTGTCCACTGCGTTTCTAACAGCATCACCATCCACAGATTTATAGAATGTCCTAGTCACTGTATGGTGCTTATACACATTGCTTCTGAAGAGTGAACTCATGTCACTGCAAAGGAAGTATGGCAATGAACTATGTCCACTGACTTTTCTCTTATTATTAAGTCTCCCATCACCCATAAGCAGCTGGCAGGATGTAATGGTGACTGGCCCTAGTGAAGGCTTAGTTGTGGTGCTAGTTGGTGATGATGCTCAGAAAGCCCGAGGCACTCCCTGAGGGAGCTCCTGTACGTGCTCTGCAAGAGCCAGAAATCACACGCGCAGAATCAAGAGGTGGAAGTGGGAGTGGCTACTTTCACTATTACACCTAGTAACCCACTCATGGAACGTTTGATTCCATTTTCCCAACTTTGGGCTCTGCTGGTTTGGATGTCTTAGTACCCAGGAGAGTCAGGTTTGCACCAGAGAACACAAACATAGTTACATTTACTGTAAGTTAAGAATGCTTCCTGGCCATTTTGAGTTCCACAAACACTGAACTAGCAGGGCAAAAAGAGGGATACTGTTTTGGCTGGAGTATCATCCCAGTTACTAAGGAAAATTTGGTTGTTACTACACACTGGTGACAGTGAGAAACGGATACGACATAGAATGGATTCCTATGGCACCTCTCAGTATTTCCACGCCCAAGAGTAAAAGTTAATGAAAACTATGGTAACCCAGTAAAGATTTCTGAACTTAGAGCCATCAGGAATGAAGATTTGGGTCACCCTATAAAATGATGTTTAAAAAATCCTACAGAGATTATGGCTGAGGGAAAAGAAAGGTAACGTCGGATGGGTCATAGAAAAGAGATGTTAAAAAGGAATCTAAACTCACTAGTTATAGAAATGAGAACTGTATCAATTAAGTATTCTCTCCCTCTCTCTCTCTTTCTCTCTCTCTCTCTTTCTCTATCATTATATAAATAATACACATACACATATATGTGTGTATATTTATATTTCTGTAGAGACATATATATAGTATAATATATATGTGTATGTATGTATATATGCATGTATGTGTAATAATAACTAACTGCTTTTCTTTTCCTCCCTCCTGATTTCACATAGTTAGCTTATATGTTTGTATCTTTGTGGTTAACTTTATAACTTCATTTATTCTTTATGATACAAGATATTTTTTGCAATTAAGAATAAACTAAAAAAGGAATTAGCACCTCCCAGAGATAAATAGCATGATAGTTGGAACCTGTGTCTTCCATTTTTCAGAGGAGGCTCAGAGAGCCCTTGTAGGAAGAGTTGTTCCTTGCTAGGTATACCTATGAAGTATTCACTGCTGTGGAGAGAGTTCAGATATGTGTAAAAGAGTGTACATGCAAGATGAGTAACTGAAGGCATGTTCTATATGGATTATTTAACTAGTGTTTCTCAATTCCAAATCCACCATTTAGTCTCCGTTCTCTAATGCTTTGCCTGGGGTTTGACATATGAAATTACTCAGACCCCTTTACCAGCTGGATTCTGGTTAGATTATGCCAAAAGGCGGCACTAGCAGGGGATTGGAAAACAAGAGGACAGGGGAGGGGCTTCCTTCTTCCTGTCTGGTTGATGCTCAGTGAGCATCGTGCCACCAGTGGCAGCTTCTCGCAGCAGCAGCGACACTCTCTCCCACACCAGCTGTTCCTCCCAGTGAGTAGCTTCTTCTAAGCAATGAGAACCAGCCTCATCGTGTGCCCTTTCAGGGATCTGAACCCCAACTCTGAGAGGTCTCACTGAGAGCTTCTCGGTTCTGATAAACCTAATCTCTTGCCTTCGTTCCTCTAACACCCAAAGGGGCAGCATCCTCTTGCAGGTATCATCTCTCATTGCAGCTCATTCCCTATGTTAAAGGCACCCTCTAAAAACCCAGTGGGATTTCTCATTCCCTGACTGGGAAAGGGATACAGCAGCGTTTAAATCAGTGAGGTTGGGAGTTCAACATGGCAAGTTAAGTACAAGTAATAAAGAGTCTAAACTTGGGATGAATACAATGGATATTATAGACAAAAGGCCAATAAAGCTGTTAAGTTGGATTTGAAGTGCAATTGAAAAGTGAGGTGGTGGTGCAAATCAAAGATAAGCCTAGGGTTTTTTTTAATCATTTATTTTTTTAACATCTTTATTGGAGTATAATTGCTTTACAATGGTGTGTTAGTTTTTGCTGTATAACAAAGTGAATCAGCTCTACGTATACATATATCCCCATATCTCCTCCCTCTTGCGTCTCCCTCCCACCCTCCCTATCCCACCTCTCTAGGTGGTCACAAAGCACCAAGCTGATCTCCCTGTGCTATGCGGCTGCTTCCCACTAGCTATCTGTTTAACCTTAGGTTTTGAAGCTGAGTGAATGAAGTGTGAGGTAGAAATAATGTGTGTGCTTGTGATACTTGTTAAATTTGAGGTGTTTTGAGGACAACTAGGTGAAGGTAAGTGCAAATCTTACGTTCAAGAAAGTTCCATAGTATTAAAAATAAAAATTTGAGAGTAATCTGTAGATCTGTCTATTTAACTCCAAGGGAGTAAATGAGATCTCTAGATAGGAGAGTCTAGAGACAAGAGAAAGAAAACAAATAACCTTGAGGAACATACACATTTAGGAGACACAGGAGAACACCAGGTCAGTGAGAGAAATAAATAAGGGTTAGTCAGGGAAGAATGCGATGGAATGAAACCCCTTAATAAAGTGTCATAAAATCAGGGAAGCCACAGGAAGAGGAGGTGAAAGAGGAATGGTCACTTTTGTCAAACGCCTTCATAGAAGATCTCAGCCAAAGCCAAGTACAATTATTATAGAAAGTGAGTAATTCTCCAAAATGCCACCTTCCAACCTGCCAGCTGTCCTGTGGGAATGTGACACATCATCATCAGTTCTGATTTAATAAGAATGACACCAACATTTAGTATACATAGGAACAGAGAAAATGCTGCCAACATCGTGTAGCACATCCCGAAATACGCCCCATAAAGACTGCACATGCTTCCTGCTCTAGACCCAAGAGCTCTATGAATAACTGTATATGAGTCTGTGGATGGTGCTCATCCCCAAAGCAGAAAAATAGCTCCACTTAAGACTCTCCAGGAGGCAATCCCTTTAGATCATTTTTTTTCAATTCTTCATTGGTGTAGTATTTTGTCCTATTTCATTGGCAACATGTAAATATTATAATCATATCTTCTTTTATTAGTGACAATATTTTTTTCCTATAAAAGACTTAAGCTAAAAGAACTAAAACACAGTTTTAGTTTCAGGAAATCTTCTAATAGGGATTAGAAGAAAGGATAAGGAATCAGTTATCCCCAGGGAAAACTGGGGGAAAAGACCTAACACCTATTTTGCTGGTCTCCCTCTACTCAAATAATCATGGCTTGCCATTTGCACACAAAAGTAGCAGCCATTGGGGAACACCTATTCCAGTTCTGGCAAAACACAATGGTCAAAGCCAGGAAAGATCAAACAGCAGAAGCTGGGATAACTGATGATACTTTTCAAGCAGAACTCCACACGTAGTCAAAGAGGACACACACAGGCACTCAATAGGTATTTGCTGGATGAAGGTGTTAACGACGGCATGATGGCTGTGAGACACTTCTTGCCCAGGTACGTGGCTCCTTTACATTCAGAGGATGAATTATTATATTTAAAATAGAGGTGGGGCACTGTCAGAGATAGCACCTGCTATGAACAGTCAGAGCCTAGTGGATATTGGTGACCTGTAATTGCCAGGAAGAGCTTCACCTTTGAGCAGCAACAGAAGCAGGGTGCTGTGGATCATGATATCTGATATATCATCTCCTCTCATGAAATACAGACACAAACTTAATCAACATAAATATACTTTTGATCACTTATTTACCATTTAATACTGTGGAAAGCACAATGGGAAAAAGGAGTAGAAACTAGTTTCTGCCACACAGAAACTCATCATCTATGCAGACACAGGCTTTTACCATAGATATATATCATTCTGTTTCTTCAGGGCCAATATATAATTAATGTGAGTTTTATGAATTTTATTTTTAAACAGAAACAATACCTACCATTTGTTTTGGTTGTATTCCAAAAGCCCTATATTCCAGGGTGTTGAGTCTCTATGTGGTCTTATCAGTACTAGAGCAAGCTTCTGCACTTACATAAAGACACTCTGGCTTTGCTGTTACCATCCTCAAGTCAGTTTCTTGGCTGGGTCCTAGTGTAAAGGCTGTTGGGAGAGGCAGCATGCCGTGGCCCTGAGGGACACTGCACACTGACGCTGAGCGTGCCAAGAATTCTAGGTTCTGAGCACTCTTTGCCTCGGCTGCTTAGCAGCAATGTGTTTGCAGTGATGGACCCTGAGGAATGAGGTAACATGCCTCCAAGACAAATAGCAGTCTGCTTACTATAAAAGTGGCAGACTTTCCAAGTTCAGTGCTCCTTGGCTGTGACAAAACCTTCCGAGTACACAGCATCCATCATGAGGGAGCCTTCCACGTCGCCTCCACAGGATTTGGGGTCATGAGGAACCAACACAAAGAGGCCGGTGCTCATACCGCTGGCTGTGGCATGAGTGAGTGCTTTGTGCACGACCCAGGAGTCTCATGCCTTCTGCCAGCATCCATGAAACTTCAACAGGCTAACTTACTAGCTTGTGTGTTTGGTAAAGTCTTAAAGGTGACAAAGGTTTACTGCTGAGAGAGGAAAATATGACGAGATCACAACTCTATCTGCTAAAAATGTAGGTTTTAATGTCTCAGGCTTTTTATTCTTATTCTGAAATTGGAAGCAGTATCGAATGCATATCTTTGCATGTGTCCATGCTATCAGGGTTTAGTCATCAGCATCTGGTAATACTTGAATAATTACTCAGTTTTTAAAAACATGGAATAGTCCATAAATGTAATAAAATTCATTTAAAAGATGTCTTCAACGATTCTTACTTATCCTTAAACCATGGCTGCCTTAAATAGATTTAATTAGTTTAGATCAATTTTTGAATCCTACTTCACTTAATTTATCATTATTTAGGAAAGGGTCCGATTATATGACAAATGTTACCATGGTTCATTTCGGGATTGTAAAACTACACATTACCCTGAACTGTGACAACATCAGAGTGTGAAGTAGTAGTTCATTGATTTAGTAATTTCATAACACTTGATAATCAATTCCATTAATGATCGTCGATAACCTGAAAGGTTCTGGCTGATAAGTAAAAAGTACACACTGATGGTTCTCGAGGTTTTCCCTTTCAGCATTTGTCACAGACAACTCCAGCCCTGACTGTTCCTTCTTCCTCTAAGTCCGTTATCACTCAGGCTCCATATGCAAAAATATGATGATTGTCACCATAAGAGAGAAGTTGAGATTCACTGAAGAAGGTGAACAATGGTGACATTATGTTATTTGGATGCTTTTCTAAAATGTCTTAGGGAATGGAACCCATCAGCCTGTCTAGTAAATATTTTAACAAGTCTTTCCACTGGAGAATTTAATAAATAAACATTTTTAAATTTTTACTTCATATTAGAGTATAGTTGCTTTATAATATTGTGTTAGTTTCAGGTGTTCAACAAAGTGATTCAGTTATACATATACATATATCCATTATTTTTCAGATTCTTTACCCATATAGGTTATTACAGAATATTGAGCACAGTTCCCTGTGCTGTACAGTAGGTCCTTGTCGGTTATCTATTTTATATATAGTAGTGGGTTTATGTTAACCCCAAACTTCTCATTTATCCTCCCTTTCCCCTTTGGGAAAACAAACTTATGATTAAATATACATTTTTAGCAAGGAAAAATATGCATTTTTCATTATAAAGGCATAATTGTATTCAGAAAGTTTAAGGGTTATGTTCCAATTATTAGCACTGTTTGACAGTAAGCTGTTTTATACCAGTATCAAAGTATAAATGTTTTCATAGTTAAATCTCTGATAGCTCTGGTTTCAGTTTATCCACAACTTACAGTAAATGGTTATGAAAGATATGCCTCATTTACCCTGACCAAACCAGGTGCAATTACAAAACAAGACCAAGATTAATTGTAATAATTTACTATGCAAAAGCATAACCTATATCCAACAGATATAATTAATAGAACCAATAATTATATAACTAATAATATAATATATTATATTATCTATTAATTAGATTATGATATATACTAATATAATCAGTTTCTTTAAAATTTTGATATTCCCAAATAATTCAGAGCTATGACCCTTGGGGGACATCCTAGCTTCTTGTCTCCTACATTCTGACTCATGAAATATTAAAAAGCAAACAAACCAAGAAAAAAAAAACTTAGGTGGTTATAAGAATAATATTTATTTTAGACATCTAACAATGCCTATTGTGCTCTTACTTTTTCCCAGGTACCATGCTAGGCATTGCAGATTCAGTGCACAAAACAGACCCAGTGCCTGTTCTAGCGGTGATTATAATCTATTGTCATAAACAGCATATAGACATAGAATAAAGAATCACCAGTGCCACTTTGATCATATCTTACCAGGTTCTAATGATTCTACATATCTAGGTAGTCCCACAACCATTTATAGTCGAGAACTAGAACTTACTTCTTCCAAGGCTTCTGTGGCATATTGAGATTTTATTCACGTATAAATCTCAACCCATTTTTCATCCTGGTGAGGCTATCTACCAATTATGTCTTTCCTCGAGATTTAGTGTCTATTCTTGGTCCACTTTCAGTTAAACTTGAATTTCTCTGGATCAATCAAGAAATATCTCTGTTCTGTGCCCCAATGTCTCTTCTTCCAACAGTCTTCTCTTTTAATCTAATTCATCTCTCTGGTTTCTTCTAGGAAGGATGAGAATTCCCTGATCTAATATTTTCTCCATATTACATTTAAAACCTTTTTATATTTCCTTACTAAACCAAACTTTACATTAATTCAGTTATATGTAAATTTTTTCTAAAACATACTTTGACATAATATGTTTAAGAACTGAAATTGAGGCCAGATATCATTTGCATCAATGTTGGTGTCTTGCTCAATTATAACCTCCCAGTTCCTTTTTCTTTTTTCATTACCCATTTCTAAAATCACTAAAATAGATACTTGTTCAGAGCTCAAAGGATTTCGAGACATACATTGAAATAACTGTCAGATGCTATCAGTGCACTTTGCAACAAAATCAATTTTACAATGTTCCTACTCAGTTGCAAAGCTAAGACATGCTGCAACTTTGACTGCCTGTCTAGTGTAGTCAATGCCAATTGACTTCTCTCACAGTCACACCTCATAAAGCCTGTTACCCAAGATGTGTCGCTCTAGATCTCAATTGTTACTTTTAAAATATGACCCATTTGATTACTGTCTAGCAAAGATGAATTAAAGAGTGAGGAAGATGAGGTGAATGCAAATCAACAGATACTTAAAGACCCAAATCTTCCAACATCTGTAGACATACCAAAATCATATTACTTCTCCTTTTTACTGTGCTACCCTAGAAATAGTGGGAAAAATGATCACCATATAGCATAATTTCACATCCTAGGAATGCCCAGGTAGGGCCATAGAAAGTGCAGTGGTGAAAGAACTGAGAGTAGTAAAGAGGGAAAGAAACATTAAAATAAAATATGTATTGTTAATTGAAAGTCATAGAGAAACCAATTGCATTCAAAACTCTATCTAGAAATTATAATAAATTTTATAACTGCTTTGAATAAACCACTGCATTTTAAAAATAGTTCACTAGGGCTTCCCTCGTGGTGCAGTGGTTGAGGGTCCGCCTGCCGATGCAGGGGACACAGGTTCGTGCCCCGGTCTGGGAAGATCCCACATGCCGCGGAGCGGCTGGGCCCGTGAGCCATAGCCACTGAGCCTGCATGTCCGGAGCCTGTGCTCCACAACAGGAGAGGCCACAACAGCGAGAGGCTGGCATACCACAAAAAAAAAAAAAAAAAAAAAGTTCACTAAATAAAAACGCAAATTAAGATAACTGTTTCAACCTCATGGCTCTATATGGATCCCTTTGTTCTTGATAAGTATCTGTACTCACTTACTTATAAACAATTAAAATACAGTTTGTAAACCTCAATGTGCCACAGGAAGATCCCTCTCTATTTCTATTACCATTTTACTGTGATTTCTCCCTCACTTTCTGTGCTCCAATTATGGCAGAATGCTTTCAGTTCCTTGAACGCTCTATATTCTTTCTCATCTCTTCACACTGTTTCCTCTGCATGTCATACCATTTCTCTACCCCAGCCCAACATCTGCTGTCAAGAAATCTAACCCTAGTGAAATGTCTCATCGTTAGTGAGATGTCCAACTACCAAAACTCCTTCGAGCTCTGCTGCTCTGAACTCCTCCAGGACTCTCTTTCTTCCATCACTCAGCTTTACTGCAGCAGTTACTGAATATCTTCTGTGCTAAAGTATGAATCTCATCAGAAGAAGAGTCACAACCCTATAGTTCACAACGGCATTCCTAGCACCTTCACAATGCCCAACACACAATAGAAAAAGAAAAAAAAATCATATATGTTGAATTAGTATATGAAAATATGAAGTGAATGGTAGTAAGTCATCATAGTATACCATTGAAATGGTTCTTTTACTTGTTTTGCATATGTTTGTGCTTTCAAAAGACTATATAGCCCAGAGATATACTATACTTGACTACAGATAATGCACTGAGGTTATGGATTTTCATGGTATAAGAATAACACCTAGGGGCTGCCCTGGTGGCGCAGTGGTTGAGAGTCTGCCTGCCGATGCAGGGGACACGGGTTCGTGCCCTGGTCTGGGAGGATCCCACATGCCACGGAGCAGCTTGGCCCATGAGCCACGGCCGTTGAGCCTGCGTGTCCGGAGCCTGTGCTCTGCAACGGGAGAGGCCACAACAGTGAGAGGCCCACATACCACAAAAAAAAAAAAAAAAAAAAAAAAAAGAATAACACCTAGATCATAGTGCTTGGCAAAAAGTGAGAGAGCTGGGGAGCAAGGACAGTCATAGAGAGTATCTGTAAGCCACAGTACCAGAAAAATATATCATCTCACACCTTACTGTAGGCAAAACAGCAAATCACACATTGCTTTTTCAGTTGTGCATTTATGCTAGATGTATCATAATGAGAAATGGTATCTTGAGATAACTTTGAAAAGACAATTCAAGTCCCTTTCAAATGGGCCACAATTAACTTAAAAGGTAAATAGATTCTTTAAAATGCATACTCAACTAATGTGTAACTTTTCCAGAACCATCTAAAGGGTCACATTATATAGTGGCTGATCAAAAGTTTTTATAAAACTAATGAATGTTAAACCAGAAGCTACACAAAGTCTCAAAAGCAATAATGCTTGATCATATATTATCAGAATTCTCTAGGTAGCTTTATATTAATTGCCTTATCATTATTAATTCATCTAAGGTTTGTTAAATATGCTTTAATTTTACTTATAATTGATCATATCTTGTTGGAATCTGTAAACGTTTTGGGAAGTATTAGAGAAAGTACAATGACAGTTACTTTTAACAAAATAAAGATTCAAATCCAGATGGATGCTTGAAACTGGTAATAAAATATGTTTGCTATAGTATTGTAAACTTATTTTTATATAGCTAACACAGATAATACAGAACTGAGATAGCCAGAAGAATGGAGAAATATGAATTAAATAAGTGCTCTTTTTTTTTTTCCCTAGAGCTGTGTATTCTGTAGTTATCACTTAGGGAAAATGGTAAATAGAACAAGGATGCTGATGAAGAATAAACTTGAAATGTTTCTTGATGTACCAAGCAGAATGTAAATATCCCATTTCATTAGAGGGCAGGGCATTCTAATGCCATTTTATAAAATCAACTCAAAGATGCTAATTTTATTTTCAAATATCTAATAGTTTAATATTAAAATTTCCCTGGTGTGATTACTGGTTCAGAGTACTTAATAAAATCATTTCTAATTTTGTTATAAATGCTATTTAAAATTATATATAATGTTCCTGATCTTAGAGGAAATGCTTAAAGCTTTTCACCATTGAGTATCATGTTAGCTGTGGGTTTGTCATATAACGCCTTTATTACATTGAGGTATGTTCCATCTTTGCCTGCTTTCTGGAGATTTTTTATCATAAATGGATGTTGAATTTTATCAAAAGTTTTTCTGCATCTATTGAGATGATCATATGATTTTTATTCTTAAATTTGTTAATGTGGTGTATCACTTTGATTGATTTGCAGATATTGAAAAATCCTTGTATCTCTGGGATAAATTCCTCTTGATCATGATGTATGATACTTTTAATGTATTGCTGGATTTGGTTTGCTAGTATTTTGTTGAGGATTTTTGCATCTATGTCCATCAGTAGTACTGGCCTGTAATTTCTTGCCACTTTTATTCAACATAGTGTTGGAAGTCCTAGTCACAGCAATCAGCGAAGAAAAAGAAATAAAAGGAATCTAAAATGGAAAGGAAGAAGTAAAACTGTCACTGTTTGCGAATGACATGATACTATACACAGAAAGTCCTAAAGATGCCACTAGAAAACTACTAGAGGTCCTCAATGAATTTCGTAAAGTTACAGGATACAAAATTTAATATACAGAATTCTGTTGCATTTCTATACACTAACAACAAACTGTCAGAAAGAGAATTTAAGGAAACAGTCCCATTTACCATTGTATGAAAAATAATAAAATACCTAGGAATAAAACTACCAAAGAAGGAAAAAGACCTGTACTCTGAAAACTATAAGACACTGTTGAAAGAAATTGAAGACAACACAAATAGATGGAAAGATATACCATGTTCTTGAACTGGGAGAATCAGTATTGTTAAAATGTCCATACTACCCAAGGCAATCTACAGATTGAATGTAGTCCCTATCAAACTATTAATGGCATTTTTCACAGAACTAGAATAAATAATTTTAAAATGTATATGGAAACACAAAAGACTCCAAATAGCCAAAGCAATCTTGAGAAAAGAGAACAGAGCTGGAGGAATCATGCTCCCTGACTTCAGACTATACTACAAAGTTACAGTAATCAAAAAAGTATGCTACTGGCACAAAAACAGACTCAAAGATCAATACAACAGGATAGAGAGTCCAGAAATAAACCTATGCACCTATGGTCAGTTAATCTATGACAAAAGAGGTAAGAATACACAATGGAGTAAAGACAGTCTCTTCAATAAGTAGTGTTGGGAAAACTGGACAGCTACATGTAAAAGAATGAAATTAGAACATTCTCTAACACCATATACAAAAATAAACTCAAAATGGATTAAAGACCTAAATGTAAGACCAGATACTATAAAATTCCTAGAGGAAAACATAGGCTGAACACACTGTGAAATAATTATTTCAGCAATATTTTTTTGGATCCATCTCCTAAAGCGAAGGAAATAAAAGCAAATATGAACAAATGGGACCTAATTAAACTTAAAAGCTTTTGCACAGCAAAGGAAACCACTGACAAAACAAAAATCCTACTGAATGGAAGAAAATATTTGTAAATGATATGATCAATAAGGGATTAATCTCCAAAGTGTATAAACAGCTCATACATCTCAACATCAAACAAACAAACAAATTAAAAAATGGGCAGAAGAACTGAATAGATATTTTTCCAAAGAGAAAATGCAGATGACCAACAGGCACATGACAAGATATTCAATATTGCTACTCACCAATGCAGTGCAAATCAAAATCACAATGAGATATCACCTCACACCTGTCAGGATGACTATCATTAAAAAGAACACAAATAACAAATGCTGGAGAGGATGTGGAGAAAAGGGAACCCTCGTGCACTGTTGGTGGGAACATAAATTGGTGTAGCCACTATGAAGAACAGTATGGAGATTTCTCAAAAAACTAAAAATAGAACAGAATATGACCCAGCAATTCCACTTCTGGACTCCTATATATCCCAAAAAACACAACAATACACTAATTAAAAAAGATACATTTACCCCAATGCTCATAGCAGCACTTTATACAATAGCCAAGATATGGAAGCAACCTAACTGTCTATCAACAGATGAATGTATAAAGAAGATGTGATACACACACACACACACACACACACACACAATGGAATACTACTCAACCACAAAAAAGAATGAGATTTTGCCATTTGCAGCAACATGGATAGACTTGGAGGGCATTATGCTAAGTGAAATAAGTCTAATAGAGAAAGACAAATACCATATTATATCACCTCTATGTGGATTCTGAAAAATACAACAAGCTAGTGAATATAACAAAAAGAAGCAAACTCACAGATACAGAGAACAAATCAGTGGTTTCCAGTGGGGGAGGGGTGGGGTAAAAGAGGAGTGGGGGGTAGGAGGCACAAACTATTGGGTGTAAGATAGGCTCAAGGATGTATTGTACAACATGGGGGATATAGCCAATATTCTGTAAAAAACTGTAAATGGGAAGTAACCTTTAAAAATTGTATAAAAATTAAAATAAATTAAAAAAATAAATCCCCTTTCATGAAATTTAATATTTATAAAATATGTATATGTTTTAAAGAGAACACTAAAGCAAATGAATGAATTAGGCTGCAGCCTTGTTTTTATCCCCAATATTAAAATATCATCGGGTGAGTTTCAAGGCCCTGGGCTGAGATTTGCTTTGCCAGGCTGGGCAAAATTTTCCACCAATCAAGGGAAGTGGCAGACACCCACCCATGTAACAATCAATCTCTTCCTTGGCAACAGCTTCCTAAAGGGTCTTTCTTCTCTGAGTTTGGCATCAGCAAGTCCAGTTTCATTATAATGTTCGGGGGTTTTCACAGATTTATAACACTCAGAAAAAAAATTATATATATATATATATAATTTTACATTTATATATATATAAAATGAACTCCTGCTCTAATTATAAAGTAAATATATAAATGCAAAACTACTTTTATAACACTTGGGAATGGAGCTTTCCCCTGTATATTATTTACATTTAAGATAAAACAGCTAGATTATAAAGTTTAAAAAAAAACACAAGAGGAAATAATATTGACTAATTAAAGGAAGGAAAAAATGACTCCCAAAGTTTCAGAGGTTTCAAAATTGAGAAGAGAACTAAACCTGCCTCCCAATTACTTTGGGAAATATAATTAAAAATATCACGAGTCTCTAAAACAAGTCTCCATCTTGTCAAGCAGTCCCTGCCCATGCAAGAGTCCCTGTGACCCCAGAACTCAAGCTCACGCTTCTCCAGCCTCTCCTCATTTCTCTTCTGCCATGTTGCCCCACAAATATGATCCCTCTCACCTCAGAAACTCTTTTGTCTTAATAGTGTTCTCTAAATATAAATATCTTTTTTGTGGGGGGTTAAGCCAACTAATTTAGTCTACCACTCAACATAAATTTTCAATCTTTAGAGGTCAAAAATCTCTGTGAAAATCTGATGATATCAAACTTCTTCACAGGAAAAAAAATGTACATACATACATACACACACAAAATTTTCACATCAGTTAAAAGGGTTGTAGCTTAGTTCCACTATTGATAGTAAAAGAGTGTGCATTTGTATGATCAGAATGTCGGTTACAGCCAGAGTCCATTTTGACAGGTTACAGTGTCTGTTTTGATTGGGCAATGCCCATGACAAACCAGGTGATAAATATTTTACATGGCATCCCTGCCTAGGAACATAGATCCTGACCTGGATAGCACTGCTCCATCTATTATGACTATACCACCATTCAAGGAAGCCATGGGACACATACTGAATAGAATTCAAACTTTGGAACCAGTAAGATCCAACTTGGAATACTGGATTTACCACTTTCTTGCTGTGTGATAAAAGGACATTTATTTATTTTTCTGAACTTAAATTTTCTGAACTGTAAAATGGAGATAATAATACCTTTGTCATAGGGTTGTATAAAGGATTATATGAAAAGCATCTATAAATGTCTAATACAGAGTAGATTCCCACCAAATAGACAATGATGATGATGATGATGATGATGACGGCAAATGGTTATGCTGAAATGGGCAGCCTTCTAAAAAGCCAAAAAAAACTCTCTTTTGCTCTTGGGTGACTGAGTTCATAATATCTTTCCTGAAAACTATATTTCATTCACAATCACTTCTATTTGAAGATCCATCCCTTCCCTGAAACCACAGCTTCTAGGCATGCACTAACTATGAGGCAGCTGCAACAACCATGGCACACTGTCTTCAAGACATGGGATGTTTAGATATACTTTTACAGGTTTAGCTCAGTAATCGTTCATTGAGATCATATGAGGTACTAGGCACTATATACATGGGAACTATATGAGCAACACATTATCAGACTGTAAGCCAGAGCCAGAGGAGCAGCAGCCTTGAATGAGAAAGAAAATGTGTTTACAAAGCAAATAACATCTAAAATACCAACCAGAATATATGGGGGTGCATTAATGGCCAAGTGAATTTTGATTGTATAAATGTTCCTTCTTTCATATTGTTTCATAGCAAATATTTCTAGGTTTCTGTTAAAATATGACATGCAATGAAAAGCAACATTTATTATCTTAGTTTATATTAGTGACTCAATTTCCCTTAGGATTGCTATGGATGTGGAAGGGGTTTGGTACTGAATTAACAAAGCTATTTGGGTAGCAGTTGAAATAAGATCCAAGAATGAAATAATGTGTCTATAAATCTTTCCCTGTGTCTGTAAGTTCTGCAATCCCTTGGGCTACTTTCTTGGTACCTGGAGGAGAAAATGATTATTTTAATTTTAAAAAGCCAGTAGGTGAAAATATATGCTGTTACTTAGAAATAAGACTCAATTTTTCCAAAGATATTTAATATATTTTGGATATGAGAATATCAGATTTGTTTTGCACTGCTAATCTTCTAATAAAGACCTAAAGAAAAAGGCTAATCTAAAAATATCTATTAATTCATCCATACACTCTACAAATATTTGGGGAGAACCTATTATATGCAGGGCCCTGTATGGGGTGGGGCTGGCAAGGATGCTTAAGCCATGGTCTATGCCTTCAATGACATCATAGACCAGTTGGGGAGTGTAGAATGGACACCAACATCTCTGATCGTTGTAATAAGTTAACTGATTATAAAAGGCTCACAGATAACTTGATATGACAGCTCACAGGATAAAACACTACATATGGCTAGGTTTATTTATTGAAGAACTAGATTTGAGCTAAGCCTTGAAGAGGGGGAGGAGTGGACATACAGAGAAGGAGAAGAGAGCATCTTATGTAGTGGGATCCAAATGATTCTGAGAGTGACTGATTTTGCTGAGAGATGGTTGAAGGGAAACTGAGAAGTAAGACTGAAAAGGCAGGCTGGTGTCAGATTACAGAGCTCATATGCCAGGTCATGAAGACTGGCTTGATTCAGAACATGGGCAGAGCCAGTCCAAGGGTCTGAACACAGGTGCCCTTGAGGGCAGAGACCACCATTCACATACCTCGTATCCTCAGCGTCTATATAGTGCCTGACATATGGTAGATGCTAAATAAGAATTTGATGAATTAAATTACCAGAATCTTCACCTCAAAACTTAAATGAGGTGGATGCAGGAGGCAACAAGACATCCTATAGAATGCCCTACATTTAGAGCCTCTTCCAAATAATTCTAACAAGACCTTGGATACATACATCATTTTGTCTGAGACACAATAGTTCTGTCTGAAAGATGGATATGATAACTATCTTATCTAACATGGCGTATTTGTGAGGCTTAAACGTAATAATCACTGAGGAAATATATTGTAGAAATAATGAGATTTTAGCAGCACTAAAGAGATAAGTATGGCATCTGCTAATAGTTACTCAAATGTGCTGATCAATTTTATGTGTCAACTTGACTGGGTCAAGCGGTATCCAGATTAAACATTATTTCTGTGTGTGTCTGTGAGGGTGTTTCTGGATGAGATTAGCATTTGAATCTGGGACCTCAGTAAAGTAGATTACCCCCCTCCCCAATGTGAGTGGGCATCATCTAATCCCTTGAGGATCTGATAGCACAAAAAGGTGGAGGAAGGAGGAATTCACCTCCTTTGCTTCATACCTGCCTGCTGAGCTGGGTCTTCTCCTGTTCTTGTACTGGGATTTACACCATCAGCTCCCCTGTTCTCAAGCCTTTGGACTCAGATTAGAATTATATCACTAGCTTTCCTGGGTCTCTAGCTTACAGATGACAGATCCTGGAACTTTTCAGTCTCCATAATCACAGGAGCCAATTCCTCATAGTTTATCTCGTCATATATATATATGTATATATATATATATATATATATATATATATATATATATATACACACACACACATACATATATATATACATACATATATATATATACACACACACATACACATATCTATATATCTATATATCTATATCTATATCTATATCTATATCCTGTTGGTTCTGTTTCTCTGGAGAACCTTGATGAATACACCAAACAAGAGGTGGTGGCTACCTGAAGTGGAAATGGGAAAGGAAGGACTGATGTGATAGGTGGTTCTAAGCTGCAGACAATAGGACTGGATGTGCCAGGACACATCTACCTCTGACATCAAATCTCTGACAAGTGCCATGGACCAAAATAAAGCAGAGCAGTGGGACAGTGTGTTACAGGAGGGTGGTCAGGGAAATTGTGTCAAAGGAGATGACATTTGAGTTGAGACAAATGAATGAAAATATTCCAGGCAGAAAGAACAGGAAGTGCAAAAGCCCTGATGCAGGAACCCAGTAACAGTGTTCAGAGAACAATCTGGAATCTCATTTGGCTGGAGCACTCTGAGAAAGTTGCGGGTGACAGAACACGTGCTTAGAGAGATAGCAGCAGGTCACATTAGCAGAGTGTCGCGGGCCATGGTAAGGACTTTGAATTCTATCCTGAATGTGATGGGGAAGCATGAGACAGTTTAGACATATCTGACATAAGTTTTAGAAGGTTCGCTCTGGCTACTTGTGGGAAGAACAAGCTGAGGAAATTTTAGAGGTTGAAGAGTGGAAGGAAAAAGATAAGTTAGGAGGCTACTGCATCGAGACTCTGTGAGGGATGATGGTGTTATTGACTAGAGGGCAGAGGTGAGGATATGGGAAGCGGTGAGATTCAGGATGTAGTCTGAGGGGGAGCTGACAGGATGTGCTGGTGGATTAGATGAGGCTGTGTAAGACAGACAGGAGGGGACATGACTACAAGATGTGTGTCCTTAGCTACTGAGGAGCAGTGCTGTGCCCTGAGGCAACAGCCTCTTTGGGGGAAGGGCAGGTTTGGCAGGAATACTTAAATGCATGTGATGTTTGAGATGACTCCTGCCCATCTTACTATCTATCCAGAGGGCACCTGAATACATAAAGTCAGTGTAAGGGAGATAGGGCCGGGAATATCGATTTTGTAGCCTACAGGGGTATATAAAACCATGGTCCTGGATGACATTAGAGAAAAAACAATAGAGCAAAAAGCTCTAAGACTGAACCCTGATGCTCATTTCTGAGGTTGGAAAGATGAGAAGGGGTGAACAGGAGCAGCTGAAGAGCAGCAGCCCTTGAGGAGGTGGGGAATCAGAAGAATCGGGTGTCCCAGAAGTCAGGAAGGAACATGGCCATTGTACATCAGAACATAAGGATAGTAGGAGGCATTGAGGAGTGTGGTAGGAATGAAAATCTGACTAGAATGGGAGGTAAAGAAGGAAAGTCTAGATTTATGTGTGGAATTTTAGTTCCCCAGGGAGGAGAAAAATTGGGTAGTAGATAGTGTGAAGAATGATAGAAAGTTATTTATTAAATAACATATAACTTGGGAGATATTATAGCAAATCTGTGTGCTGATGAAAATGATTCAGTGTATGTTATCCTATTAAATAGTTACAAAAGTCTGTAAGGTAGGTATTACCATATTTTTACACAGTTACGTTTGCAAGGGAGGGAGACTTGCCCAAGACAGCATCCAAATTGGAAGTGCTGAGAAGAAATTCCTGCTCCATTGAACTCTAAAAGGGAAATTTATCCACGTATGGATACATACCCATAATGTGCATAAAACTGTGTCTACCTCATGTCTAAATAAGGCAAGCTTAGATTCACAGTAACAAAGGGAGTATTTACCAGAATTTGGATTAAAGGCCAAATCTCCAAATCCCTTATTAGTTCAATGACATAGTTTTTTTTTTGTTTGTCTGTTTGTTGGTTGGTTTGATTGTTTTGTAATTTACATGTTGGAAAGAGCTTCACGTATTGGCTGGATACATGCACAGAACTCTTCAGAATCAAAGGGGTGGCCAGGAGAAGTTTCAGAAGAGAGTGGGTAGAGTGATTGGACCCAGACACCTAAAGGACATGGAATTTATTTAACCAGAATGTCTGAACAGAAACAAATGAAGGCAGAAGGAAGTTGAAAAATCTTTGTTGATCTAGTTCAAGGCTTTGAAGCAAAGAGTGAGGATTTGGACCTGCTTCTCTTTAGAGTGAAAGCAACTCTGAGATCAAAGCCAAAGGTGAAAAGAAAGGTTGACAGCAGCATTGAGAATTGATTGAAAAACGTTTTTGATGGAGGCAGGAAGTGACAAAAAGAAAGAGTAGATGTCAGCTCATTCTCCTGGCAAGTAATTACAATAATAACCCTATGCTAGTACTGCTAAAACCCAAAGGTTAGAGCCCATTATTACAACAGAGCTATTTTCACCTAAAAAATTCTGTTGTAATAAAAAACATTCATACTGAAACTGTAACAACTCAAGTATTGCTATAACATAATAAAAAATATGCATGTGTTATTATGACAAAAACCTATTGCTGTAATTGGATAAATGACTCATATGCATCCTACTTTACTTATGGCATGTCAGTGGCATCATATTTTGCATAGGGAAATTCTACTTACTTCATAAAGTATGCTATTTTTTTAGGAATAACAAAAATTTGTTGATAAAAGGTGTCAAATAATTTTAACTTTATTTTAAATTGGTTGTCATAACTGAAATCTTTTAAGAAGTCAATCCAGGAGCTGAGAAATAACATTGAATTAGATCCTAGATACTAAGGAAGGGGCACACTTAAACTTCATCTCAAATATATCTCTAAATATTTATATATATATGTAGATAGATATACACCATTATATAAAATATATTTTAATATATTAAAATATACAATAATCTACTTATATAAATTATATATGTGAATATATATATGCCCACAGACTGACAGAGACAACAGAAAAAATAAAAAAGCCTTTTTAATAATTTATTGAGGCTCAAAATGTTAAAAAAAAAAAATCAGAGTTGGAACCTTTTCTTAACAGAGGCTGCTAGAGTCCTGAGAACTGTCTCTTCTTACCCTGACTCCTGTCCCATGCCAGTGGAGGCGTATATAACCCAGTGTTGCATCTGGAGATGAGAGGATGTCACAACAGGGCCGGCTGGAAAAGATGAAAGGCTGAAGCCAAGAGGTGGCAGTAGAAGTGGAAGGTCAGACCCCTTCCCTGACATCACTGATCATTCTGATCACAAAGGGAAGGAATTCCTTGGGACACCAAAATAATATATTTGGAAATCAAAATAAAACTCATATGAGGATCAGCGAAGACTAATTATGGAGTGGGAGGTAATGTATTCACATTCTACAAAATCACTCAAAATCCAACCATTATTTCAAAGCCCACATCAGATGGATCTCCTTCATGAGGCCTTGTCCAATCTTGCAATAGCTGTCTACTCGCAGCCCCGAATCCCCACAATACTTTCTACATACATTTAGGAAAGAAACATATTCTACTTTGTTATAATTTGATTTTTTCTTGTCTGATTTCCTCAACTAATCTTTAACTTGTATGTGGCAAAGACTGAAATGTGACCCAACATAGTTGATAAGTAAATGAAATAAAACTGGCTTAGCAAATAGAGTCAGGGTCCTTAGTGAGTTACTGTCACTGAGAGACACTGCTATCTTCCAGGTGATGAAAACGTAATCAAACTAAATCCAACAAAAAATTTCACAATTTGTATGGAAACAGAAAAGACCCCGAATAGCCAAAGCAATATTCAGAAAGAAAAATGGAACTGGAGGAATCAGGCTCCCTGACTTCAGACTATACTACAAAGCTACAGTAATCAAGACAATATGCTACTGGAACAAAAACAAAAATATAGATCAATCAAACTATTTCAAATACATATTAATAAATGGTTGCACATTTTTAACTAAAAAAATATCTATAATTACATGCAGGACCATGAACACACAGTCTATTTTCCCTTTAATAGGATTCACTTGTAAGGATGTTACAATTTGGTGTATATTAGCTGTTCAGACATAACCTAGTTATTTAGTGGTAAACTTTTTAAAGTATTCAATTCTTTTTTATTGAAATACAGTGATTTACAATGCTGTATTAGTTTCAGGTATATAGCAAAGTGATTCAGTTATAAATATATATATATTATATATACATTTTATTTTTCTTATTATTTTCCATTATATAGGTTGTTACATGATATTGAATATAGTTCCCTGTGCTATACAGTAGGTCCTTATTGTTCATCTATTTTATACATAGTAGTGTATATCTGTTAGTCCCGAACTCCTAATTTATCCCTTTTCCCTTTGGTAACCATAAGTTTGTTTTCTGCTCAATTCTTTTGAATCAACCTGTGTAAGCCATGGGTTGCTGAATTCTGCCTTGTGTAAATGTCACCTCATTTAATTACTGGGTGAAAGTAATACACTACTAAGCAATATGTTTTGTTTTTTGAGCCATCAGTTATAAGTTTAAATTTGGACCCTGGAATTTATCAGCTATGCAATTTAGGGTAAGTTAATTAACTTTCCTAGGCTTAAGTCTTTTCCTTTGTAAAATGAGGACTATATCTCATAGGACTGTTGAGAAGATGACATGTGATGACATTTGTGAAGTGCTGATTAAAGGGTTGCCTCTGTCATCATCATCATCATCATCCTCCTCTTCATCATGATCAGCTGAATTCCTGGTTTTAGCTTTAACTGTAGGAAACCAGAGAGAAAAAACTCAAATCATTTACACACTTGTTACTTTAGGGAATTAATTCAAAGTCACAGACAAGGGGTTGAACAGATTATTTACATCTCTTTGCCTGACTATGAAACATGGTGGAGGCCACTTCATGTAACAACACAGATAACGTCAAAAGAAAGGAATTAAATCAACATTTATTAAAATGTCTACTGTGTATATAAATATATTAAAATAAAAAATAATGAAATATAATGTTATTAACCAAGTGGGTGGAGGAGCGGTGCAGGGAAGAGGAGAGAGTGAATGTGGATAGAAAGGGATTTCTCTATCAAATGCTTCATTTTTTTGTGAGATTTAAAATGTAATACACAAGCTTTTCCAAAAACAAAAAATACAGTAAATGGCTATCAGAGGACAATAATTTTTTAAAAAGCCTTCAGTTTCAAGTGAGTTATTTTTGAAACTAAATGATTCTATTTCCAATTAATTTGGAAATCATACTGAGATATCATACGAATATTACTGTGTTGCACAGGCTTTGAATCAAATAAAACTGGGCTGGAACCCTGACTTGCCATTTATCAGATCAGTGATCTTGGGAACGTTACTCAAACTTTCTCAGGGTCAGTGTCCTTATTTATGAAATAAAGACAATATTAGTATCGGTCTCATGGAATAGTTGTGGAGATTACATAAAGCAGGTGAAATGCCTAAATATACCTGACACTTTCAGTTCCCTACTTGAAGGATTAACTGCTAAGGAAACTGCAGTGTAAGCAACTAGAAAGCCAGAGGGAGAAACAAATGTTTTGTGACACTGGGCCATCAGCAGTGCAGAGCTTCTATCCCAGTGAGAAGGGACACAAAGACAGATACGGCCCAGCTCACTACCTGTAGGATTTGGGACTGCAGTACTGGGAAGAAACAGTAAACAAAGCCTAGAAGTCTAATAAATTGGACAGACAGAGATCAAAGTTTAGGAAGGCTGAGAATTTGCAGGGCAGAATGCTGGAGAGAAGAGAGCTGCACAGAGAGAGATCTTGAGATACGCAGAGGCTATCTTGAACCTATGGGCGAATATTCATATGTGCACATGTGGGGTTCACAATTCCCAAAACTCACAGAGTTGGGATAGTTTGCATTCCCACTAGACAGAGTGGAGAGACCTCATAACACATGGGGCATCTGGTAGAGTTATTAGAAGACAATAGCTATCATAGCGAGGCTAAATTAATCCTAGAATTATGGCTACTCTGGACCCCAGCAGCAAGGCTTAAAAGCAGACCTTAAAAGGATCAGATTGATCCCAAGTAACTGCTTGCCTGTATAAATTCCAGCATTCTTTAAGGGAATATTATAAAATCCAGCACCTAACAACAAAACATTGCAGTGTCCGGAATCTAATTAAAAAACTACCAGCTGTGCACAAAGTAGAATATAAATCAATCAATTGAAGAATATCCAGAAATGACAAACATGATGAAATTAACAGGCAAGAATGTTTAGCTACCATTACAAACATGCTCCATATGTTCAAGGAAGCAGAGGAAAACATGACCTTGATGAGCAGAGAAATGAATGTTGAAAAGTCCCAAGTGAAATATATGGAGAAGTAAAATATATCTTAAATAAAATCACACTGATGGGATTAACAGCATAGACTCTACAGGAAAAAAAGGCAGTGACTAAAGGACAGAGCAATCAGAACTATCCACGGTTGAGCTCATAGAGAAAAAAATGCACAGAACACCGTGATCTGCAGGACAACATCAAGTGACCCAACACGGAAAAAACTGGAATTGCACATTCAGGCAAGGAGGTAATGAGGACAGTTAAAGCAAAAGCTGAGAAGTTTTAGAAAGCTGGAGGTGACTAAACGGTGACTCAGGGAAAAGGCAAGTGAGGGCTGAGAATAGGGGAAGAGAAAATTGATGCCATTAGCCCTTCCTTGTTGGTACAGAGATGGGCCATAACCTCCTCAAAATTAGGTTAAAGTATTCAAGTGCAATTTGACACAATACTAAAAAATGTACTTTTATTCATATGTACATTGTATCTTTTTCTGTCACTTTTTTGGGAGGGTGGGGGCAGAAACCATAATTAAACCCACAGTGGCTTCAACACCATCAGTGGTGTGTCCTTGGCATTCATGTGAATATCCCTTAATTATGTAGTTCATCACTGTCTTAAGTCCTTTATGGAATGAAGTTGGGTATAAATAGATAGTTCTCAAGAGTAAAGTATCTACAAAATTTAAGGCATTCATTCGATCATAAGAAGCCTGTGGTGAAAACACACAGAATTATAAATCCACTAAGAAGTGAAGTGACACAAAGAGTCAGATATAGGCACAGCTAACAACTAGGAACAAAGGTGCGGAGTACCTATGGCAGGATAAGGAGAGCAGCATTTCAGGACAGTGGAACCACACAGGTGGTGTTTCTACACAGCATTCACATCTCCATACGTCAATCATGGTGATCAGTTTGCCTTAAACCAGCATTTGGAACATCAGGTTGTTTTCCCATTTTAACTATGGATTCATGCTTAGAGAAGATTAGGTGCAACTGAGAAGAAATGCGTATCTGCCTCAGAGGACATTGATTAAGGTGTAAAAACATTCCCAGATCCATACATAGGAATAACATGAAATATTCCCAGGTAGCAATTGTTATTAAGAGGTCCGCTCCAAAGAAGGGGTGGTGTCTGTAGGCCACTGTGAGTTGTTACAAGCATAATGAATCCTCCAGGATTCTGAAGAGACACGACTTAATCAAGATACCCAAATACAGGCATGTGCATTGTACTGTTGACAACAAGTCAACGTCACCAAATACTTCATTTACTAAAAGGGCCTTTGCAAAAATTTTTTGGGGGAAGCATTGGGTATGTGAATGATTTTAAGTCACTGAGTAATTCTTTAAAAAGGTTCAACAGGATTAGATATTTGAATATAAGCCTTGCCCTAATAATATGATTTTGAACATTCAGTTTGGGATTTCACTGTGATTCGGTTCTTGCACTGAAAAATGCATCACCTTCCTTCTAGCTTCCTGGTTAAAATCATGATTTCTAAGACTAAGAAGCACAATTTCCTTTCGAACCTTGTATTTTTCATGATAATTTAGGGAAAAAAAAGAAATTTGAGAAACATATTATGACAGGTAATCATTTGCAAACACACAACTCTTTCAATGCCTGCCATGTTCAGCTTCATTTTATAGCATCTGTCTTGGCAATATAAATTTTGCTTGGCTGCAGGGAAGTGTGGTGCTGTACAGTGAAGAAAAAACAATCATGACAACTGAAAACTAAAGCACAGTGTGTGTGTGTGTGTGTGTGTGTGTGTGTGTGTGTGTGTGTGTGTAGTTCAGAATAGAGAAGCTCTTTATGGTGTTATTTTGGTTGTCACCTTGTCTTTTTTCACAGCAGAGAAATGCCACAAGAGGAAAGAGTCAACTGTCACATCTAAGAGGGTTGCCAAACAATCTCAAACCTGTCCCAAAGGATCACCCTCACCAGTTGCACAAAACAAATCAATTTGGTTCAGAACATTCAGATGGATTGTGTCAGTAATATTTGCTATTATAAAAGCTGTGGTTTTCTAAACAAAAACCTACATTACTTTAATTAAAGTAGTAGCACAGGCATAATGTAAGATTATATACAATATTGTGACTGTTTAAAATCAAACTAGTTTATTCATACTTCCGAAAACTCTGACTTTTATGTCACTTTTCAAAACAATCACTTGAAATATGTGTTAAAAATATTAAAGTTTGGGCTTCCCTGGTGGCGCAATGGTTGAGAGTCTGCCTACCGATGCAGGGGACACGGGTTCGTGCCCCGGTCTGGGAAGATCCCACATGCCACGGAACGGCTAGGCCCGTGAGCCATGGCCGCTGAGCCTGCACATCCGGAGCCTGTGCTCCGCAACGGGAGAGGCCACAGCAGTGAGAGGCCCGCGTACCACAAAAAAAAAAAAAAAAAAAAAAAAAAAAAATTAAATTGTGTGTTTTCTGTAAACTAGAGCATGGACAAAATCCAAACTTTTAAAAGTATACATCTGTACCTTCAAAATCAAATCAAATTTACTTAATGTTTTATTTTTCAGTGCGTTTTGGTAGATCAATTTAAGTACATTTGGCATCCTTCAAATGTGCAATTTTCAGTTAAGTATATTTAAAGAAATAACCTTAGTGTATTCACCTGTCTTATCATTCAGTTAACATTCAAATTAACCATTCGAATTGCAACACATTTTGTGTTATTGATTATTTAAAGATGACATAAAATGAAATAAGTAAGACATTTGATTTGGAGGCAATATGTAGAAATTGCCTATGACAATCAATATCAGTAATAAAAAAGCATCCAGATGATTTAAAAATAAATATATGACATTACTCTATGTTGGATTTTGTATAAATAATGTAGGGATGTAAGGGGAGCAAAAGAGGATCATGTGTGGGGGGTTGATAGGCACAAATAACAGGCATAAAGAATTTACTGCCAATCACCCCATTAGATGGAAGTGTACTCTTTCATTAGAGAGTCTTAAAGGAGAGTAACTCTAACCAGGATTATTTGTGTGTTACCTGGTTTGAAAACAGCACACATTTGGAAGAGATGATTACCAAACCCTTTCCATAAATACATTCTGTAACGCATCATTGTAGAGCTGTCGGTTTGACTATTTTGACTGACTTAAAGTCAGTATAACCAAGAGTACACAAACACATGACCTCATATATCAATACACATTTTACTGTATAAAATAGTTACATGATTTTAATTCACAATGCTCTGATATAAAATTCCAATAAATACAAAAACTAAGAAAGCAAGAAAAAGTAGAGTAGCCAATAAGGAAATGCGCATGGAAAAGATGAAAATGTATAAGAAGAGCTTGCTTGGTTGTTAAAAGCACAAATCCAGGTGCTAATCCTGGCATCTTTGGCACAGGAAGTGCCGTGGATAAGAGCACGAATGCCTCAGATAATCATAATAAATAATTCTAGTATGACAAAAAATACTAGAATTGAATATAAAATTTAATTATGAACCAAGGCAATAAATCTAATTAATTTAGCAAGCAACGCTTTTGGAGTTGCTTTTCTCAGTTTCCAATTTTGAGAATGAGTAGGGCCAGGTGCTTTGCTGTGCCGGCACCTGATATACAGGCAGTGGCTCTAGGAGATGCTTTTTACTTACTTCTACATGTAAGTTACTGAACACTGTGGCTGAGGCTGCTAGCTTGTTTTACCAGCACACATTTTCTCCTTCTTCCTTAGTGAGAAATAAAATATTTGAGGTGGTAAAATACCCCCTACATCACTATAGTTCCCAGTTTCCCTTGCAGCTAGAAGGCATCATTGACATATTTCTGTCCAGTGACATGTAAGCAGGTAAGAGTTTTATGTCTATTAAACTCAAATACAAAGGATAAAGACAGCTGATGCCAACTCTTATCTGCCATTCCCTTTTCCTCTATTTCTTGTTTGGAATATGAATTTGATGGATGATACTCTAGAAAATGACTTGGACCAGGAGGTGACCTTGAGAAAAAAAAAAGCAGGGACTAAGGGCAATGGGGCAGAAAGAAGGAGAGAAACTGTATCCTTGATGTCAGTAGTTATGCATATGGGCCTTGGACTACCTACCGCCAAACTTCTACTAGAGAGAAAAATACACTTTATCGTGTTTAAGCCACTGTAATTTTTGATCTCTGTTTCTAGCAGCTGAATGCAATTCCTGATACAAGTAGCCATGTGAATCAGACATCAAGGGCAAACAGGATATATCTGAAGAAAATAAGAAAGCAAGTAATCAAATGCAGTAAAGCATTATGCATGTTATTCAAGAAGTAGCACAGGGTATAATGAGCCTGTCCAGGAGAAAACTGTTCATTCTATTTGCATAGGTTTGTTTCTCAGAGGGGGTGAAGCTTGGATTGAGTCTTGAAACATGAGAAAGCATTCGATTCAACAAAGTAGGAGTGAAGAGAGGGGCTGTAGCCTAACCAGGCAAAGAGAGCTCATGGGAAAAAGCACACGGAGGCATGAGTAACTTTAGATGACTCCAATCAAATTGGCATTAGTCACTAGGCTCAAAAATATACAATTTAGTACAAAATGGATGGTGTATTTGATTGAATAAGACATTATAAAAGTTATCTGGCTCATTTAAAGAAATCTACTTTTCCTTTCTACTTAATTTGCCTAAAAGTGGTTTAAGCTTAAGAGGGAAAAGGAAGGAGCCGGTTATGGATCTTGTCATCACAATCTCTTTCTCAAATTGCAGATGTTTAATATCCTATCTTGACCATTTTACCATCCACATGTTGAAGGAGGTGAGCAAAGTGCACTGAGAGAGAACCTTAAAAGCAACCTTTAGAAAAGTACAAATCTCTGATACATTAATATTCTCTCATCATGATAAAAACAGCATAAAATATGGACGATGGATTTTAATATTCATGATTTACATTTTTCAAAAGATTGGAGAGATATCAAATGTAATAAGATAACAAGAAAGCACTTTGTAGAGGTGTTCAAAGTACCTTGCACCATTAATGAATTCTTATAATATTCTTGTGAGAAAGAAAAAAGGCAGAAATTATTCACCAAAATTGCGGACAGGACCAACGGCAGAAAGATGCTGTCAGAGGTCATCTGATGTAACCATATCGTGCTCCATGCCTTCAGGGAACTGGCATATGGATTCTGGCTTTACTACAATGTCTCTGAGAAGCGACTCACAGACAGGAGGCTGTGGTGCTGCCGGCACAGTTCCAAGGTCACAGTGAACACGCGCCCAAGGGGCTCCACCACTGCAGAAATGCACAGCAGCTTACACAGCTGATTTCACGCATGCTTGGCGTGAAATCTGATTTTGCTAAAGTTGGGAAAGCTAATGCCCCACTTGTGCCCCTGACCCTCAACTTAAGCTCTGCACAGGCAGAGTTCCCCTGTCGCTGAAGCCTGACCTAGGACAAAGGGACAGTAACCATCGTCATGGGCACCGTGCTGTAACCACTCTCACAGATTTCATTTCACTGACTCATTTATGATGGTAATAGTAATAGTAAACACTTGTTGGCACATACTATGTGACAGGTATTTTTCTAAATACAATCAATTTAGTTATTCATTTACTCCTGGCATTAAACTTACTAGCTTGACTTTCCAGATGAGAAACTGAGGCATGTTTCAGTAACTAACGCAAGGACACATACTTAACAAGGGGCTAAAGCAAGATGTAAACTCAGACAGTCTGGTTTCAGACTCCAGGATTCCAATACTACTACCTAAGAAATAATTTAGACCACAAATAGACTCTCTTTTTCTTAGAATTTATGAGCAAGTATGTTCCTATGGCTCAGGTTCAGTCAGGAGTTTCTTTCACCCCATGGTATATTTGTCTTGTCTCCAACTCCCCTAAATGAGGACAGTCATGTACAATGACACCTGATGGAAATGTATCCCTTTAAACCTAATTTTAAATAACCTTTATTAGAAAAATATTTGATTCAAATTCCATAATTTGAATCTCATTTTTCTATTTATACACTCTTTCTCTAGGTTGGTTAATGAATCCTTGTGGAGTGTGTAACTGTGGTCTCTCTCCTACTCTGACCCTCCACATTTCCACTCCCAGTGGCTGACATGCCGCTGTCCTGGCCTGTATGCAACCACTTCCTTTGCTTCCATCAAGTGTCATTTTAAATGGTGTCTCCTCAGAACGCCCTTCACTGGGCTCCCTGTCCAAACCACCCCATCATTCATTTCCTTATCCTCTCATCCTGATTATTCCCTCTATAACATCTATCTCAGTTTCTAAATACTGTATTTATTTTGTGTCTCCCTCATTCAACCCTTGACTTTATAAATTCCTTGATGACGGGGACAATGTTTACTTTGCTTTGCTCACACTTTGCTCACTTGATGCCCCAAACACTGTCTAGTGCACGGCAGTTAATCACAACGCCTTGATGAATAGATCAAGATTCTTATGGTTTCTCACAAGGAACAGCACCCAGGCAAGGACTGACTTGAAGAATAAGTAAGAGTTGTTGGGGAAACACACACTTAGATTGCTCTCCGAGTCCCAGCTGCATACATTTCACTGCTGTCCGGGCAGCCTAGCTGACTACCACGGCCAAGCGGAACCCACTCCCTTATTCTCTGAATGGGCTCCTTCCTCCCTGCCTTAATGAATGGCACCCGCACACACTCAGATACCCAAACCAGAAACCCAGTCACCCTGGACTGCTACCTCACCATCAGTCCCCACGCTCAGTCACCAAGCCTTGTCAATTCTACCGTGACTGCACATTTTTATAATCACTGACTTACCCAATCTTTGGTCTTTCCACATCCCTTCATGAAACTTTGGCTTCAGCCATGCTGAACCACTTCCACTTTCCCATCCTGCAAATCTCAGGTGTCCAGGTTCTTCTGAAAGCTATTCTGCTTTTTGTTTCTTGTGGCCTTTTATACCTATTCAGTATAAATAATCTCAGCTCATTCTTCAAAATTCACTGCAGAGATTTTTTTTAAACCTCCACTCACACGACCCAGGCTGACTTAGGTGCCTTTTCTTTCTAGTTCCATGAATTACATTCATGTCTCTTTGATCACACTAATGACTAGACCATCCTAGTTGTCTCTAACTTGTTTTGAGTTTCATGTGAACGAAGCCAGTGTCTTTCAACTCATACCACCTGGGGCTGGCACAGTGACTGATGCATAGCTGTATTCGAGGTTAGTTCAAATAAAGAATGGTACAGTTCACCTGGTAAGAATCACTTCATTAGATCAACTGAAAGTCTCAGGTGTATTATAAATGGAATTGTAAGAGGAGATGAAGGTTGGAAGAAATGGGCCTTTGCAAACAGATCAACTGAATCAACCCCGGAAGTCAATGAATTGCGTACCATCATGTAATAGTGCTAGATTTAGAAAATAGCTTTTGTTGAAAAAAAATGTGTTTATCGTGTACACAAATAAATAAAACTTAGTTTCCTCCCTCAGGAGATTATAATGTCATTGGGGAAACATATCAAATGGCTATAAAACAAGGCAGAATTAAATAAATGTTTAAAGGCGCAACAAGGTATGCATTATAAAAATGTAGAGGATAGGGCTATCATTCTCCATTTGAACATTCCAAGGATAATACCAACACAATGACCCAATATAGAACTCATCATTTTTGCCCCAAACAGTCTACCTCCTATACCCTCTTTCTTATTCTATCTTTACTCATAAATTCTTTATTCACATTGCAACATTGGTCTTTTTCCCATTTACCTGTGATAAATCTAATCTGAATAACAATGTCACTGATACGACTTGCATTTTTAAATAATTAATTTTTCTATGTTTTCGTCTTCTATTTTTTCCTTCTGTCTGTGTGTGGTCTTCCATTGTATAGCTGTACCATTGTTTGTTTATCCCCTCACTACTTGAAGGACATTTGGGCTGTTTTCTGTTGTTGGCTATTATGAATAAAGCTGCTTTAAGCTGAACGTATAAATTTGGTGTGAATGTAAGTTTGCATTTCCCTTGGGTCAACGTTCAGGAGTGAGGATGCTGGGTCATCTAGTAAGTGTATGTCTACATGACTCTGCCGCTTTGCATTCCCAACAGCAGTTCCAGTTGCTCCACATACTTGTCAGTTGTTTTTTTGTTATTGCTCTTCTAATAGCTGTATAGTGTTACCTCATGGTGGTTTTAATTTGCACTTCCCTACTAACTGATAATGTTGAGTATCTTCTCATGAACTCACTTGCTACCTTTGTATCTTTGGTAAGGTGTCTACTTAAGCATTTTATTCATTTTTAAATGGTTCAATTTTTTTCCTTACTTTTATATTCAGAGTTCTTCACATATTCTGGATAAAATTCCTTTATCAGATGTGATTTGTGAATATTTTCTCCCAGTCTGCAGTCTATTTTTCAGGCTTTTAGTATCTCCTGAGGATGAGTAGTTATTAATTTTAATGGAGTCTAATTTACCATTTTTTTAAAATGGATTGTGCTTTTGGTGTCATCTTTGCCTAACCTAAGGTCTCAAAAATATTCTCTTATGTTTTATATTCTCTTAGAAGTTTTATAGTTTTAGGTGTTCATTTAAGCCCATAATCCACTTTGAGAGTTAATACTTCCATATAGTGGAAGGTATGGATCAAAATAGTAGTAGTAGTAGTAGTAGTAGTTGTTGTTGTTTTCTTGTTGTTGTTCTTCTTTTTTTGCATATAGCTAACCAATTGTTTCAGCACCTTTTGTTAAACCACTATGTAAAATAATTTTATATCAAAGTATATCAGTAGCCTCTTAAAATTTTAATTAAAAGGTAATTTATATGCATTATAAAAATTAGAAGATGAATATAAACAAAAAGTAGAAGACAAAAGTTATAACAAGCAGTGGGAATTGATTTTGCTGTATATATTCCCACTATGTTTCTTAACATAAAGATAAGCAACTAGAGATTCAGAGATTGAATAGCACTCCTTGGGTCACTCAAGTCAGTGGCAGTGCTAAGAAGTGATTCCAGACAGTGTGACTTCACATCACATTGCTAGTTCAATGAACAATAATTAGTTAGTAGAAAACCTCACTCAGAAAGATTATACAGATGAAAATGATAAAAAGGAAAAGTAAAATGGGTTGAACAAAAATCTACTTGGTCACCTGAACTAGAGCCCTAACCACTCACTTTCACCACTAACATTTATCAATTACCAGCTTATGTTAATGTTACATCCTGAATTTCTTTTAGGTGTCTCCTTTCTATTAACTGACCTTTCCATTAACTGTTTTATTTGAGGTTCTCCATCACCTAAAAGATTCCAAGAGTGTCTTAACTGCCCTTCAGTCTTGACATTCCTAAATAGAGTTGCCAGCTAAAAAAAAGGAAGGTCAACTGAATCTGAAATCAGACAAACAACAAATAATGTTTTGGTGTAAGTACAATACAAATATTGCATGGGACATACTTATATTAAAAATAGTACTTATTATTTACCTGAAATACCAACCTGAGTGTCCTGTGTTATTACTCACTAAATCTGGTAACACTGCTCCTAACTCTGTCTGCTAGGGAAACCAGAGTGGCAATGAATGAATGAATGAACAAATAAATAAATGAATGAGTAAGCAAATGAACATACCCTGATTTTGGGTAAATGGTAATCATGAAAGGTGCATGGAAAATAATGCATTTGGGTTGAGTCCTTGAAGGATGAATAGAATTTAATTTGATGAAGGGAGAAACCAAAGGCAAAATCAAATTAACCCCTGAAAAATTTAAAAACTCTTATTTTATAGCTCAATGATGGTCAGGCTAATATTTTTATGTGTTTACTTTTAGTACACTTGCTGCTGAAATAAATATATTTTCCTAGGATTTCATGTTATTGGAGCCAAACCATTTTTATTTACATCAGCAAAGCCATTTAAATGTATTTGCCCTGTTTGACCACTGGCACCTCAAAAACAGCATCTAGGTCAGCTTGAAGTGCTTTTTGCCCTCCATAAAAGTTGTATTAGCCCAGACTCCAAGGGCTAAGGTGATTCCATTATACTGTGATCTTGGATTTTTGCTCTGACTTGGCCATATTTCTGTTATCCACGGCATCCAGCTTTGTAGACAAACACACCTGATGGGCAATAAACACTTCACCGGCTTTGGTGAAGAAACACATTTGCTCCTTTTTTTTTCAGTAAGACTTAAGGCTACAATTGAGTGAAAGTATGAGGATAAACATGAAAGGACTAATACATGATGGAATAAGTTAGCATAGTACCAACCCATCAACTTTAGTTTTCAGAACTTAATCAAGTATTCAGGCTTTTCCCTGTAACTCCCATTGGTCATTAGTTTTTAATCACTAATTAGAAGAGAGATCAGATTAAATTTCCAGCGGGGAAAACTCCCTGCAGCCTTCCTGTAGTGGAGGTATTCACTTCTATACAATTTATTAATGAAAGTGAACTCTTCTTCTGACCATGGGCAATACAACCTTTAAAATATCTTTTATATATGTAAACATAAAGCTCTGCATTTTGCTGCTCTAAGCATTTAGGTATCTGATAATGACCTGGATGTCAATAGTTCTCACCAGTGTTCAAACAGATAAAGACAATTCTTCATTCAGAATAAGAATTTATGGAATAAAACAATAGGGATTTCCCCACATAGTGTAGTGATTTAGTTGTCTGGGAAATGATTTTTTCTACAAATGAGGACCACCTCATTATTTTGTGCTAAGTCTCATGTGCTTTAGACTGTGCCAGGACCACTGTGCCTGGGAATATTTACACATAGAGATAACTTGTCTCTCTTGGTATATAGCATGCACATAGACATTTGGCTATCACATACTGAAGATAGTAGACTATAGAGATAGCCAAACTGGGGCATGATATAGAGATAGTCAAACTGGGCCATGAGCTATATAGTTACTCAGTCTTGGAGTCTTTCTACCTTTGAACTTGTTACATGATATGAATGAGCCTGCTGTTATACGAAGCTAAAAACATCCTAACTGACATGTAAGTCCTTGGTTTATATTCCTATGTACTTAGTTTTTGTAACCTCCAGGTTTTTTCATATATGTTCTATATTTTCTATTGAGACAACCCTATCCCTTCCTCTGTGTATATCATGACACAAAACTGAAAATAAATGTTTAGTCAGTATTCTATTTATTCTTGTCTAAAAAGATACAGGATCAGACCACTTCTGTGTTGGCTATTTCCAATTCCTTTCTTTAGTTGATTTTATATTGACGTTGCCCCCTCAAGTGAACGAACACAAGGCACTCCCACAGCATCCAGCACAGAGAAGGGACCGGCAATGATGTAAGAGATATAAGACACATGTGATTACCACCTTAAAACAGATCCAGCATAATAAGCTCCCCTCAACACTCCAGATGCCCAACTCAATATGATTTCATGGCATCTTACAGATTTAGAAAACATAGTTATTTTTTTCTGATAAAAAAGGAAGCACTTTTCAAGAAAACATTAACTTCCCATTTTAAAGTGTAGTTAGTATATGAAGGTAAGGACAGGGTGCTTTTAACCCCAATTTTAAGTCATACATTCATTCATTCATTCATTCATTTATGGCTGCGCTGGGTCTTCATTGCTGCACGCAGGCTTTCTCTAGTTTCAGCCAGCGGGGGCTACTCTTCGTTGCAGTGTGTGGGCTTCTCATTGTGTTGGCTTCTCTTGTTGTGGAGCACGAGCTCTAGGTGTGCGGGCTTCAGTAGTTGTGGCTCACGGGCTTAGTTGCTCCGCCGCATGTGGGATCTTCCCAGACCCGGGGTCAGACCTGTGTCCCCTTCACTGGCAGGCAGATTCTTAACCACTGCACCACCAGGGAAATCCCTTAAGTCATACTCTTAAGAATGAAATTAGGGATCACCAGGGAGATAATTTGGGACGATCTCATACATGGCCATGATACCTGGGGAGGCATTACTAGGTTATAATTCTAACTAAGAAATTTTTAATCAAGGTAATTGTATTATACATGCCTGAAGAAATACTTTATTAATAATAAAATGAGATGATAGTTACGAGTAGTATAAGAGAGAATTCCAAGGAGAGAAAGTGAAGCAATATGACTCTGGCACAACCCAAAGATGGGGCTGCACAGCTACAAGTGAGTGCTGGCCTGGAGGATCATCTAATGTCAAAGGACAGTCAGGTGTATCACGGTGTCGTAGTTCTGATAATACCACCCCTTAACGTGATCCAACTAACTACGTTTGTGGATTCTGCATCTACAAAATAACTATCAGATAATAATTGAGCTGCCAAAAAACCAATGATTAGAAGCCAGGGAGTTTTGAGATCCCTTGTAATAGCAGCCTTGCTATTAAGCCTTACTTAATCCTTACAAGGATCCTATGAAGTTAATACAAAAAAAAAAAAAAAAAACCCAAAAAACAAGACACACACACATACACACACACAAATAAATAAAAGCCAAGGTGATATATTCCAGAATGCAAAAACATAATCAGTTACCATATATTTGAAATGAAGGAAGAGGTCTAAAATAAAGGAGCAACAGCTAGCCAAACACGCAAAAGGAAACTGTAATATGGAATATACTCTTGAGTCAGCCATGCCTCTTCTCTTCCCTACAAAAAGCCAAAGGGCCATGGGTAATAGAAATCTAATACAGACCAGCAGTCAGGAACTTAGGAAGTTCTGAGATACAAGTCAGATTTTCATCAATGATGGGTATGAATTGAGAGGCAAAGACAATATGTAATAAAGCCTCCTTTTATACTTCCTGCCAAGGCAGAAGTTGACATTTTTTAGAGGACATCAGGTCCAAGTGTGTTGGCAAGTGAGGATGCTCACCTAAGCAGCCAGGGTGTGGGCCCTTTCAGGACAGAAAATCCTGCTTATTTATCTGTAAGTAAGACACAGAGATCTATGCACAAGCAGCATGCCTGTATCCAGTGCTGTGCACTAATGTGCAGACGGCAAAGGCAGCCAAGAGAGGGAGGGAGGGTCTGCAGGGAATGAGGCTGATGGGCGAGCAGGAATTCTAGAGGAGCACCGAGAACACTGAGGCATACTGCTCTGAATACATAAGCCCACTGTGAATGAATGCTTCGTGGTGGAAAGTGTTACGCATTATAAATACATCCATGGGTTTTATCATAGGCATCTTAATCCCCAAAGTACAGCATTTGGATAGATTCTACCTCCTAAAATGTAGATTCCTTGATTCAGTGAAATACAATGGGAATTCAGTGAACTAGCTTCTTGCAACATTTCCAATACTGAACAAACCCACTGTAATGGCAGTGTCCTTTCAAGAAAATAAACATGTCAGTAAGTTCAGAAATAGAGGATATTTTAAAAATTACCTGATGGACGAAGACAGTGAAAAGGACCCATCACAGCTATAACTCAAGTATGGGTAAATCTGTAATGGACACATTTACCCTTAGGAGACACTGTCAAAATGTTTTTAATGTGAATTTAAAATATTTGAGTTTGGGGGCTCTTCTGTTTCTGCTATTTTTCACTCCTGATTTATATGCTGTCCCAAGAGTTTGAGAGCGTAAATTAGTTCCTGAGGGCAAAATCTCCAAGGCTCCCCACACCAAGGCCTTGTTATTATAGGCCTGCTCTAGAGCACGAAGCCCCCTGGCAGTATTTGTTTCAGGTGAAAAGAACATCAAGCTGTTATTCTGAAAAAAGACACACTCCAGAAGAAATGCAGCCCAGAAGGGCTTTTGCAAAAGATCCTGCACCGGGGAAAAATAAATCCAGCACAATTATATTTGGGTCCTGCCTTTACAAAGGCTCATTAACATGTCATTCAAATGATGTAAAGAAAGACTGAACTGAGTTAGAGCTTTGCCTGCCAGGCTTTGTCATGGTAAAATGTCCTGTTGTCTAGATACCAGGAATGGAGGAGATGTTCAAGCAGCTCTGGTTTGCTCATGCTTGATACAGACTGGAAATGGTGAACTATTTACCTATTTTAAGGAAACTGTCCAGTTTCCTTTATTCTATTTTCCCACATCAGATGGAGTAAGTCAAACAATTACAGAGCTTTCATTCATGGTGGTTGAATCTATAAAAACACTCAAATGTCACCTGAGACTGAGGACTATATAATATAATCGAGCTACTAATAAAAGTAAAAGAAACTGGCAAAGCTTAGAGAAGCCACTAGTGAAGATCTGTGTGAAGCGATCGAGACAGCAGAGGAGATTCTAAGGTCAGAATAGAGAGAGAGAGAGGAAGGAAAGCAGAGATGGCCGGAATATTGGACAGCACTGGGGCTTAGAAGATTCAGTAGGTGACCTGAACCTTCTACTGCCTCTTCACTAATCTTCAGAAAACACATGCCGTTCACACTCAGAGCTGAATCTGAGGGTATTTTGGCAGCACAGGTGGGCAACCCGGCTGGCCCAGAGTTTGTCTCAAGCTTGGCTGTCATCAAACAGGTGCCCGGCACTTCACTCCTCTATTCCCAAGGGCAACTTCTTCTAAAATGAAATTTCATGCTCAAACTTCAGAAGCATATGATTTAAACATATGCCAGTCTCTTTCTCCATATTTGCAGCTTCTCAATCCTCCACCTCCCAGGCCCTTTCTTAGAATAGCTTCTTGTGGAAGCTATAAGGTTTAGGCGAAAAGTGATTTTCCCCTCCTTTTATCTAGTCCATAGAAGTCTTTCACAAGAAAACTGAGCAGCCACAAGAAAAGAGAATTAACGACATTTTAGAATGTGATATTTTAATGCCTGAGACTATTTTCAGAATGACAGAGGAATTTTCCTTTTGGAAACACACAGTCTTACAAAAAAAAAAAATTCACCATGGACCATAACCAATGGACACAGGCTGGTTTCTGTCTGAAAAGAGAGAGAGAATGAAAAAAGTTATGAAGATAAAAGTATCTTCAAATGACATAATGTGTTTAATTTGAAAGCAATTTTTTCCTCACATAGAGCAAGAATCTATTTCTATAAGATGAAAAGTGTATGAGACATAATAAACACTGCCTATGCTTAGATACATGATAATAAATTTACATTGATTAGTTTACTAAGATAAAAAGTTCTTCTGTGGAACATTATTAAGCAGAAAAAATCAGATAATTGTAATGCTTTAGGTATCCTTAGGTTTAATACGCTGGGGATTCATTACAACTAAGGGATTTTGTATAATGAGGGTTTCTCAGGAGCTCCTAGGGACAAGAGCCACTTTTTCCCAAGGTGTAATTAGTGGCTGCTGGATGGTAGGATTGGAGAGGTTCTGAGAAAAGCTCTTCCTTGACTGACCTGCACCACTGACTCATGCCAGGGAAATACATGTTATCCTTCCAAATACAAACAACACTCAGGGAGCGTTTTGTGGTCTTGTTGTGACTGACTCACAGAGTTACCCAATCTCCCAGGATGTGTGTCACCTCAATTCTCCAAATTCTCCCGAATTCTCCTTCTGTTTGCCTCATGCTTCTAGACTGAGCTGAACCACAGTGTCCTCCATAACACCCTTCCTGACTGCTCTAGTCTACAATAATCTCCCTAACATGGCAGCATCATAACTTAGCTTTTAATTTTTCCCCTATCACTCCTAGACTAGTCAGCCCCATCACCTTAACCGAGGTCATTGAAATTAGGTGAAAACTGATTTAAATGATCAAATAATCAGGCACAGTAGTTTATAGTTCTTTCACATACATATTGGAGAAACAAGATATGTATTTCTTGGTAATAAGTGACCCTCTTGGGAGGAATGAAGACTCGGTACTTAAGGGAATATGAGGTGAAGACACTGAAAGAATAAGAAGGTAATGCTGAGGATAGTCATGACGCTACATTATTGTCCAGGACAGTGTAGTTTTATACTGCAATTTGCAACTTATTCGTGGATTATGAAATCTATAAATGAATAGGAATCAACAGTTTAAAAATGAAGTAGAGCTTTTAGAATGCTAACATGATTGCAAATGTCCAAGACTGGAAAATAGTGTAAAGCACATTCTAAATTTATTTGACCATGAAACCCTTTAGAGAGGGTACACTGAGGAGCTGGGACTCTTCCCATCAGAGTCTGGAAAATGCTGGTTATAGGCCAAGGCCTCTGAAGACGCATCTGTCTCCTCTGTATATTCTGATTTCTACCTACCCTGCACTATGACTCATTCTACATAACAGGGATACCCTATGTAAGCAACAAAAAAGCTGAGAAGAACTGGGAGGAAAAAAAGTAAGAAAATGCTTGAAAATTTTGTTTCACTTTTATAAGGAATGAAAAATTCATTTCAGTTCAGCCCCCAAACCTTGCAATATAGGTTTCTGAGAGGACTGCTTTTTAAGTGGTACCTTACAAAAAATGTTAATATATTAAGAAAATACTGAAAGTCCTTAAATCTAGTGACAGTAGAACTAGAGTAAAAGGACTGAAATAAGGTGGAGTATGTTTTTAGGAGAGGGCACTGGACAAGTCCTATTTGTTGTCCTGAACACCTGTTATTTTTGTTGAACTGCTTTGTCTTTGTCTATCTCCTCACTCTTATTAAATTTTAATGAGTCTAAAAAATTGTTATATAAAACAGAAGAGAAAAATAGTTGGTTATTTATGCATCAGAACTGACCAAAGTAGTAAAAAATAATTGAAGTAACCTGTTTTATTTTCCTTATAAACTCATAGCCTCTTTTTAAATAGGGCACAATGATTTTTATTTTTTTTTTATATTTATGGAAACTTGACCTATAGACATTTTTTCTTCCTTTGGCAAATACTCTTTCATGATTACGTAAGAGTACAGCCTATTTCACATGGTAAGATATTAAAATGAAGGATACTAATTCACCTCTGGATTTCAGATGCTGAAGTCTTCTTCAAAATCCTTTATGAACTTTTCAGTAAATCATTAACAAAATGACTTAGTTGTTTTCACAGAAAAATTACTTTCCATCAGGGAGATGAATAAAACGTAGCATTTATCTCCTGGCACAGGCTTACTATTGTTTTAACACTGTCTTCTTCATCTACACAATTCTTAGTCATCAAATGTCTGATATTTTGGCATATCACTACTTTAATTACAAAAAAACAATCAAGTGAAAATTAATTTAAATAGTCAAGTAAGTCAGGGGGAAATCAATCCTGATTCTGCTCATATGAATCTGTTGCATCAAAATTCCTATCTACTCTCACCAGAGAATTTGGGATTGTATTTGAATTTTCTTTTTAAGAAGCTCTGTTTGCCTGCCAGGAGTATAGACAGAACTAAGACTGAATTTCAACTTGAAAGGCACCAAGTAGAATCTCATAAGTTTCATGGATGAAATCTTATAATGTTCAAGGTAAAGTCTATCGAGCAGAAAAGAACAGAACTGAACGATCTCAAAGGACTAAAACACTGACTGCAATCTCAATTATTGGGAAAACTTTCCTTCATCCATCCTAAGAAGCCATTTTCAAAGCTCATCACACGAGCCACATTCTGAAAATCTTCAGACCTGGCTAAGTCCTCAGCAACAAAAGAAAAAAGAAGCAAAGGAAATACAAATTCAATTAAAGAAGGAACTAAAACCAAAAGGTGTTAAGTGACAATAAAACAATTTTCAATAATATGTATAGAAGAATGTATGAAGTCTACAGTGTGTAAGGGACTGAAGGAAATCAGGACCCTTCATTGATTCTTTGATTTGATTTATCTATGATAAATAAAAGTGGGGAGAGGACTGGCCAGGAAGAGTAAAATGAGTCACAAATATGCTCCTTCCCCTAGATCTTTTTCCTTCGTTAAGCTCAATATTTTGAATATTTACATCCTTATATTGATTGGCAATTATAGTAAAACAGAACTATTTGATGGAATTACATCCATTCATCCAAAAATAAGATTACTCAAGATAGGCAGAGAATTTTCCCTCCCTTTCTCCACAGGTGGTACAGAGCTGGATGTCATGAATGTGTGTTTTGCAAAGTCTCCAGACCATGTGGCCCTATTTGGAAGCTTGATTTGCCTAATTATTCCATCCCTTTCATGCTCGGGTTGTCTCCAGTATTTCCTGGTTGTGAATAACATTTTGTGAACATCTCTATGCATTAATCTTTGATGCCATTTCTAATTATTTCTTCATGGTAGAACTGAAAAGGATTAAATTATTGAGTTAGCAATCAGGAATCATTTTAAACCTCGTGATACATTTTAATCTGGTTGATTTAAAACATCTACTACCAACTCATTTGGGGGCTGCATTTTTGCTTCCCCATCCTAGATCCCCTTTCTACTCTCCTTTTTATTCTATTCTCTCTTGACTTTTTCTCCCAAACCTCTGTCCCACACACATTTGCAAACAATGCACCATCTCCAAGAGCGCCTCCATGAATCCCGAAGACATCGTGGAGCTTCAGACTTTATGCTAGTTGTTGGTTTTGTTTGGTTTTTATGGAGTCCCCTTATACCTTGCTCCTCCCTCTCCTAATTTAACTCTCCTGTTTCCTCCTACAGGAATGATCTACTTCCTCATCAAGGTTAGTAATGCATTCTGGTCATGCTTCATACGTAGCAAGTAGATCTCACACTCTCTAGAAGTGCTTTACCAAACAGCTGCTCCAGCTAGAAGGTGGACTCTAAGGGCACAGACAAAAACACGATTGATCTCTGTATCATAAGAATATACCAAATGGCTTGGCACATAAGAGGTACTCCATAAATGCTTAGGAAATTTAATTACTACAGAGGAAATTCAAAAGGCATCCCAAAGGCCTAGATTATGCTCTTTCAGGATAATTTGTAATTTGATAATGTAAAAATGCACTATTACACAGAAAGTAGATTAAATTAATTTCAAAATGTTCTACAACAGTTTTACCAGATATTTCTGAGACCATAATGCAAAACTGGTTAGATGTCTTGAATCAAGAAACAATCAAAACGTTAAGACTTTTCATTCCCTCAAATTGTAGCCATATTCAATTTCTTACTTTTGCTGTCATGTATATTGTGGACTTGAGGCTTTAGTGGTCTCTGTATTTTATCAAAAGCTTGCATTTTAGTCCAGAGCCTGTGCTCCACAATGGGAGAGGCCACAGCAGTGAGAGGCCCGCATACCGCAAAAAAAAAAAAAAAAAAGCTTGCATTTTATAAGGAGAATTTGTATTAATTTCTTAATGCAATATGTGATTTAATATTAAACTCTTCCATGATATTTTTCCTTGAGATTTCCTGCTAGAAGTCTATTGATTTTGATCATCTATTAGAAGCCAACTCATGGACCAGAATGTAATTGTCAGAGTGTAACAGATTTTTCTAATAATTTCTATTTAGTTGATTAAACCTAGGTAATATAATACAAGGTTCTGCTAAATAACTAAAATTTTAAAAAGGAATAACATTAGGAAGGCTTTTTCTGGATTACAGATGTGATCTATCATATAGTTTAAAATAATAAACTCAGAGGGAGGGGATATGGGGATCTATGTATACATATAGCTGATTCACTTTGTTATACAGCAGAAACTAACACAACATTGTAAAGCAATTATACTCCAATAAAGATGATAAAAATTAATTTAAAAAACAAAAAACAACTCAGTTTTCTGTCTCAATGGTTGGTCTCTACTTTCTCCTCAGGAAATAGTACATGCTGCACCTCTGTTTCCCATCACAGTGGTTCTGAATGTTGAAAATATGCTGCTCTTATCTTTCTAACCTCATTGAAACAGGATTCTTATCTTGTGCAAGTGCAAAAGGCCAAAGTTTTAAGTGAGCAAAGTCACTGTGATTGCATAAAAGCAGAAAAGAACACAAATACCTGTTCTACTTATCACAATTATTTAACTCTAAATGAATCATTAAGTGTTTACTGCTTGCTCACTTTCGGCACTGTTCTGGGTCTACAAGAAGAAAAGAACATCTACGTTTCAGAAGCTTAGCACCTACTTGAGCAAGAGAAGTGTCCCACTGAAAAGCAATGTGTGAAACTGTTTAAAATCATATGATGTTATATGTCTGGATAAAATTTGAACTTGCTTCGAGCCTGCCCTCTCATGCATATTAATTCATGTGGATATTAAATACAATCCAAAATTATGGTTAATGTGTATTATTTGATGTAGAGAAGGAACTAAAATATTGTGCAACCATTTTACACGTGGTGACATTTTAAATCTTATGGACAATCTAGGAGAATTTTTTAAAATGTCTTCTTTAGGCACCTCTTCTTGCAAACATTCTCCTTAGAATTTGGTTGCCCATCCCCTCTTTTCTGACTTGCCTTCCTTGACTTGCATTTGACCATTTCTCTTCTGCCCCCTTCCTGTACGACTCAGTTCCTAAAAACATGATTACTGGTCCCTGTTACCTGTTGCTGGGACTACTATAGTCTTCCCACTAGTCCCACATTAGCAGTCTCCTCTGTCTCCTCCTCTCTGCAGTCCATATTCCAGTCCCAAGCTAGTGTGCTCCTGCAAGAACACAGTGGCTTCACACCATTCCTTTGTTCACGAATGGTCATTAGCTCTCCTCTAAAAACCAGATTAAAGTCAGTTTCCATGCTGGCATTCAGGGCCATCCACAGTAACTCCAACTCTAATCCTAACCCTAGCCCTAACCCTAGACCACCTACCTGTGCATTTGTACCTCCTATTACTCTCCCACACTCATCCTTAGAGCCTACCTGGACCAGCCTCTGCATTTAAAAACATCAGATGATTTGCTATCTCAATGCCTTTGCCTTGCACATCTCTAGCCATTAAATTCTACTTATCTTCTGAGTCCATCTTAAATACTCCCTTTTATTTAGTAATCATCTATGAGCATTACATAGATGCTCATATGTGAGCACTCTTTTTCTAAAATGCAATAGTACTTTATGCTTATCTTATGGAAGTGGCCATAGTTTTCTTTACATTACCCTTATTTATGCACTGTTCCCAATCACTAGATTTACAAATACCATGAAGACAGGTACTTGGTACTACTTACATTCTTATTCTCTAGTGCACTCAGCAGAGTAGTTTGCACATAGTAGGAATAAGATTAGTATTGACTGGATTGACATTTTAATCAAGCTTATATATTCTCTCTAAAAATATAATCTAGGAAATGAATTTAATCTAGGAAACTAACTGTTAATCATTAGTGACAAAATAGAATCTAAGGATGGCTTAATGGCAATATAAATAGGTCATTATGGGGTAAATGGATGTTGTAGGGATAGGGAAGATTCTAGACTTAATATTCAGGTTCCAGTGAGAGAGATGAATGGTTTCCTAAGATCCATGAATATCTGCATGTCTTCTTTTCCACATGACATTATTTTGCAACTGAATATATCAATATGAGGTCGTACGTTCCACAAAATGTAGTGAGGACACCTTCAGGGTTTGGATCTTCCAGAAGGAATCACATTGCACTCATTTGGCAACATCTCTGCCAGTGACTAGAATTCCTGCTGTCTACAGTTTTGCTGTGATTATTTACACTTTTATGGGCTTACTAACAAGAATCACAAGGCATAATAGAATGATCAGTTAGATTTTCCCAAAGTAACTTGTTATTCAGAAGAAAAATATCTCCAGGAAAGTATCTTTAATTATCCTGGAACAATTCACCATAAGAGATATCCCCAAGTGCCCCTACAAGTTCCCAAATTAGGACAATTGTTATTTGTTTATCCAACTTACTGAGAACTATTTGAAGCATCTGACCATGCTGGAACTTAAGGAACTACCCTTTAAGATGGTACTTTCTGTCGAGCAGAGGCAACAGAAGGACCAAGCTAAGGAAGAGTTCTCCCAAGGATGAGGCGTGTCAGAATCCCTCCAGTAGAGAGGACAGGGTGGCTCTCGACCCACCCAATTCAACTTTGAGGGAGGACACATTACTCCAGCATTAGCTCTTTTCCCAGCTTCCAAGGAGGAGACTGTATGAGAGCAGTCTGGCTAGGTTCAAGTACTTCACTACCAAAGCTCACAGGTTTACCCACGGAGTCTGCCACGTCTGACCATGTGAGCACACAAGGTCTCCTTAGAGAATCAGTGAGAGCACAATCCTCTGGAAAGTGTGATGAGGACATTGGACCAGGACGCTTGGTGTACAACAGCAAATAGGCCCTGGGAAAGCAGTGTGTGCCATCTACGAATGCTTGCCTAACACAGGCAGAATATTATCCTCTCAAAGGCAATCGACAAGCTTTGATTAAGTAGAGGTAAAATTGTATTTAAACCATAATGGAAAAGAATATAAATATGTATTCATATAATATTATATGTATATATAAAGAATGTATATGTATGTATAACTGAGTTGCTTTGCTGTACAGAAGAAATTAATACAATATTGTAAATCAACTATACTTCAATTTAAAAAATTCACTAAATCAACCATTATAACTGAAACATAATTTGTAATATATTTTCTCCATTAGACACTTCTTCCTTGTATGCAAACATAAAACTTGTTAACATACAAACAAACAGATACACAAAGGATTCTCCCTAAATCTTAGCAACTTACATTAAAGAAAGTTCCTTAAATCACTACAGTTCCTCGGGAATATTATTATTCATTTATGTTCCATCATTTCATAGAGTGAATACCGACTTAAAATTTCTCAAAGTGCCAGGCCTGTCTGTACTTTGAAGACAATTATGTCAATGTCTCTAACTTCCTGTGTATGTCATACTCTTTTCCATATGGAAGAGGCTATCAATTTTATGTCTGCATGAAGGAGAGGAATCATAGGACATTTTACCTGTTAAATCACATCTATTTTAAGGAAAGAAAGATGGTAAATACATTTTCTCTATAAAGAATGCTGTCTACCATTATTTCTCATTAATCAAATGTGATGTGTAACTTGCTAAAAAGCCCTATAGCATTTTCCTAACAATTATAGCTCCTAATCTGTATAACATGCTGCTTCATTTTAAGCCAAAGGGACATTCTTGAAATCCATAAATAGTACAGAGTATAAAGAGGGAAAAAATATAACTTGTACTCTAGCTTTTAGCCAGAGAAAACAGAAACAGAGAAAAGAGAAAAACAGGTAATGCTTTCCACATCTGAGTGATAAAACATATGCACAGAATTCCTACTGACTATATGGGAACAGCCAGGAAATCATTCTTTTAAAAATGAGTTTTAAGCAGAACAGTAATCTAGTAAAGCATCATAACACATTGCACCGCCTGGAGCAGCCCCACAGTGTGGTATGATGCCTTTAGAAAGCAGAGTTTGGTCCAATAGTGCTGTCTAGGGGAGAATGTGAGTTAAAGAGAGGGAGTGCTGTGCACATTTGTATCCACTCTACAACAATCCACCATTGCCCCTGGTGCCCGGCATCTCCTCTGCACCCACAAATCTGGAATTAGGCTTCACGTGCGTGCCCTCTGCAGCTACAAGCTTTGCATCCCAATTAAACCAACCCCACTGTTCTGCAAGAATAGCCCTGCTCAGTGACTGACAAACATTTAAGAATGTACGCATGTGAAACTAAGATGAAAATGAGAGCAGACATTATTTATGTGAAAGGGCATTTAAAGATGAATAAGTTATGTGAGGTTGAGAAAGTATGCCCATGTAGAAATGGATGAGACAGTTGCTGAAGTATGGAAGACTAGTTGTGGAAATGCTAGGGCAAATCAAGTAGACATGTGACGGTTGTTATTTTACAATGGCCATAGAAAACTTGCTAATTAGTATTTATCAAAAAAAGTTTTCGAGTGACCAATCTTTTTTTTTTTTTTTGAGGTATGCGGGCCTCTCACTGTTGTGGCCTCTCCCGTTGCGGAGCACAGGCTCTGGACGCGCAGGCTCAGTGGCCATGGCTCATGGACCCAGCCGCTCTGCGGGGCATGTGGGATCCTCCCGGACCGGGGCACGAACCCGTGTCCCCTGCATTGGCAGGCGGACTCTCAACCACTGCACCACCAGGGAAGCCCTGCATTTTTTATATGTAGAGTGTGAATGCTATGCATGGGAATGCCCTAATCTATTTGGTACTCTGGAATTTTGTTAGACAACAAAAGAAATCTTAAAAAGTGACTTCATTTGGAATTCAGAAATTGTATTTACACTGAAATGTTTATTACAATGAAATATAGCAGAAAGGCTTGTAAGTTATAGAACAACGTTAGAAGCTTATGTGTTGACTGAAGTTTTCCACCAAGTTTATGAAGACGGTGGAGGGATATTTCTACCACAAAAAAAGTAACATTAATTTTTACACATAATATTAGAAACTAAGTATTTTCTATGCAATATACTCCTATGCTGGGAATTCCAGATCTTTATGTCAAAGATCCTGGAAAATCTACTGAGGGTATCATGTCAAAACTCAAAGTTGTCAAGTATTACTAATGATATCTCTACTGTGTCCTTATACAGAAATGGTGTTATTTTGAATCTAGAGTCCAGAAATAGACCTAAACACATATGGGCATTTGATTTTGATGAACAAAGTCAACCAAGGGGAAAGGAATGAGTGCATATCCATATAGGTATGCATACCTAACACCGCAATAAAATTAACATGAGCTGGATCCTAAATCTAAATGGAAAAGCCACAACTATAAAGTGTCTAGGAGAAAACATAGGAGAATATTTTATGACTTGAGATTATGCAAAGGTTTCTTTGACAGACTCTAGCAATAACTATAAAAGAGTAATACATTTAAAATTTAAAATGTCTCTTCATCAAAAGATGATATAAAGAAAATGAATTAACAACCTACAGACTGTCAGAAAATAGTCATAAAACATGTATCTGACAAAGTACTGGCATCTTATATATATATATATATATGAAAGATTCTGGAAAGATACACCAAACAGTCCAATTAAAACATGAGCGGAAGAGTTCTCAGAGCTCCTGGTACAAGCTTCTTCCCTTGGGTGGATTCTTGGCTTTTGTCCCAGCATGGCCCCCAAACACCAGTCTTCACTTCCACCCCAAGCAAAGAAACTGAAAAAACCGAGAAGGACTCCTGCCTCCAGGCCAGAGGAAATGTCTGCTTCTCCGAACTTGCCGAAGGAAGAAAAAGAACAGCAAGAAGCAATTGAACATATTGATGAAGTACAAAATGAAATAGACAGACTTAACGAACAAGCCAGTGAGGAGATTTTGAAAGTAGAACAGAAATATAACAAACTCCGCCAACCATTTTTTAGGAAGAGGTCGGAATTGATCGCCAAAATCCCAAATTTTGGGGTAACAACATTTGTTAACCATCCACAAGTGTCTGCACTGCTTGGGGAGGAGGATGAAGAGGTGCTGCATTATTTGACAAGAGTCGAAGTGACAGAATTTGAAGATATTAAATCAGGTTACAGAATAGATTTTTATTTTGATGAAAACCCTTACTTTGTAAATAAAGTTCTCTCCAAAGAATTTCATCTGAATGAGAGTGGTGATCCATCTTCAAAGTCCACTGAAATCAAATGGAAATCCGGAAAGTATCTGACAAACGTTCAAGTCAAACTCAGAATAAAGCCAGCAGGAAGAGACAGCATGAGGACCCAGAAAGCTTCTTCACCTGGTTTACTGATCATTCTGATGCAGGTGCAGATGAGTTAGGAGAGGTCATCAAAGATGATATTTGGGCAAATCCATTACAGTACTACTTGGTTCTGGACATGGATGACGAGGAAAGGGAAGGAGAAGAAGATGACGATGACGATGAAGAGGAAGAAGGATTGGAAGATATTGATGAAGAAGGGGATGAGGATGAAGGTGAAGAAGATGAAGATGATGATGAGGGGGGAGGAAGGAGAGGAAGATGAAGGAGAAGATGACTAATGGAACACTGATGGATTCCAACCTCCCTTTCTTAATTTTCTCCAGTCCCTGGGAGCAAGTTGCAGTCTTTTTTTTTTTTTTCTCCTTCTCCTCTTGTGCTCAGTTGCCCTGTTTTTGAGGTCTCTTTTTCTCCTTTATACCATGGCTCACAACTTATTTTGGGGGGAAATGTCTTGAGCAGAATTCAGTGGGAAAAGAATCTCTACCCCTTTCTGTTCCAAATTCATTTTTATCTCTTCCTGTCTCAACAAAAACTTTATGGAATCAACACCACCATGCTCTGTGGGAAAAAAGAAGACCCTTCTGCTCCCTTAGCTCTGCTGGAAGCTGGAGGGTGCATAGAATTCTAGCTTCTTTCCTCCTTTCTCTGTATATTGGGCTCGGAGATTACACTGTGTCTCTATGTGAATATGGACAGTTAGCATTTACCAACATGTATCTGTCTACTTTCTCTTGTTTAAAAAAAGAAAAAAAAACTTTACAAAATGGGGTTACAGAAGGTCAGCAAAGGGTGGGTTTGAGATGTTTGGGTGGGTTAAGTGGGCATTTTGACAACATGGCTTCTCCTTTGGCATGTTAAATTGTGATGTTTAATGGACATCCTTGCAGTTTAAGATGACATTTTTAAAATAAAATTCTCTCCTAATGAAAAACAAAATGAGCGGAAGACCAAAACTAGACATTTCACCAAGGAAGACATACAGATGGACAAGAGGCACATGAAAAGATGCTCAACATCACTAATTATTAGAGAAATGCAAATCAAAACCACAATGAGGTTTCACCTCATGCCGATCAGAATGGCCATTATCAAAACATCTAGAAACAATAAGTGCTGGAGAGGTTGTGGTGAAAAGGGAACCCTCCTGAACTGTTAGTGGGAATGCAAATTGATACAGCTACTATGGAAGGCAGTATGGAGGTTCCTTAAAAAACTAAAAATAGAACTACCATATGACCCAGCAATCCCACTACTGGGCATATACCCTGAGAAAATCATAATTCAAAAAGAGACATGTACCACAATGTTCATTGCAGCTCTATTTACAATAGCCAGGACATGGAAGCAAGCTAAGTGTCCATTGACAGATGAATGGATAAAGAAGATGTGTCACATACATACAATGGAATATTACTCTGCCATAGAAAGAAATGAAATTGAGTTATTTGTAGTGAGGTGGATGGACCTAGAGTCTGTCGTACAGAGTGAAGTAAGTCATAAAGAGAAAAACAAATACTGTATGCTAATGCATATACATGGAATCTAAAAAAAAAAAAAATGGTACTGATGAACCTAGTTGCAGGGCAGGAATAAAGAGGTAGACATAGAAAATGGACTTGAGGACATGGGGTGGGAGTGGGAAGCTGGGGCAAAGTGAGTGTAGCATTGACATATACACTATACCGAATGTAAAATAGTTAGCTAGTGGGAAACAGCAGCATAGCAAAGGGAGATTGGCTCAGTGCCTTGTGATGACTTAGAGGGGTGGGATGGGGGGATGGGAGGGAGGCTCACAAAGGAGGGGATATGGGGACATATGTGTGCATATGGCTGATTCACTTTGGTGTACAACAGAAACTAACACAGTGTTGTGAAGCAATTATATTCCAATAAAGATCTATTAAATATATATATATATATATATATATATATATATATATATATATATACTTAAAAAAAGCAAATGATACACAAGTATTGAACTCTACATAGTGGTGTTCATTATGTAGCAATGTATTTAGAGATGACGTGTAATCATGTCTCTAATTTACTTTAAAATGCCTCAAAACCAAGATGGATTGGTAAGTGATTAGAGATGGATAGATGGATATTTAGGTAAAAAAGAAACTACAATAAAATATTAATTGCAGAACCTAGGTCCTGTGTATATGAATGTTCACTGTACAATTCTTTCAAGTTTTCTGTATATTTGAAAATTTTCAAAATATAATTTTGAAAAAAAATCCACAAGTCCAGGAACCACTGATCTACAGCACCAGGACTCAGTTGTTACTCTCTGATAAATGACTTTCCCCCGAAAAGGAAACGCTTGTTCTCTTCCCTCTGGACCCCTCCACTGCACAGCTTCTCACACTCTTGTCCATTTCATATCCAACCTTATTTCTTTTTTTCAAAAGGAAAAGAAGCAGCCTTATTTTTCTGAAAGCAGATTATGCTAAGGGGCACATTACACTTTACGGCAATTATGCTAGTAATTTTCACTTCAAAGGACTGTTATTTGGATACTGTTTGTTCAGTTTCCCAGTTTATCTCATAGCCTTGCCATTCTACTCAATTTGACTGAAATTAATACTGTTTTAGTTGGTCCTGCTTCACCATACCAAAATAAGACAGAATGGAACTAACAGCAGAAATGTCTATTCTACACAAAGATGTCTGATCACTTTAACATTATTATTTTAGGTACTCTTAACCCTTAAAACCAAGTATCAGGTTTAGACTTGCAGATTTGATTCATGAAAGCCCTCAAATAGAGCTCAGACTGGACATGGAGGGACTGACCCTGATTTTCACTCTCCTTGGATTATTTTAATATTTTTTTAAATTAAAGAAAACAAATGACCAGCTTTACATCACTGTTATTTGCATCAGTGACTATCTACAACTGTTTCTCTTCTTAGAAATCCATTAAAATGTGCCATTTCTGATGTGGATCTTGCCCTCTGTAATGTACTCCTACTGGAACAGGAACAATGTCAACATCAACAATGTAAGCCATTTCTAACTTAACTAGTCTAGAATTTGTAAGAGATAGTCAGCTTTCACTGGAACCAGACCCAGAACAAATCTGTGTGTGGAAAAGTAGGTGTTAAAGTCCCCTTTGTCTTCAAAAGATTGGTTTTATATGATTTTAGTATGTTGTTTTGGTATGATTTAGTCTCATATGATTTTAGCTAATAAAACTGTATGCTTCTTTCTGGAGCTGCACACATTTAGAAACTAGCCGGCTCATTTCATTTGATATACACTTCACTGTGAATGACTGAGTAAATGAGATCTTAAGACTTAGGGACTCAAATATTTGCATATATGCAGAGACTAAGTACTGTTAAATGCTGCTCAGGGGCTTCCGTGGTGGCACAGTGGTTGAGAGTCTGCCTGCCGATGCAGGGGACACGGGTTCGTGCCCCGGTCTGGGAAGACCCCACATGCCGCGGAGCGGCTGGACCCATGAGCCATGGCCGCTGGGCCTGCATGTCCGGAGCCTGTGCTCCACAACGGGAGAGGCCACGACAGTGAGAGGCCCGCGTACTGCAAAAAAAAAAAAAAAAAGAAAAACAAACAAACAAACAAACAAAAAACCCAAAAAATGCTGCTCAGGATGGCAAAGACTGAGGTTTAGTTGCATTGACAGCAAGTAAAATCTAGATCTTCAGAGAACAAAAGTCTATGTTTCAATAGGTTTAACAACTTCAGTTGAAAGCATATTTTAAAAACTGATACTCATAACAAGCCTTGCAAAAAAGAAGCTATTTATAAATCAAGCCTCTGAAACAAGAATATAGAAACCCCCAAAATATCTTACATAATTATTCATTTTTTAAAAAAGGTGATTATGACAACATGCAGACATGAATAAGAAAAATACACTGAAGGGAAAAAGTGCAATAACCCCAAAGAAACCTAAATATATTTTACGGAAAAGAGCAGCAAAGACTGTGCATAAAGACGAACAGGAGAAGTAATTAGCTTGTCTATCTGGGAGAAGAAAAAGGTTATTGTAGCTTTCTAGGCATGGGAAGCTAGACCAAGTGTGAAGGGAGAACCTCACAGTGTGAATAGCTAAATATAACCTAGAAATCCCATCTCCTGGTACACTGCAGAGTTCCTTAAAAAAGGCTTCCGAATGTAAAGAGAGAGAGAGAGGGAAAAAAAAGAAGTTTAGGGATTATGAAACAGAGGAAGAAAGCCAAGTGGGACACCATGTTGACTGAGGTGATGATTCTCTCCAGAACAAGGAAGTGTGGCTGAAAGCCTAAGTGAGTTCCTTCTTAGTGTTTACAGAGGGAGATTAATTGTCCCCTACTCTGAACTCTACAGTGTGCAGGTTGGAAATGCTTCTTCATGGAGTGTTCAATACCAAGGCCTCCCAACTAGACCAATGACTATGCTAAATGTCCATCCATCTTTTAGGGCAAAAAGGCAATCATCCAAGAGAGTTGAAAAGATGTGGGAAAAAAATTGGGGAGCTATTGACCAAATGTACAACCCTCTCAATACAACTAGCCACTGTGTGAAAGAATGGGTTGGTACACATATTATTCTTAGGTATTAAAATGTTCTATAGGAAGACCAGGGTATTACAGTACAGTGCATCACTTTCAATAGTTTTGCCAAATATCTGGTGAAGAATAATCAACTGGGGCAACACATGGTTTTTCAAAGATAGGCAAAACCCTCCAACAAGAAGCATATTTCCTCATGAGTTAAGTTAATAGTGCTCTTCAACCATTTAATAAAATATTTATTGAGTACCTTGCATTGTTGTCAGTGTCAAGGTACAAGGGAAACAGCTGTAAATAGGAGACACACTCTGCTCTAGTAGGAGGAAACAGATCATCTCAACAAATTAACAAGACAATTTCAGCTAATCATAAATGATACCAAAATATAAAATATAAAAAAGTGTTAAGAAGTAATTGAAGGAGATACTTTAAAACAGGTGACCAAAAACACTTCTCTGAGAAAGTGATATTGAAGTTGGTCACAGAGTGATGAAGAGGTGCTGCCCATTCCAAGGTCTGAGGGAAGGCATTTCAGGCAGGGTAGCTCATGCAGAGACCCCCGAGGAGGGAATGAGCTTATGAGTTGGAAGAACAGAAGGAAGGACAGTTGTGGTTGGAATATAGCGAGCAAAGGAATACTTGGTATAAGATTTATTCACTCACATCTATGTCTAGCACTTACAAGGGCCATAGAGTGTTCCAGATACTGAAGGTATGGAAGTGAACAACACTGACCAAATCCTTTCCCACATGAAGCTGAGCTTCCAGGGGAGTCTCTGGTGGGATCAGAGAAGAGGACAAGGCTAGATCACAGGGGTTGGGACTTCTGGGCCACAATACAAGTTTGAATACGTTGCCAAGTGACTGTGACAAACCCTTTTCTACCCCATGCCACATCCCCTTAGCACACATGATTCTACCACAGCTCTCAGGGACAAATGAAGGCAAGCTGTGAAAGTGAAAGGGTCTACTTGACAACATCAAAAAATCTCATATCTGGGGCCAAAAGGTCCACTTTGCTGAAAGCCAGGCCCTGGGATTAATTAAAAGCGTTGCTGATTACATAGGAACCTCTACTCTGGAGGAGTTGGTAACCCATCTTTAGCAGAATTGCTCATACTACAGATAAGAATTTGCTTTTCTTGACATCAATGCCTCTGCCAGCTCCACTATTCAAGCACTCTCAGAATGCCTGCTTTACCAAAACGGGATCACATATGCCATTGCATGGAATTGAAGAACTCTTTTAATGGTGAAGGAAATGGAACAGTGGGAAGTAGGATGAAAGATTTCATCGATTCAATTCTATGCTGTATCACGTGAAAGCAGCCAACCTAATAGGATGTTGGAAGGGTCTATCTAATACTTAGTTAAGGGACAGACTGGGTATTCCTAAGATACTGTATATTCATTGAACCAATGACTTATACATGATGTTGTGTCACCAAAAACTAGAATAAAAAGGTCTGGGCAACAAGAGGTCAAAATGAAATTGTCCCCTCTCACCATGATTCCTAGTGACTGACTTAGAATTTACGCTTCTCATCCACTCGAGTCTTGGCACTGCTCGTGAGAGGTCCTGGTTCCTGAGCTGGTACAGAGTAAGGACTCAACTGAACTTGAAGTTATGATAACTACCTGGTCATTTAGAGCTCCGCCTGCAGCAGGAAAAGAAATGAGTCACTATAGTGGGAGAAATGATCAGCCCTGAGGATCATGAGAAACTAGGATTGCTACTACATAATGGTGTCATGACAGAGTATATCTGGAACCTGGGGATTCATTGGGCATCTCTGGATGATTATATATGGTAGTAACAGTAAATACTCAACTGAAGGCTACCATAGCCTGTCAAGGGCTTGGACGCTCAGGAATGGAGGCCTGAGTCATGCACCAAGTGAGAAAGCTTCCAGCTAAAGTGTTGGCTGAGGTTGAAGGAAATCTAGAACGGGGATGTTGAAGATTACTGATGAATATGAATTATGGCCTTAGTCCAGGTACAGCAGTGGGGACTACCACGCCTCCTATCTGAAATCTATTTTTAGGGATTGCAACAGGCTACTCCCTTGAAAACAATCAGTGACAAAGTGAACTTAATGTGGAGCCCAGGAGAACTGAGCAGTATAAGGAGTGGACTTGAGTAGATGCTCTTTTGTGCCTCATGCCATATCCCCAGGGTCCAATTTGTTTAGTTTAGCTTGGTACACAGCTTTTGGCACACTCCCAGTAGCCTATCTCAAGAGCCCCAGGGAATCTCAGAGCTTCCATGCTTTGGGGCTTTCTCTGAAGCCACAGCCTGGCTGGAAGCATAGCCCCAAGGAGCCAAAAGCAATCTTTAAGCAACAGGGTGTGGGGAATGGTAGGTAAATGCTCCGGCTTCCCATCTTTTGGAGGGACAATTCTGCAGGCATGTTCCATGGTTTCTCAGATTCCTGCTGAGATTGTGCCCCAGCTGTCCACTGCGCTACAAGCTCAACTACCCACTCTGCACTGGCTTCCCGTCCTTCCGTGTCTCACTTTCCCAGCTCCTCACTGTGATTCCCAGCTTCACCTCCTGAATGAACCACTAGGACACTATGTCTCAGGCTCTGTTTTTAGAAAAATCCAACAAAGATAGTGTCTTAGGGGCTAGCATGCATACTGTTGACTTTATATATATATATATATATATATATATATATATATATATATATATATATATATATATATATACACATACACACACACACAACGTGAGAGCTGCGAGTTAAGTTTTATCTGGGGCAAAATAAGGACTGCAGCCCAGGAGACAGTGTTTCAGATAACTCTGAGAAGCTGCTCCTAGGAGCTGAGGGGAGGGTCCACGTTATGTAGAAGTTTTGCAACAAAGGACAGGTAGTCGGAACTTTAAAAGATTACTGTTCATGAAAGAAAACCAGACATCTCAAGTTAAGGAATTGAGCGCTTTTCTATGTATGGGAAGGTGCAAGAATCTGGGCTCACTGAAATCATTCCTTTGATCTGCACCTCAGCTCTCTGGGGCCAGTATCTTGACACATCCTGAGTCTCCTCAGGGCTCACCACAGGGAGTGGCTGCAGTCTGATGGCTGCTAGGTGGCAGGTATCCTTTTCAGTCCTGAGTTTCCTGGACTCACACTGGAGGGGCTGCAATCATTGATGACTGTGGCATCCTTTGTTTATTGATATGGCAGGAAATATTTCATTTCCAGTACATTAAACTGTATCAAGAATGAGGAACCAAGCTGATGAGGTGGCCTACAGTGACATGTTAGGAAATTAAAGAAAATGTATGGCTAAGTTTTAGCATTGTTAAATGCAAGGTGCAGAATTTTGAGGATTAAAAGACAAAAATAAAAACTGCATATGTAAAATGAAGAGTCCAAAAGATCTGCTGTGAGGAAGGTATGGGAATCTGAAAGTTCCCACAGAATATTCTCTGAAGAAACAGTCCCGCACCAATGAGCAACTTCAATCAAAGCAGCCATCAAAACTACAGGAAATAGTCAGAAGTGTTTTGGATGTACAATTTAAAAAAAATTAACCTACTCTTACGTGATACATTGGAATGTTGACATTTGCAAAACTTTTGTCAGCTGTCACACAAATGGACACTGGAGCTGGAACTAGAGCCTGGAGTTGACTCTTGGCCCAACAGGTACTTTCTGTGTGACTTGGATGATCACTCTGTGCCTGGGTGTCTTTTATCTGTAAAAAAGAGACTATTGAAAGGGCATCTTCATCAGAGTAAATGCTATTTAAATTTTGGCTATTGTTTTTATTGTTGCTTGGCAAATACCAAGGAATATCTAACGGAACTAGTGACTGATTAGAAATAGAAACTGCAGGAAAATTAGAGATCTGGCAAGTTGACATGTACTGTATGAACTTAGAGAAAAAAATAATTTTTAGAAAATAATCAGCATCTTGAACAAAGTGAATTTTGACTTATTTCCCAATTCTGAAATAGAAAGCTAAGAGGGCATTTTTTTTTCCAAAACAAGTAAAATTAGGATAACTAAGATTAAGCATTTCATATAATAGTGAGAAATGTATGAAATCCATTTCTCCAAAGAGGTGGCAGGAACTTAACCAGCGTTTGTAAAATTCTGGGAAAGTAAGTCATGGAATACACTAAAGGGGTGACATCTACCAAGACTGAGGTTGGTAAAGGGTCTTAATGAGGCAGTCACCAACGATGGTCCTTGTTGATTCCACTCATTGTCTTATTTAATTTTTCATGATCTTGCCATGAATAATTTCATGAGATATAGAATGTATTTAAAAAAAGAGCATTAATAATAGTTTTTCATTTCAGATAGAAGGATCATTAAATAAAAAATTCATACTTTCACCAATTCAACTGACATTTGTTGAGATGTAATCAAAAATGAAAGGATGTCTTTGAAGACAAAATTGTTCAAAGGTTAGGGGTAATCTGCTATTGCTATTAGTACAATTCAAGGGCCATTATAGGGAGAAGTAAAATTATAATATCAATCAGAAAATAAAATTTCTGACATTTTCAAAGGAACTAACAGAATAAAGAATAAAGTTGCATATCCTTTTTTTTCTCCAAAAACTTTATTCAACAGAAATTATAATAATAGGCTTCAAAGTAGAACCTAGGAGACACATTGTTACATTACTCTTGTTTCATTTATCAGTATCGTGATGCTATCAAGAAAGAAAATTGAAATAACCAGTGACATTTGCCAAACAGTATGCTCGTTCCTGTCATCTCTATCAAATAATATCAAGGAATGATATAACTTCATCAGCTTTAATGGTCATATCTGTGAAGCTAAAGACAGTGTATAAATGGTTGACTTGTGGACAAAGAGAAAACATGAAATATCAAAATAGCTTGCTGGCTGGCTGTGATGCTCCAACTGGCAAGTTTCCTCATGGACTGGCCTTCTTCAATCAGCACCATATCCTACAGGTATTATCATTGTTTCTTGTAATGATTATGTCACCTTTATAGTTGAAAGCACATGAAAAGATCTCATCCATGTGTCCCTCAAGAACCTGGAAGCACTGACCAGTCTGAGCATCCAGATTCTAGCTGTTTTGTCAGAGCTGCCAGCGAGAAGACGGTTCCCTTGGGGGTTGAAAGAAATCTTTGAAATTTCACCTTCATGGCCTTCCAATTTGGTAATGCATTTTCTTGTGGCTGCACTGAAAACTCTTGCTGTTCCTGCTAGTGTTGGACCACTAACTCCTGCAGAGGCGGGGTGGGGGTGGGGCGGCTGTGGCTCACTGCAGGGACAAGGACATACGCACATCCTTATAAGACAGATTTCTTCCTCTCCCTATTTCTTCAAGTATGCTGACTTGAAAAATGGCTGCAAAAACTACTGACTCTTTCTATCAGCAAGTAACAATGCTTTATCATAGGTACAAGCTTAGAAAATGATTAGGTTCAATTAAAGTTGAGTATTCCTACAAAATCTAAGACAGTGTATTGCTTTTTTTTGCTTTTTTAAGTTTTTTCTGCCTAGTGTTCCATCACTAATAATAGAAGAACTAAATTTGGAGTTCACATTGGCTACTTGAAAATTTACTTGTAATCTTGCATTATGTATAGAACTTGCCCATGGTTTAAAAATAAAAGGGGAATACTACATTTGCAAGGTAAACTCAGGCATTTCATCCATTATTCTAATCTGTTTTACAAAAAAGATCAAAGCACAAGTTGGGGAACAAAATAAGTGACAGAAAAATTGCAGAAGTAGGTCAATAACAGTGATGTTTCAGAGATCCAGGAGACTAGCAACTAATATGAACATTATCCTTCATCTCTCTAGATATTACATTATCACTCTTCATGTTATTATAGATGATATGTATTTCTATTTTCTTGGAAGGTTCTTTTCTGGCCACTCAGATTCCTCAGTTCTATACCTCACTATACTAGTGAGAAGGTACACGAGGGTAAAGAACAGCTAAGTATTAGAAAGACAGGGGTCCTTGAAAAAAGGATGGAGGCAAAAAAAAAAATTTGCCATATTTCCCTGTTTTGGTTTGGTTTTTTGGTCTGTTGTTTTTTTGGTGGTATTTTCTTGTTGCTGTTGATGATTTATTTTTGTTGTTTTGACTTGTTCCCTGCAGAGTTTGGGGTTATCTCAAAATCTTGTACAAACAAGACAAGCATTCTTTCAAAGTGATTGTCTTTTCTTCAAAGAACTTGCCTTTGAAACTAAGAGTGAGAACCCCAGGAAATGACTCTGGACTTGAACAATGAGGAAGAGGCTGAAGGAGAAGGATGACTTACTTCTCTCTCCATGGCTCTCAAACTACTTAAAGTAATGTATTTCCTGCAATTATGTGTCTCTGATGAATTTAAGGAGCCACCTTAACGGGTGGTTTGTTTGACAAGAAGACCTTTCAGATGGTCAAAAGTAAGGTTTTATGAATTTTAGATTCTGATATTCATTAATATCCCCTCCCAAAGATTTCCTCATTCCCAAGTTAATAATAAATGTGCTTAATTGCACCCATAGAATTATAATAAAGAAACAAATGAATGAGTGAATGAATGGATGAGTAAAATTAAATGTTTAAAAACTTCCTTTCCATTTTGTTGACCTGATAATTCAGAATTTGGTAAAACCTCATCTGCTCAGATTCTGTAGTATCTAAACTTAAATTTATAGATGAGAAAGAACACTGGCTTCAGAGTCAGAAAGCTAGGACAAAGGCCGGGTTTTGTCTAGTTTTTGTTTTGTTTTTCTTTAGCTAAAGGACTTTAGGTAAATTACTTAACATTTCTGTGCCTCAATTTCTTCATCTGTTCCATGAAACAGAGCAGTTGATTTCTTAGTTCTCATTTTGTGTCAAGATTCTATAATTATAGACCATTAGGAAAGTCACCATTAAGTTTCATTTTACCAACTAGCTCAAGTTATTGTGATTCTATATGGTGATATCAAAAATATTTTAAGGTTTTTTTATAAAGAGCATATATTAATATTTTTTAAATTATCACCTTTTTACATAAAAAACCACGAGACTCCCCAAATATTCAGGCACAAACTGTAAATGTACAAACAATCTCTGATTTTCTTCTGTTTCATTATATCATAGATATGGTATAGCCGATGAGCATGGCCTCACTAGATGAAAGATACACAGTGATATCCTGGAGTAGGTGTTGGTTTAATATTTTTAATTTTAGATCTCTTCTCTAGACTAAAATTGTTCAGAGACACGAGGCCTTAACACATATGCCAGTTTCAATGACTCAGTTGTTATATCTGTATTTTCTTCCAGAAAAGTAGAAGTTGTGTGAAATTTCTACTAACTATTCCTTTCGATTTTCCATGTTCTATTAGGTAAAAGTTTCCAGCAGCTTCACCATTTTCACATTTTCTGTACCTAAGAGGACATGAGGGGAAATAGCAATAAAATAGGTGGGGATGGCATTCTGATACTAGAGTGCAGTTAAATGTGAGGGGAAAAAAAGCAACTATCCAACAGGATGTCCTCGAGAAGGAAAATGATTTTATCGCATGATTGCCTACCTCATTACAAAGTGAAATTCACCACTCTCCATTTCTGTGTGAGCCTTCATCTGCTGTATAGGAAAGCAATTCCATAGGTTTCCTATAACAGCTGTTACCATGAATCTATCAAATATTTTGTTTCCACATTTTACCTCTCTCTCTGTCTCTATGTCCTTCTGAGGCAATTGCAAAAGAGGGATGAAAGGTTCTGTTCCCTAACTCTTTCATTAGTTACTTATTTACACCTGCTGTGGGGAAGAAGATTGCGGGAAATGTGAGAGCAATTCACGCACCAGTATTTTAAGACCCTGTGCCTAAATGATGCTGCTACAGAAACACATCTTCCCATAGGTACTAATTAAAAAGCAATAAGTTCACTTGAGTAGCAGTTTTCTTCTATTTCTTTTCCTCTGTACCAGACGTGCTCCTTTTCACTTTAATTGGAACATTATCCCCACTCAAAAACAAATCAAACAAAATACACTAAAGGAAGACAGGGAATAATGTTAACTAACAATTTGGAAAGACATTTTCCCCCATTAAACCTGCTGCACTGTTGGAAAACACTAGCGTATAGCAGGTTTCACATCCCTGAAATATTAGATAATAGGTATTTCTGAGGACAGACTACAGGAACCTGTAACAAATTAGCTTGGCCTCTACCTCCATGGGCATTATGAAGCATAATGCTGGTCAGAATTAAAGGTGGAAACGTTTTAGTGACACTACATCTGTGTTTATCACGTGACTTTACTTCCGGGTCATAAAGAAGGAAGGAAAATACAAATGGCACCTGGGCAGCAGAATGCTTTAGACTATAAGAGCCCTGAATGGTTGCCATGTGTTAAGATAAAATTTAGCACAAAGTTTATATTCAATACGTTTAATAAGGAAGGTTAAAAAGAAAAAGAAAACAAAGAAACTAGTCATGATAAGGAGGGACATAAGAAAATAACATTATTAAATCACTATTCAATTAATAAATTATTGAACATCTATGAAAGATTCAATGCTAGCTGCTGGAGGATTCAAAGGTGTATCGAGTATGATTCCTTTAAGAGCTTACAAGTTCGTGGCATCCAGACGGTAATTTTGAATGATATGATTACCCCTTGCTGGTCTGGAGCTGGGAACATACAGGATGGTGCTGTGAACTCCAAAGGAAATACCTCCAAGATTACATTACAACAACGGTGTATACCATGGTTGAGTGAGAAAAACCAAGTAGGGGTGTGAAGCAGCTGGGAGGAGGAGGATGGAAGAAATGGATGACCCAGGTGAAGATTTACTCAACCCTAATGCAATTTTCAGAGCAAATCGCCCTGAGAAACAGTCCACTGGGAAAAATTTCACTGCTAAGTCAACATAGACTAGCGATTCTTAACTAGAGGCTACAATATAATATAGTCTAAATAAGATTTAAGAATGTGGGGTAGAGGCTTGCGACCGACCGACCGCCTGAGTGGTTGAAATTCTTCTTAGTATTTAACTGATGGGAGGCTCTGAACAAGTACCTCTCTGTGCTTTCCACTTCTCACCAGTAAAACAGGGAGTTAATTGTATCTCTTGAAGGACTGAAGGAAGAATGTAACATATGCAATGCTGAGGAAAGTGCCTGGTGTTCAGTAAGAGGGCAGTGCCTTTTAGCTTTTGTCCTGTTCCTCCACACACGTCGTATCAGATTTCCTGAGCTCCTACCTCCAGTGTCCCTCACCCATTATTCTCCACCTCAGCCATGTTTCTACAACTAGCACGATTTATAACTTTGCTGGTCCACTAGACACAACATTTACTCATTTTACCTACCTGTGTACTTGCTGGGTTTGTATTTATCTTCCTTATAATATAAGCCCTATGAGGACACAGACTGGCCTATGTTTGGTGTCTGAAACATACGTGTTCAATAAATATTTGTTAAGCCATTACAAATGATGATGATGATGATGATAGCTTGCCATGACATAGCTGTTTTTTCGTGCCAGCCAGTATTCTCCAAATTTTAAATACAGTAGTATTCTTTATTCTTACAACAACCCTAAGACACCTACCTCATAGGTAGGTAACTTATTGTCCCCATTTTACAGATGAGTACAGGAAGGTTAGAAAACTTGCCCAAAGTCACATGGTAAGTAGCAGAACTGAGTGGTAAACCCAGCAGTCTGGTTCTCAAAATCTATTTTCTTAGTCATTAAGCTACCTGGCTCTAAATGATCAAATGACAGAAAAGAACAGGGTGCTGCCTGGGGGCTGACCAGATAGAGAGCAGAAACGACCCCCAGTTACCAAGAGATGGGAGAAAGGCAGATGTTAAGATATATACATAAAAAATGAATGGCCTGCCAATTACCTGTCTGAATCTTGCTCCTTCATCCATTAGAGCCAGGTGGGTCCAAAGCCTGAATTCTGGACACAGATTGACTGTGTTTGAATTCTGGCTCTTAGTAGCAGTTCAACTCTATACAAGTTATTTATTCTTTTTGTTCCTCAGTTTCCTCACCTGGAAAATGGGGATTATGAAGTACCTACCTCATAGATTTATGATGAGAACTAAGTGAGAGAACAGTGCTTGGGACAAATGGACCTCGTACAATTATCGATCTGAATGCTCTGGTCCTTTGGTCTAGTCTGTTAGTTATGGACTTTGCTTTCCAGAAGTGTCAGGTTTCTATTCTTGGAAATTAATCCATGTCTGTACTCAGAAGCAGAAATATTGAAGAGGCAGAAATGAAGTGGAGGCATGCAGTGAATGGGTAGCATGCTCAAGAAACTGAACTGGTTGAAGACAGCTAAGTGCAGAGCTGAGCTCTTGGCTGGGCTTTGATCCCTGATTGTAAGGTCTAAAGAGTAAGAAAGGGGGCATCATGGGCATGAAAGGTTCACCCAGGCCAGGGACTGAGCAGGAACACACAGAAGTGGACTGGCAGTGAGATCCAGGGTCTGGACACTGCAGACGCCAGGGAAGTGGATTGGTCTGAGGATGGGGGTGGGGTCTGGGGTGGGTGGGCAGCTAATATCTCCTCCTTTCTACGGGCCTGGTGTTTGCTGTTCTCTCTCAGGACCAACACAGGACATTGGACCTCCTCCTGCATCATGCTTTCTTTGTTAATTCTAAACCCTCTGTGTCCTAAGGTCCTTTACAACTCACCTCTAACAGCCTATGCACAGGCCTTCCTGCAAGTGTTGCCCCCAAATTTAGAACTCCCCTGTCCTCTGCCCCTAACATTGTGCAATCTGTATCTCCCCATCAACCTCAACTCTGGACCGTAACACCTAGTAGAAGACCTAAGGGATAAATTTTGCCACCATGGTTAATGTGGGGTACCTCACTGTTTTTAATAACTAAAGATTTGAAATGACAACTCCATAAAGACTAATATAGCCTTCCCTGGCGGTAAACTTTGATATCAGTGGGCAGCCACATGTGTAGTGGGTCCTTGACATTTTGAAGTAGCTCTTTTGATGCAGCTTTTAAAAAAAAAAAAAGACAATAATCTCATTAAATTGTTCTGCCACAGCCTCAGGGAAGTCTGGTCTATGAGCACTGTTTTATTTTTACCAAGAATGTGTGAATTAGAAGCACCCATCTCCTCCCTCGTCCTCATCTTGCACTTATCAAGAGGGAAGGAAGGACTGATAAGTCCTCTGGGGGCAAACTGCTTAAGTTCAAATTCTGGTTCTGTCTCTGTCTGGCTGTAATTTTGGGGAAATTAGTTCCTTCATCAGTAAAACAGAAATACAATATTACCCTTTAGGGTTTTGAGGAACAAATGAGAAAATGAGTATTGAGTACTTGGCCAGGGTAAATGCCCAATAAGGGTTAGTTATTCTTATCAGCATTAGCTATTCTCTTCACCATTACCAATCTATGAGATGGAGTCTACTGTACTTAGCACTTGGAAATAAACCACATTTATAGATTTTTGTGTGTCATTTTGTTAAGCACCACCATATATCCTGCTCTATGCATAATGCTTATAATTTAGAGTAAATGTTATAGGGGAAGAGGGCAGTGAGAAATAAAATATAATGAGCAATCATTGAACAAATAACTACATCTACTTTTTAAGTGCACTTTGCATACAGTTTAAAGTTAGAAATACTGAAGTTATATGATTTAAAATATGCTTGAGAAAGGAGATGGGCTGCCCAAAATGATGCTTTTATTTTAAGAAATACTTTCATATATGGAAAATCTGTATCTTTGTATTTACTGATGCAGAGCTGCTTTTACACTTTGATCCCTTCCCATCAGCATACAGAAAATAACATTTATTTACACATTAAATAAGAGTTAGCCAAATGGCAAGTGCCTGGCTTCACCTCTATCCACACAAACTCATATACTTATGAACATCTTACCTTTGGGTTTGGGTGCACACCTAAATAGTAATTTGTTTTTAAAATCCATGGATTCAATATTCTATTTTACTTAACCTGGGTTTTTCTCATTCTAAACACCTTAAGTCTGGTATTAAAACACAGTTCTTCCCATAATATGAAACTCATGGTATTTTAAAGGTATCTGACTTCTCAGGTTAGCACGCTTTATCTCATCATTTATCCAGATCACTATGAGCTTTCCTTCCCATCAGAGTTCTGATCAATTCTATATCCTTGTTCAAAGCATGTTTCTTATTTTTCACCTCTAGTTGGGTGTTCATTCCCTTGTTCTTTGTTCTTGTTCATTTCACACACAACTAGTCCCATCATATGAAACACATTCTTATCCAATCTGTTATGTTTCACAAATGAATCTTCCAAACAGAAAGTCATTGTGTCCTTCCAAGTTCAGAAATATTAACTGCAGGCACTTGAAGCTAAATTAAAGACTAATCATTGTCTAACATTTTGGACTATTTCAGATACAAAACAAAACTGTGATATAGCTGGAGAGGTGCTGAGAGTCTGAGGATAACTCAGAAGTTATATGACTTCTTGAGGCATATTTCCCCACCTATGAGGCTCTAAGCTCTCTATTGAAGAGACAAGGGAGACTTCACAGGATGTTGATTTCAAACTCAATTATTCTTCAGCCCACGAGGGTATTAATCAGAGCTATAGTTTCAAGGAACAGAAACCATCTCTGGCTATGTTATGTCACGTGGGAAATTACATTGGTGCAATGGTAGCCTTTAAGTCTACCTCCAGGCAAGTTATCCCAGAGTCCACAGAGCAGACTCTCAGACCAAATTAAAATGCTTGAATCACACGGTTTTTAAAATCAATTTAAAACATAGTTTGAGAAGCAAAGGGAAAGATATAAACACACACACACACACACGTTTGGGGAAGACAGGATGGGACCCACAGGCAGAAGGTGCCCTGGACCAAAGACACACACTTGCTCTATCAGAGAGACAAAGGGTCAAGATACATCTGAATAAAGATTTAGCCTGTTAATTAGCCTGATGAACAACCATGGATTCTGTGTTTTCTGGGCAGGGGAAACATGGGTCTAGAATGGACATCACCAATGGGTGACCAATTTAGACTTCCTGACCATTAAGTGTTGATGTCTATTTAGTGCTTCTGAATATTTAGTGCCTCATATTTTTTTGTCTCACATATATTTAGGACCCAGATGCCTCATAAATATTGGGTATCTCCTGGTCCATCCCCCCACTCCATGTTGAACACACGCATGCTCCACTTGCTAACTGCACATTATGTACTCAACACATGCTGTGAACTCTGTCTTCTAGTTACTTAAAACCCCCTAAAAGTTTCTGCCTATGTTCTACAAACTTATTTATGTAATAGAATTGAATACCCAGAAAAGCAACTGCCTATTACTCACTGCATAAAGGAAACACAGTGAAAGGATGTTGAGAATCCACAGAATCTCTGAGAAACTGGAGAACAGGGAACACAGAAGACTAGGCAGTAAGAACCAAGGGAAAAGTCATGCTTCAGAAGGAGTCTGGTATCTTTAGCAACGCCACTGCAGAGGCAAAAAACGTCAGTGTACCCATGTTGCTGTATCAATCACTGAAGATTCAAGTTCCAGGAGTAACCTTTAAACAACAGAGTCCCAGTTTCATTCCTGCTCCTGGATGTACCAATACTGAGAGGAGAAGAATTCTGGCCCAGCGGATTCCACAATGGGGGATGGCCAGGGCCTCTCAAGGCTACATAAACCAGAGCATTTTCAAAGGGAGATGTAGACACCAGACAAATGATAAATGTCCCAAACAGAGAGCACTTAACCGTGATTCCTGTTTAATATCTCATAGAGGCTAATGACTTTAAAAACCATCTACATGCTGATGAATTGAAATTTATCTCAGTTTATATCATATGTATCAGCCAACCGAACATATATTAGGCTTCTGTAAAGTAAATATTCACAGCAGTTTCAATTCCCCACACACAAAGAAATCTGCTATTCTTCCAGCCTTCCTAATCCTAGTAAGTGACACAACTATCTACTCACTCAGGCAAAAATAAATAATTAAATACACTTCAAAACTATGCCTCTTTGGCATCATGTTTATATCTCTCTTTCTCTCATATCCCACATCAAGCCCTTGGGCAAATCTTAATCACCCTACTTCAGAACGTATCCCATAACCAAGTTCTCCTGCCCTATATAACGCTGCACTCCCATCCCACTCTTTCCCTTTCCCTTTATCAAGCGTTTTCCCAAACCACTTATTGCTGTTATCCATTATATATCTTTTGGTTTATTTTCTATATTTCCCACATAATAATTTAAAAGCCATGAGAACAGGTGGTTTTGTTTATTGTCTTTTTTTTAAATCTATTATAGCCCTGACAACTAGAAAGGCACAGAATAGATGTTTTATAAAATGTATTGTGTGAATATAGGATATAGTGGTACAATTCCATTGTATCTATTGTAAAACAATGCCTTGGTAATCATAGGTAAAAAAAAAAAATCAAACTAAAGAATGTTAGCCTCATAGTCTATGGTTGTGGAAAACACTTCCATGTAGGTGTATTCAATGGGATAGGGATTGGTGGATTTTTTCCAAGTACAGTTCAGCATACAGGCAACCCATAACCTGCAGAGACCCAAGGCAACTGGGCATCTAGGACTTAAGCTCATCAGTTGGGATAGAGTGGAGATGAAGGGTCAGGGTGGTAGGCCTCTTGTCCACTGTGCCATGCTGCTATAGTAGCAAAACTGGTCCCTCGCCTCTGCTTACTTATACCTGGGAAGGAACTGGCACTTCTCCAATCATAACTTCCCCAAGGGCTGGGGTCTGATATCCAGTCTCACTAAATAGCTATGCTGCCCTAGCTCCATGAATTATCCCCAATAAAAGATGTTTCAGAAGCCAAGCTAATGTGCTGTCTCTCATTCACCCTTTACTGACAGGTATCTGCTGAATCTTTAAATGTAGAGATAGGTTATATCTCTATGTATACCTATCTTTAAATGTAGAGATAGGTTACACTATTACACTATTTTATAAGTAGTTGTAGGAAGGTTCCTCCTGGAATGTGGCAGTTAGAACACATCTTTGCCACTGTTACTTCTCAATTAAATATCCAACTCTTATCTTCTGAGCAGAGGAGCGGTTGCAGGGAAGAGAGCCTGGGGTATGTGGCAGAGCCTTTAAGTACTGAAAAGTTTCCAAGGGAGGGGCCAGCTATTATTTTGGAGGGAGTTGGAATGGGCAAATCATATTAAAACTCAAGCCAAAGAATAAATGTCCATGAAAAGCCAAGAAAAGTATGCAAGATGAGTCAGTCGAGGTTAGGCTTGCCTTTCCACAAACCAAAAGATACTATGAAGTCTCTGTGCTCAAAATAGTATGAAGGGCCATGCATTTGCATAGGTAATACCAAGTAAGAGAAAGACTATAAATCAATCTTCTAATATATGGGACTTTATTATGACAAAGGTAAAATTTCTATACGATGGGAAAAATGATTATTTAATAAATAGTAATATCATAGAAAACCACCCATTCAAAAGAAATAAACTCGGGCCCTTTTATCACACCACATGCAAGGAGAAATTTCACACCAACTAGAAGTTTTAAATGTAGTCAATTAAAAAAATAGGAGATGCTTGTAAAATATACAGGTTTAGGAGAATTTTCTATCCAAAAATAGGAAAAAATATAGAAATATGTTACTATATGAAAAATATTTCAGTGAGTTTTACAAAGGACACCATAAATAAAAACAATAGACAACAAAAACTGATAGATTAGAAAATATATATGCAACTTGTATAGTAGATAAAAGCTTACTATGCCATATAAAGACATACATATATATGACTTATGGTGTCATTAAAAAACTACAGAGGAGCATATTTAAATGTTCAATAAACAGATAAAATGAAAATTAAATTATAAGAATATTTCATTTAGGTTAATAAGACTGGGAACATAAATAATGAAAATTTTTTTAGGGGAATAAGTTCACTCAAATACTCACGGCAAATGTGCACTGTTACAGCTTTTTTTTTTTTTTTTTAACACAGTCTTGCAACATTTATTCAGATTGAAAATACACATCCCCTTCAACCCAGAGATCCATCTTTTTGGAATCAGCTGTTTAAAAATACCAGACGGGCTTCCCTGGTGGCGCAGTGGTTGAGAATCTGCCTGTCAATGCAGGGGACATGGGTTCGAGCCCTGGTCTGGGAAGATCCCACATGCTGCGGAGCAACGAGGCCCGTGAGCCACAACTGCTGAGCCTGCGCGTCTGGAGCCTGTGCTCCGCAACAAGAGAGGCCGCGATAGTGAGAGGCCCGCGCACTGCGATGAAGAGTGGCTCCTGCTTGCCACAACTAGAGAAAGCCCTCGCACAGAAACGAATACCCAATACAGCAAAAATAAATAAATTAATTAATAAAAACTCCTACCCCCAACATCTTCTTTAAAAAAAAAAGTTGTATAATCAAACACAATTCATCTAATATTAAATAAATAAATAAATAAATAAATAAATAAATAAATAAAAATAAAAAAATAAAAAAATAAAAATACCAGAACTTAAGGATATAAGTATAAGGATACACATTATACACACATTCACATAAATACATGCACACAGGGCTTCCCTGGTGGCGCAGTGGTTGAGAGTCCGCCTGCCGATGCAGGGGACACGGGTTCGTGCCCCGGTCCGGGAAGATCCCACATGCCGCGGAGCGGCTAGGCCTGTGAGCCACGGCCGCTGAGCCTGCGCGTCCTGAGCCTGTGCTCCGCAACGGGAGAGGCCACAGCGGTGGGCGGCCCGCGTACCGCAAAAAAAAAAAAAAAAAAAAATACATGCACACACACACATTCCTATTCATTGCATCATAGTAGTTTTGCTCTCTCTCATTCCCTTCCTCACACACACCATCTGGAAATGAAATATATACTATCAATAGACCAATAGGGAAATGCTTATAGCATTATAGAATTATGCCACCATTAGAGCAAAGCATAGAATATTATGCAACTATAAAAAATACAAATAGAGAACTATAAAAATTAACTTTGAGTGGATTGTTATCAATTGTTGTCAAATGAGAGAAACAAATCTAGAAAAAAACCTGCATCTGCATGTGAGAATATGAATGCATTCAAAGATTCAAAGATTCCAGCCAGTAAGGACAGTCACTAAAATGTTAGCGATGATTAGATCCATGTTTTATGCCTCATACTTTTCCATATCCTTCAAGTGCTATATAATGAGAATTGCATCATTTATATAATGAAAAGTAATAAAGTTACTTGCAATACTAAGAGGCACTGGTGTAACTAGACCTTATTTTTCTTATTTAAAAATAGATTTCAAAATAACTTACTGCTTCCATCAGCTGCTAGTCAAAGGAAAAAGAAAAAATTACTTACAGCCCATTATTTAAAAGAACTTTGATGTAATTTAGCAAAACTGAAAGCAAGGCACACATTCTCTTTGTGCCTTCCAAGTATTCCAAGAAAGAACAAAGAAGACAGAACTTTGGCTGTACATTTAATAAAGAAAACAAATTAAAGGAGAGTGTTCTGCATTGGGACATTTGAATCTCAGTGGCAGCTGCCAAATTAAAAAAATACAGAAAGTGCCATAGATCATGGTGCAGCAGCGTCCCTCTGCATCAGCTCCACAGGCCTGCAGCCGTCCTCACTGCTGCCTACGCTGTGGGTGTCCTTCATTTCTCTTTGAATGTGACCAGGCCCCTTGAATGAGAACACTAGGTGGCATGCCTGCCAAGCTCTGAAACGCCATTAAACACCAGGAAGAAATGCCATTATGATTCTATTTGAAGATCCTGTTTTCCCCCTCTAGGCTAAGGAGGCATTCTCTAACACACACTGCCTCTGAGTCTCTCTACCAAGATCAAAAAGTGTCTGTGAGGCCACTAGGATGTAAGGACTCTTAGAAATAGAGGTGCCTGGGAAAGAACATGTAATCTGATTCTCCTTGTGGGTCACCTGCAAAATGTTGATTGTGAATTCTCAAACCCTCACTGCAGAGAGGAATTTCATAAAAAGAATTCTATTTCTGTTAAACCAATTTTAGCAGGTGAATCTCTCCCAGCATGGCTAATTCTGTGGGAAAGATGATAACTGGTCACCCCTGAAAGTAGCTGTCCTCATGTGTCTGGGCTGCTTGCTCAGCAGCAGTTTTAGACCTGACTCTGGGGAATGCCCAAGAGACAAGCCAGGACTCAAATCAGCCCCCATCACTGGCTGTGTTCCTGTGGGCTGAGCAGGCATCACATGGGACTTTGCTAAAGTTTGGAGGAACTTAATATTCCTGAAGTTCTACTCTCTGCCTACTTGTTTGAAGACTAATTTGGCTGTTTATAATCAGTAGAACATTGTCAAGTTCTGTCAAAGTATTGCATGTGGATATGGCTATGTCTTCAAAAGGACATACATAATCCTTCAATAACCAGTATTATGAGACAAGAAATGAGTCATCGTTCAGGTTTTGGGGCCTCACTGGGGTGAAAGTGTCAGCCTCTGATCAAGAAGCATTTTTTTTTTGAGTTACCAAATGTAGCATTTACTTACAAAGAATGTATTGTGAATAGCTTTTCAGTTTTCATTTTACCTGGGTGTTTGGTTTCACTGAGTTGCATAATCTCTTCCTCTTCTGTCTTAAATGCAGTTTGAAAACTCAGCCTGCAGTTCAGTGGTGCCTGATTGGATGACATACGTTTTCTATTTGAATCTGTATTCTCTGCCAGCCAGGCTTTTTAGCAGCCTAGACTAATGTTTTCTTCATCTTTAGTCTTTAGCCCAAACTATGCCATGCCTTCCCCAGGACACCTCCTCCTTGTATGCCTTTGTCATGACAGATGGAGCCCATCCACCAGGCTTTGAACACCAAGGTTTGGACTGGTAGCTCTCCTGACCACGAGTGTCTAGCAGCTGCTGCTTATCCTCGGACCCCAGCCCGAGGGTCTTCCCCTCCAGCCTGCTGTTGAGCTCTGGTGCAGTATCCAGCCCTCTGATCACATTGTAAGTGTTCTTGCTAGAAAAAGCCAATCTTGCTGATAGAAGTCAGAAGAGTGGGTGCCTTAGGGGGTGTGAATAATTGAGTAGCAGTCATCATGAGAGAACTTTCTGGAAAAGGTCTAAAACTGTATCTAGATGGGAGTTATACTAGTGAATAAGTAAAAATGTCACTGAAAATGTATGCCTCTTATTTTATATGAACAACAAGCACGGACAGTATCACCTGCCAAATTCTGCCATTATTTGCCCATTCGGCTCATCTCCACGGTTGCCATTGCCTCAATTTACTGATTTAACACATGCAGGAAGCATGCTCTCCGTTGCAGAGCTTTTGACATTGTAAACAACGTCAATGTAGCAAACAGATATAGCCCCTGAGGGGAACTAATGGCTTTGCATTTAACGTTTGCTCCCCTCTTTCTTCCTTTTTTTTCCAGCAAGATAATTTCAGTAAGGAGATAGTTCTCTTTGTCATATTATTGCTGTGTGTGTGTGTGTGTGTGTGTGTTTAGCAAAGCCTATTTCAGAGGATGCACATTGGATGCCACAGCTGGAAGCCTTTGTGTTACATGTGAGATTCATTGCAACGGCATATTTGAAGTGATTTTTCTTTATTGTGATTCTCTGTGAATTTGGGGCTGTACTGAGAAAGTGACAGGAGAGAAGGATTGTTACTATCATCAGTGTGTTTTCCCCAAATAAATATTTTCACTTTGGAAAGTTATCAGAGGTCTTGAAGGTAACATAAACATATAGTCACACACCACAAACCTTATTTAAATGCCACCAAATAAAATGGTCAGCCCCGAAACAGGCTTGAGAAAAGACCTGTGCACTGTGATAATCAGACAATCCTAAATGAATATTTTTTCCTCCTTTTTTAATCTTTTTGCCTTCCCCACACTAACCAGATTGATATGTGGTCTTTTTAAATTGTTCCAATCAACTAGTTTTAAAAATTTATAGCAGGAAACTAACTTGACCAACATATTAGTAGCCTAATTAACTGTAACTTAGCTTTTGGGGTGAAAGAGCAAATGTATTATGCAACTAAGGACCTAAACTCCCTTCCCCCTCCTATATCTCAATGAGTCAATTCATTCATTCATTCATTCCACATACATTAACCAAGTGCATAGCAAGTGCATAGCAGCCCTAACAAAAGCAGAAAAGATAGAGACCAAGGAAACAACAGATAACAGATAAAATTAAAATAAATTAATTCCAGTTTAGACTGAATAGGCTTCATTCTCAGGTGAAAATATGTTTAACCAAATGAATCCCTTCAACCATCTAGAAGCTTGTTTATATATTTACACAGTTTGATTCAAGAAAGGATATAAAAATGTATAGCTGAATCATTATACTGTACAGCTGAAGCTAACACAATACTGTTAACCAACTATACTCCAATATAAAAATAAAAAAAATAGAGTGGAACATTAAGAAAAAAATAAAAAGAAATATTTTAAGCAATAAGTTAAATATTCTTGATTAAACTGAAGAATCTGTGAAAGACACAAATCACCAAAAATGACTCAAGAAGAAATAAAAATAATAACACACAGAATAGCACAATATCTACTAAAGAAATTAAATAATACCACTAAAGTTAGAAACCATCTTCTTATTTGATATTCATTTAAATCGGTCTCACATTTAGTGTATCTAATTTAATCTTTTAAATTCACATGAAATAGCCTCACATAGTATTTTTAATGTTTTATCACTAAGAAATTCTTATCTCATGGTACTTACCATTCAGTCACTCAACATCAGCAGTTTTAAAAATATGAAAATAGCATTTAATAATAAAAATCCACTCATATAAAAAAAGAAAGGATATGAAGTAGCCTATAACAATACACCTAAGTGAAGATAATCTGTGGGGATGGGGAGCTGACCCAGGGAAATAAGGGCGGAAAATGTTTGATAAAAGCTGGTGGTGATGTTCCTAAACCAGGTCAAGCAGCCAAGTTTTATATGTTTGCTAGAGGAGGGCACTTATTTTTTTTTCTAAGCTTTCAAGCAATCATAGCAAAGGGGGACATGGTATTAGCTACATAAAACACATAAACCATTTCCTTATTTTATTGCTATTTCTGATTCTGAAACTAGAGAATAATTCCCATAAATAAGTGGATGCTTCTTCTGTAGTGTGTTAAACAACCCCTCAATGGGTATTGGGTAGGTAGTAGGTTTTAAATATTTCTTGAATTAAAGGGGCTAGGGAAGTTAAACAAAAAATGGAGAAAGAAAGAAACAGATAAATAATTAAATAGGGGGTCAAGCTTGGACTAATGTTGATGGTGTGTTGTGAATGGACCACAGAATCTAAACTGGTACACCTGAGAGACAAAATGACAATAACAATAACAACAATAATAATAATAGCAATAATAGAAACATGGGAAGGGGAGGGGAAGGAAGTAAGAATCCTGATCAACCACTAGGCGTCAGGCCCTGAACACATTGACTTATGTACATTTTAGTATTTATTCCAGTATTACTTAGCAGCCTCCACTGCCTCTGCCCAGGAGGGAAGCCACAGACACACAGAGTTTTAGACATAGGAGAGATGCTAACATAATGTAGCCAAGGGCCCTCATTTCAAAGGTGAGAAAAGACTCTCAAAAAGATTAAGGGTCTTGTTAAAGGTCACAAATCTAGAGAGAAGCATTTGGTTATGTTGCTAACAAAAACAGAAAATAAATTCTCACTTTGGCAATGAGTCAGATATGAGTGAGATATTAATCCCAGAATATACATAAACAGAATATCAGTGGTCTGAGTTCTCAGCTTTTCTCCCTTGTTTTTACCAAACCCCACAAATAATGTATGTAGAAAGAAAGGAATTACATACAAAATCAGTTATCTTTACACATTTACTCTGCATCCTCCAGTTTCCACCCTGGAGAAGAACAGGGGTCGGCGTGTTCCCTGCTGCACTCTTGGTATACTAGTTCTCTGCTTGGTTGTTGAAATATCCTAAACTGTAGTTATTAAACACAGATGTTGCTTGGAGTTCAAACATCACGCTTAACATTGATTCCATAGTTAGAATGGAATAAATTTGATGAGAAGTGCTATATTCAGAGACATCCAATATAAACTTATATAATTGAAATGCTGTTTCACTTGTAGCCGAGGTCTCAGTCTGAGGACCCACAGCACCTGCCCTAGTTTCGGTCATGCCCACGAGGCCTGCTTGGAGGGTGGGAGGTGCTGATATAACAGAAGTCAACTTGCAAAAGACAGTCACCTGGGAAAGACCTCCTTGTAAGTGAGGAGGGTGTCCAGGCACCCAAGCATGAGGCAAATACACCACTTGAATTGAAAAGATGTGATGGCCAGTTATTACCCCTCAGTCAGCTGCCACGGCTCATACTGACTTTCTAGCGAGAATCTGAGAAGCACCAAAGGACTTTCTTTTTCTTACTAAAATACATATATAAAGCTTATAAGAGTGCATTTTGGGACAAATGTCAAAGATTGTACCAGGTCTGAATATCCAACTGCTTACTTTGCATCTCTACCCAGATTTCCAAAAGGCAGATAGAACTCAAAATGTCCAAAACCATACTCAGTGATTGTTTAACTCAAACCTATTGGTTTCTCAGTGTTTCATGTCTTAATGAATGACATCAACATCAATCTGATTTCCCAAGCCACCTTTGCTGCCTTCATATTTTCTATAACAAAACTACATTTCTGTTACTCTTTGATTCCCTTCTCTTCTCCTCCACTCTCTACAGCCCCTACCTTTCTTAGTTTCTCCTTTTTGCTCTGGGTCACTGCTTGTGATGCTTCTCCTGACCAGAAAGCTCTGCCAATACCTGCGTCTCCCAGCAAGTTTTTGGCCATTTTCTCAAACCTGGCAGACTCCACCCGGGTAGAGGGTATTATGGCAGGTGCACACTCCCTTTGGGAACCCATAGGCACAGGCAAAATCTCAGCAGCAGCCCTGTGGAGCCGCTTTGTATCTGCTAAGATTCTGAATCGCCGGCTAATCAAATCAGTAGTTTGTGGTGCATACCTGTGCCAGATAGCTTCTCTTTATTCCTCTAGACCTACTCGCTACACCTCCCCAATCACTGTCTGCCTAGAGAGGTCACTCCCCTACCCCCCCAGAGGTGGTAACAGATTATGGCTCGATGAGATTTTGTATTCTTGATATGTTAGTTGTAAAAGTTCCAGCATCCTTCTCCCAAGGCAGCCGTGGTGAAGCCCATCTATTGGAGGGTCCCCACTGCTTTGCTACTGGACTGTCTCTGATGTAATTAGCCTCCCAACTTGATTGGGAGCCTTTAAAAGGAGAAGTGCTTTGGACCTCTTTTATTGTACCACATACAATGTTGTGCTTTTATCATGGTGAATCAAACAATTGTTCCTTAAGATAACTTCAATCATTGTAATTCAAAATGTGTTTGTGTCTTAAATTTAATTAGCAACTGAATAAGTATTGTATTATTTGAGACACTCAAAGTAAGGTCCCGTGTAAACTACTTTTCACTTACTTCTAAAGCCCATTATTACTGGGTCATTTCTGCCAACTTTTACAATATCTGACAAGTTACTACTGGCGCTTCTCTGCTTATTTGAAGAAATGGTTACAAAAAGGATTTCTATAAATGCATGAGTACTAGAGTAATGTACATTTGCATTTCATTGAAAAAACTGTATTTTCCACAACACAGTGGCCTCGAATTGACCAGATATCCTGTCCAGCAATGCTGCACTGCGTTTGGCTTTTGAATGTGGGGGGCATAATGTGTTCTCACATCGAGAATTATATGCACTAGCAGGTGGCTGCTATCTAGATGGGGAAACATATGGAGATGGAGAATTAACAAGATTCTAAGGAGAAAGGTGTGGCTTTGAGGGGGTCTTCTGTCAGGGAACCTGGTCTACAGCGAAGAGTGAACTGAGACAAAGTTCCTAAGGACACATAACCCTCACAGGCCCGGGGCTAGCTCAGATCTGACAGCTAACCTTCTGGCCCAGTGTCCTCACTAACCCACACCGGGGATGTCCCTAAACTCACAGATGGCAGCCTATGAAATGGGTTCTTCAGTGAAAGAAATTCACCTCCTTTCCTGCCTCAGTATGGGGTGGGAGAGACTGTAAGCTTCTGTGTCATAAAAACCAAATTTTCACATGCCACGTACCGTACACATATCTGAAGGAATTCAACATGGTGAAAAAACAGTGAACTGTGATGCACCCAGCCTCAGGCCTAGTTGCCGATTTGTCTTTACTGGCTGTGATCAAGGCAAGGCCACCTCATTTCTAGGTCTCCAGCTCATAAACCATGAAATATTTCTAAACTTTGACTCGGTCCAGTGTGACTTCCTCTGAGCCCCGACCACACATCTCATTTCTGAAACAGCTGAGTAACCACAGCTCTCTCTCCTTTTATCCACTCCTCATTCTCCTTAGTTATAGAAAATACACTGAAAATATAAAATCCAAATAGGCCCATCTTACTGACCCAACCAGAATCCGCTAAACTATTCCTGCCCAACAGAATTCTATGATAACAGGTATGCTCTATATTTATGTCACAATAAGATAATAAACACATACACTGCCCTTTCCTTCTCTTCATCACTCTTCCAAAATATCCTTCTTTGAGTTTTCCCACCTCTGACTTTCCTTCCATCCTGATCCTCCAGTGAAGTTAAAGTGCACACTTCACATGTACTTTAAAATTTCAGAAATGTGCATATTTAGAGTAATATGTTCAGGTGGAGAAATACTTGTCTGTAGATCTTTGAGAAATGTAAAGCCAACCATTGTGGCATTTATTTCAAAACTCTTGTACATAAGACTGTAATCTAAAACAAACTCAAAAAAAAACTATGCTTTTTCTACCTTGGGCTTCTATTCTGACAAACCTTAAGAAAGCCTCATCTAATAAGACAAAATTGACATTGTTATGAAATTTATAGTGGGCTCTGTGTTTCTGAACATATAAATTGACATTTTCCTAGATTTGTGATGTTATTTAGCATGAATTTCACCTAAACTAACACCACAGCACATTTTCCAATCTTACAGAATTTCTTCTTCTCATCGGAATTTCCCAAGTTCAACATGATACATAGCCACTTGAAAGCAAATATTCCATAAATTTCAAGTTGTAACAAGTAAATTTGCAATGTTTTCTTCCAGTTACTGACAGACCAGAATCAAATACAGAACCTAATATTTGTACCAATATTACTTACTCCCATTCCCCTTCAAAATCATAGCTTTCCAAATAAGAGAAACAAAAATTCATTGCTGAAAATAATGCTCCAAATTAAAAATAAAATAATTTAAGTCTATATTACAAGTCATTAATGTTGCCTAAGAAAACACGAGGAAGGGGCTTCCCTGGTGGTGCAGTGGTTGAGAGTCCGCCTGCCGATGCAGAGAACGCGGGTTCGTGCCCCGGTCCGGGAAGATCCCACATGCCGCGGAGCGGCTGGGTCCGTGAGCCATGGCCGCTGAGCCTGCGCGTCCCGAGCCTGTGCTCCGCAACGGGAGAGGCCACAACAGTGAGAGGCCCGCGTACCGCAAAAAAAAAAAAAAAAAAAAAAAAAAACACGAGGAAGGACAGCATTTCAGGTTAGGAGTGTGAAATTCCAGTGTTCCCTGTGTCCTTCATTATTAGTGATTTGAAGATCTTTTTCTCCTCAGGAAAGACTGGTGAGCAATAGCTTAGTCTAAACGACAGCAGCCCTGTGCTATCAAGGGCCCACATTTCAGCTAATCTGCAGTTCCTATTATCTTGATCCATGAGATGGAATTTAATAATGGCTGGGATGTCTATAACATGAAATTTAGCGAAGAACATGTCAGCAGCATCTGTGGCCTCAACAAAGATGGAGCCTCCAAAATATAAATTAAAAAAAACATAAGAGCATCTCAGAAGAAAAGGGTGACAGTGATGCTGCACACTTAAAATATTTTAAATGCCTTAGGGAACCCATGGAGCAAGCAGTGTTAAAAATAATGATGTACCAACTAAAGTTTTTTTTTTAAACATCTTTATTGGATTATAATTGCTTTACAATGCTGTGTTAGTTTCTGCTGTATAACAAAGTGAATCAGCTATACATATACATATATCCCCATATCCCCTCTCTCTTGCGCCTCCCACCCACCCTCCCTAACCCACCCCTCGAGGAGGTGACAAAGCACCAAGGTGATCTCCCTGTGCAATGCGGCTGCTTCCCACTAGCTATTTTACGTTTGGTAGTGTATATATATCAATGCCACTCTCTCACTTCATCCCAGCTTACCCTTCCCCATCCCCATGTCCTCAAGTCCATTCTCTATATCTGCATCTTTATTCCTGTCCTGCCCCTAGGTTCTTCAGAAACTTTTTTTTTTTTTTAGATTCCATAAATATGTGTGAGCATACAGTGTTTGCTTTTCTCTTTCTGACTTACTTCACTCTGTATGACAGACTAGGTCCATCCACCTCACTACAAATAACTCAGTTTCGTTTCTTTTTATGGCTGAGTAATATTCCATTGTATATATGTGACACATCTTCTTTATCCATTCATCTGTCGATGGACACTTAGGTTGTTACCATGTCCTGGCTACTGTAAATAGTGCTGTAACGAACATTGTGGAACATGTCTCTTTTTGAATTATGGTTTTCTCAGGGTATATGCCCAGTAGTGGGATTGCTGGGTCATATGGTAGTTCTATTTTTAGGTTTTTGAGGAACTTCCATACTGTTCTTCATAGTGGCTGTATCAATTTACATTCCCACCAACAGTGCAAGAGGGTTCCCTTTTCTCCACACCCTCTCCAGCATTTGCTGTTTGTAGATTTTTTGGTGATGGCCATTCTGACCGGTGTGAGGTGATACCTCATTGTAGTTTTGATTTGCATTTCTCTAATGATTAGCGTTGGCAATCTGTATATCTTCTTTGGAGAAATGTCTATTTAGGTCTTCTGCCCATTTTTGGATTGGGTTGTTTGTTTTTTTGATATTGAGCTACATGCACTGCTTGTATATTTTGGAGATTAATCCTTTGTCAGTTTCTTCATTTGCAAATATTTTCTCCCATACTGAGGGTTGTGTTTTCGTCTTCTTTATTGTTTCCTTTGCTGTGCAAAAGCTTTTAAGTTTCATTAGGTCCCATTTGTTTGTTTTTGTTTTTATCTCCATTTCTCTAGGAGGTGGGTCACAAAGGATCTTGCTGTGATTTATGTCAAAGAGTGTTCTTCCTATGTTTTCCTCTAAGAGTTTTATAGTGTCTGGCCTTACATTTAGGTCTTTAATCCATTTTGAGTTTATTTTTGTGTATGGTGTTAGGGAGTGTTCTAGTTTCATTCTTTTACATGTAGCTGTCCAGTTTTCCCAGCACCACTTACTGAAGAGGCTGTCTTTTCTCCATTGTATATTCTTGCCTCCTTTATCAAAGATAAGGTGACCATATGTGTGTGGGTTTACCTCTGGGCTTTCTATCCTGTTCCATTGATCTATCTTTCTGTTTTTGTGCCAGTACCATACTGTCTTGATTACTGTAGCTTTGTAGTATAGTCTGAAGTCCGGGAGCCTGATTCCTCCAGCTCCATTTTTCTTTCTCAAGATTGCTTTGGCTATTTGGGGTCTTTTGTGTTTCCATACAAATTGTGAAATGTTTTGTTCTAGTTCTGTGAAAAATGCCATTGGTAGTTTTATAGGGATTGCCTTGAATCTGTAGATTGCTTTGGGTAGTATAGTCATTTTCACAATGTTGATTCTTCCAATCCAAGAACATGGTATATCTCTCCATCTGTTTGTATCATCTTTAACTTCTTTCATCAGTGTCTTATAGTTTTCTGCATACAGGTCTTTTGTCTCCTTAGGAAGGTTTATTCCCAGGTATTTTATTCTTTTTGTTGCAATGGTAAATGGGAGTGTTTCCTTAATTTCTCTTTCAGATTTCTCATCATTAGTGTACAGGAATGCAAGAGATTTCTGTGTATTAATTTTGTATCCTGATACTTTACCAAATTCATTGATTAGCTCTAGTAGTTTTCTGGTAGCATCTTTAGGATTCTGTATGTGTAGTATCATGTCATCTGCAAACAGTGACAGTTTTACTTCTTCTTTTCCAATTTGGATTCCTTTTATTTCTTTTTTTGTCTCTGATTACTGTGGCTAAAACCTCCAAAACTATGTTGAATAATAGTGGTGAGAGTGGGTAACCTTGTTTTGTTCCTGATCTTAGGGGAAATGGTTTCAGTTGTTCACCACTGAGAATGATGTTGTACCAACTAAAGGTTTTTAACTCTCTGCTAAGAGAGGAGGTGATGCAACAGAATGAGAAATCCTCAGATTTTTTCCATACCATATGGGTTCAAGCTAGATTCCCACCTCATACTATCTCTTTGGTAATTCTCTTTTTCTCTGATGCTTGTAGGGTTTTCTCAGGTATAAACAGTGATAGTGATACCTACTTTTCCCAATTAATATGGTTGTCTTATAAAGCAACATGATGCAGATGGAAATACTTTTTAAACTGTTAAAGGCTCTACAGATTCAGCTTATGTAATAGAGCAGTACATCAGAGGTTTCAACCGGAGCACCAGATACAATAGAGGTGGTAAACCAAGAGAGGTGCTGATTCCATACACAGATTTATGAATCTAAAAACTAGAGATAGAATTTTTAAAATAAACTTTATTATTTTGGAGAAATTTTAGGTTCGCTGCAAAACTGAGTGGAAAGTACAAAGTTTCCACACACCTCCGACCAACACACGATTCAGTTTTCGAAATTTGTCACCTACATTGTATATGTAAAGATTGGTGTGTTGGAGACTGAGTGGACATCATTTGTGAAGATAATTTCCGTGTTGAAATTTGCATTGCATCAACCTCCCAACACAACGGGACACCCCCTTCATCTTATATCAAGAAAAGAAGGTCTTCAGTGGAATGACTCAGAGAGCCTGATACGGCTCTTCTACAGTTAGGGGGAGACGGTGAGTCTGGGTCTGAGTCCCACCTGGTAAATCTAGAGGACTAGTTCCTTGTTGATACAGTTATGTTGGAGTCAGCCTGTGATCCCAAATTTTGTTAAAGCAAAACATGTGTAAGTGTCCCCCTTGGAAAAAGAGAAAGAGCCTCACTAATATCATTCTACATTCTTCCCAGCAAGACCTCCTGGAAGGCTTAAGAGATTCAAACAGAGAAAACCTGGTAAACAACCCATGAGAAACCAGGAGCTGAGGGAGGAGTCATTGCTGGAGGAGATGCATCAGCACATCACTGCAGGTGAAGCTGAAATTCCCCTCAGTGGCCTCTAAACAACTGTACAGGAGCCAATGAGATTGAGTCTGCTTTCACACTTGGCAGCTCTTGATATCTCAAATCTACCCCAGGACAGTTATCAGTCAAGTGAGAACTTCCCCCATCTATTTTCCTTAGCTCTCACATCTGAATTCAACACTGAGACATAGAAACCAAAGGGAGCAAAATGGTAACTTTTTGCTAAAAGGGGTGAAAAGCTCAGGATGGGAAAAAAAAGAAGGAGGCCCCCTCCCACTCCCCCTCTAGCAAGGGCCCCTCCTAGCACAGGCCCTAGCAGGAGTGCAGAGAAAGTTTTTGGTTTGTTTGATTGATTGTTTTTCATGAGACTGGATATGTATTTGCTGAATTGAAACTGAATTTGAAACTTAAAGTTATTCATTTGGCCCTGGTAGAAACTGTCACCTACTAGGAGGCTATGGCAGTGCCTTTAGCAAAAGACACAAAAGCATCAACAGCAAAAGGAAGTACTGGTGCTCAGACACAGCTTGGTGGGTTGTGCAGTTTAAGTTGCAAAAGGCTTGTACTGGAACTGCCTGGAGCTGCTTTATGAGAATTACCACTGGGCATCAAGGCTCAAGTGCTCAGCAAGCCCCATCGTGAACAATCCTGTGTTCTTAGCTCCTGGCCGGTGGCTGCCACACGTGCTCTCTCCGAATTGTCATTTCTAACCACACCTCTTGACTCTCCAAGCTTAACACCATCACTGTTCCATGAAGAAGTACCGATCTGCATTCCCCCTTTTTTTTTTTTTTTTTTTTTGTGGTACGCGGGCCTCTCACTGTTGTGGCCTCTCCCGTTGCGGAGCACAGGCTCCGGATGCGCAGGCTCAGCAGCCATGGCTCACGGGCCCAGCCGCTCCGCGGCATATGGGATCCTCCCAGACCGGGGCACGAACCCGTATCCCCTGCATCGGCAGGCGGACTCTCAACCACTGCGCCACCAGGGAGGCCCTGCATTCCCCCTTTTACCTTTCTACAGTTCAGGCTTCTTTTCGAGGATATTTTGAGTTAGTCTTAGCCTGTCCACACACATCCTATCCAAGTTCAAACAGTAGCTGCTGGTCTTGCTTCCCAATACATCCCGATTCTAATAATGCTTTTTCTTTCATACTCTTGCTCTACCACTTGTGACTCTGAAGCTGTCCATAGAAAAGTGAATTTCATTGAGGAAGGAGATACTTTCTGCCTTTCTTACCTTTGAAAGCCATGAATTTAGTAGAGAAAGGAAGACCTAGGAAGTGAATCATTTTAACTGCTTTAAACATATGAAGGGCTGACAGATGGAAGATTCCTAGGATTTTGTTTTATTTTCAGAGAGCAGAGCTACAATTTATGGGTGAAGACAGATTTTAGGTCAAATAACTCTCTTCAATTAGAGTGCCATACAATGAAGAGAGCTAGCTAACTGGAAAAGCAATTGTTCCTCCATTACTAAAGGTCGTCTAGCAGAAGACAGATGACCAAACACCAAGTATATATTATAAGAGAAAGTTTTTTTGTCAGGAGGGAATTTAGATTGGATGACTGCAAAGTTCATTCCTACTCTAAGCTTACAGATAGGTTAAGGAAAACAGTGACTATGGTGCCATTTGTTCAGTTATTCATTTATTCCACCACACAGGTATAAACATCTCCTATGCATCAGGCACTATGCTAAAGCACAAAGGTGGAAAAGCTATAGTCCCTGCCTTGAGGCACTGAGTCTAGAAATGGAGTTGAGTAAAGGGCACCCAATTAACAGAGTCCTTTATTGTTTTGGTCACACTCCATTCGTTTCTGTGTTCACACACATATACCATCTTTACTATGTCTGTTTCTTCAAAGCTTAAATCTTAACTTTATGGCAACATTACACAATTTAAAGATTACATCACATTTGTTTACACTGACCTTCTACACAAACTACTTTAAATAGGATATCCTATTTGGTAAGATAGAGAAAAAAACACGGTTTTTCACTTTTAACAGATTATGAAGGAAAAAGCTCATCTGTCCATGAGATGATAATGCCAGCTTTAAACGATGGCTGTATCTGATTAACTGTAGGTGATTTCCTAGGCAGTAGGGCAGTGGATGTTTATTAGGATGGCTTTCTAAATTAATATGAAATTCCCAAAGCACAACTGAAGATTTAAAGAAAATTCTGGGTCATTTTGACACTAGATAGAAATACAGTTCATGAAACTAGTTAGGAGAACCCTTAGTTTACTCATACTAACAAGTGACTGCAGGGTTATAACGGGGCCCAGAGAGGCAAGTGGCCCTTGCAGGACTCATGCTGAGGACTCTAACTTCGTTAGTATTATGCCTCCAACAAGCCAGTAGAGCCAACTAGTCACTGAAAAACTGTCATAGTCCCCGAGAGCCTCCTCTGTAATTTCATGATTTCCTATTTTCCAGGTGTACGGATGCTCTTCTGTTTTCTCCTCACTAAAGGAAAACACCTGTGTGTCACTGTCCATTTCCCAAATCTCCATTCCCACTTTAGGAAATGTAGTCTAATAAATTTGGTTCTTTTCGGGAAAAGGCTGCAGAGTAAGTCTCTACTCTCTCTCCATAGTAGTAAGAAAACAATTGTAACTTAATATGGATGTTTCAGTTAGAATGTAACTCTGGTTCCCCAGATTTAATTCTCAGTTTGGTTCCTTTCTCACTGTGGACCCAAGTGAAGTCAGTTAACCTCTCCATTTCTCATTTGGCTTCAATGATACATTTATGCAGGTAGCTTGATATTCCCAGATGGAAAATGGCATGCCTGCATAAGTACCAATGCTTCTGTAAAATAACTGAAAAAGCATAGCACAGTCCTGATCTGCACCATCTTGCCTAATCCTGTAGGTCTCTCTCAATGTGACTCTTCTGCCCCTCACATTTTATTAGCGCTAGGTAATATGCTCATTCTTTATAAAGCACTGACAAAGGATCTACTATAGAGTACGACAGAGCTACTAAGTTCTGTTTATCTTTCCCCAATGAGGTTTTTAGGCCATTTTCTTCTTAAGCAAAGAACAAATAAATTAACCCACTGCCCTAAAGATCTTCTTTTTTTTCTTTCCATAATTCTTGATAACGCTTCTAAGTGGTCAAATGGATAATATATCAATTTCATTCTGTAGAAAACCAGGGAGATACATTTATGTGTAGAAACAACCACTGAAACAACTGTGGCATTTCACACAAAAAAACAAGTTCAAGGCTGGCCAAATCCCTTGTGTAGCCATAGTGATACAAATAGAGTATATAACAGTAAAATTTAGACTTAGTAAAGAAATTGATGAGCCCATGAAAGTGATCTAAAATAATTATGCATTTACAAATACGGCAGCCATTAGTCATTTGCCCATCCAATGTCCATCTCATTTTCTCTCCTTATTTGCAGAAGTATGATTTTGATCGGAGAAGCAATTGACCAAAACCCTCGGATAAACTGGCCTAAGCCAATTATGGCTATCCTGTTTGCCTTTGGGAAACACTTGCTTTTCAAGCTTCCTTTGTAATTATTAGCGGGTCTATGACCAAGTTATAAACAATGTGATGTAAGGGGAAGACTGAAAAGAGGCTTCTAAAAATTATCAATATTATTACTTCCTTTTACAAATAAACGAGACAGGCACGGCTGTTCCCTGTTGTGCTGCCCTGCCTGAAGGCTCAATACCATGATACCTGGTTCTGTGACATGAAGGATGGTGGATAGTAAAGGTACAAACAACCCAGTCAATGCTTAAGACAACACTTAAGTCCTTATGGGGTAAGCCACTGATGAAAGAGTGTTCTATCACTGCCGGTGAACAGAATTGTTAACCAATAAACAAAGCAACCCTGTTTTAAAACATGATACATTCAACTACAACTTAAAATGAAATAGTAAAGTATATAATAAACTTTCTTTAAAAAATCTTATCTTTTCCTTTATGTTTTATAAATGTATTTAGTCTGTGATTTTTGTCAAATGTCCTTGGTAGTCCCAATAAATACTTCTCTTGTAATTGTTTTAACACTATCATTCTGAACAATGAATAAAATTCTATGTAGCACAACCAAATTCCAATTAAATAGATTAATGACCACATGTCAGTATTGACTGACAGACTTTGGAAAACTTTATCGTATTTTCCATATGAAGTAAATAACTATGTACCTCATTGCCATGACAATACATATATATGAAACTAGAACACTATTCAAACAACGTAACAATTAAATGGGATATTTAGGTAAACTGCTTTAGATCTTGGTTTCTAGTAAACATTCAATAATAGCTATTAATAATACTCATTCCTCATGATATATATAAATATATATATATTTATATATACACACATACATATACACACAGTAAACCAAAGTACTTTGGGAATAAGGAAATAAAGAAGTCAACACACTTTTTAAAATATATATGCATACATTTCAGAATGGCATGATTTATATTTCCTGCCCACAGTTTTGAGATTTTCACACTAGCATCATAGGTCAGGAGTAAGGCTGGGTATCAAAGGACAAATGGTGAGACACTACAGCACGACCAGGGTACATGCCTGGTAAGTGCCCATCTTTCCAGGGACTTCTGATGCTACTGGGTGCTCTAAAAATATGCTCTGGGGGTATGCATCTGCAAGATTATTTTCTTTTTCCTCTTTCTTAAAGATTTGTAAAGTAAAATCATTATTTTAAAAAAGTCAGCTACTAATATAGTATAGAGAGTCACCGAAAAAGAAGCAGTGAAAGGCTTCCTCCACTGGAGTCCAACTGAAATTATTAGCCTGATTGAAATGTCAATGTATTACCAACACTGACCAACATTTATGCAGGCTTCAATTTATTGATATCACTCCAACTAATAACATATGACCAAAGAAAATTTTAGTTCTGAAATATTAAGCATATGATAAAGGTTCTCAATGTAGGAATTTCTACAGTTGAAATAACATAACATAGTGAATAGTGAACATGACATAGTGACTAGCTGTTGGCTAAAGTTGCCTGCAGCTCAGCTGGATAGCATTTTACTTATTTCATACACAGTTTTATATGTATATATAGCATTTTATCTATTTCAATAGGCAACTTTATATTTTTTTACTTTTTGTTTGTAAACTCTTTATTAAATGTTTATATCATTGTAATATAGCAAAAATGAACTGTTTTCCAATCCACAAGAACATATTTATTGTTTTTGTTTGTTTGTTTTTCTAATGAGAAGTTCCCTTGGTTTACTAATAACTGTCTATAGTTCTTCAGAAACAAACATGTCCATCTATGATTGTGACTCGAATGACTGCTGGCTGATTACTCTCACTCAAGGATGTTGGCATTACGCCTCAGAGGCCCCCAGTTATTTCTGGAACCCCCAGGTGAATGTTCCCCACACGTGACCACTACCGAGTTTGCCAGCTCCGGCTGTTCTGTTTGACATTCTTGCTGTTCATCTCTTCCTCCAGCTGCTGCTTGCCTACGCAGCTTGACCAAGAGCCAACTGAGGGGCCTCCCTGGGGTCAGCACCAATAATCACTACACAGATGTCCCAGCAAAGAGGGAGGGGCACAGCCAGATAAAGAATGGGATGCCAATTTGAATCTCAGATTTTAAAAATTAATATAGTTATGTTCCATGCAATGTTTGGGACATACTTATACATAAACAAAATATTCATTGTCTATCTGAAATCAAATTTAGGTGAACACCCTGTATATTTGTGTGCTAATCTGGCAGTCCTACCCAGCATCTTCCTGGTGCCAGAATGATGCTGGGCTCCGTTCTCATCCCCAAGCCTGCCTGGCTCTGGCTTTTGCCCTGATTCTCACACAGACTCTGATGAAAAACCTCTTTTGTCCACTCTTTGCTCTCACTCTCCCCTGAACCATGGGGCTCAAGCCAAGTCCAAGGAGCCATTCTGTCCATTCTCCGTTTCTCTCATCTACAGTTTTATTACATATGTGACTTTATTACATACGTAAGAGTAGGTTTTGATATTAAGGGAAGTAAGTAGACTCCTGGTCAACAATTAATCTCTAACAAATATTAAGTTTAGGAACAGTTATACATTTAGAGTATATTTCTTAATAAATTTCCTCACATAAATTGTTCCTAATCTATAAACCAATTTTAAATAAAGTCCATCATGTCAGGCATTTGTACAACTTACTCTATTTATTTCTCCATTTCTCATCAGAAACCTTTTAGCTTTAATGCTATTCCACGGCAGAGTATCTTATTAGAGTGGCAAAGATAAAGTCCTTTTTGAGATAAAGTAATTACAGTGATTGTAGGGGAAAAAAAAATCATCCACGGTTCCTGGCTGCCATAATCTCCTGGCTTCTGATTCATTTTAAGACTAATAAACTGGGTGCAAACAAAAAGCTGTTAATAGCAGATAACTCAGGTTACCTAGAGTTTGTGCTGGAGGGGTTAACAATTTGTAACTTAATCAGAACTGCAGTGCCCTAGAGGTGTAAGTTTACAATGTGAGTTCAGCAGTTGCTTCAATGTACTTTTGGTAGAAAATCAAAAGTTTTCTTCACTTGAAGAAATGACAATAAGAGCTAATGGTTTCTAGATGTTTATTATGTGCCAGGCACTGTTCTAAATACTTTAATGAGTTAAGTCATTTAAGCCTCACAACTTTAATGACATTTTTACTTCCAATTGATGACAAGGAAACTGAGACATAAAGAAGTTAAGCAACTTGCCCCAAGTCACACAGCCAGTAAGTGACAGAACCAGAATTCAAATGCAGAACATCTGATGGACAAAAGGAACACAGAGACTATTCTCTCCAGGTCTTTGTTCCCAGGCAATTCCGAGCCCCATACAGTATTCCAAGGCAGAACACTATGTTCTGTGTGTTCTCTCATCTCCCTTCTACATCCTTTCTATCTTGTAATTATTTTTAGAGTCAATAAATGATTTTACTCATAGACATCCTTACCATATTTTAAGCCTGTTTCCTTTTAGAAAAAGTAGTTTCTTCCTACCACAGAAGCTTTGTTTTCCACAGGAGGTACAACCCATCTAGACTGTGGACAGTGGCTGGAGCATGATGGGAGAAGGGACAGGACATCTCATCCCAGCGTAGGAGAGAACACTGCTGGGACTCAGTGAGCAGAAGGCTACAGGGCTCAGGAGGAGGAACCCTCTTAAGGTGATTCCCTGGGACAGAATCCTCATCATCAACATCACATCTACCTAAATTTCACCAGCCCAGGCAAATTTTTTAACAGGTCGCACAGTCTCTGGTAGTCTTGTGTTTATATACGCTGGTGCTGGGAAATCTTTGAGAGCTTGAGCTAAGAGCTTTCTTCCTTACCAGAAGGCTCACTCTTCACCCCACACACTTATAATTTAACAACAGGACAGACATAGAAGTAACCATGCCTACTGACATTCTAACCTTGAATTTGACAGGATTCCAGGAGAAAGGGAGAGGGAAACAAAATCTTTAAGTATCTCAGTGCTGTTTCTTTTTCCAATACGAATTCCTTCTTTGATGTCTAGTTATTCTAAAAACAGTGTATAGTCTACACACCTTGGAAAACCTTATTTTTTCTGCCCACTTTTCTGAATTAAAAAAGAAAAGGCTCTGAGCATATGATTTACACATCATTTGATGTTCCACACTAATGAGGGAAACAGTGATGACATAGGTTATTTAAAATCATTCATTTTATTATTCAAGAAGACAATCAGAAATGTATACGCATGGATAAAGCCACATCCCTCTGTGGTCAACCCCGTGTCGTTTCTGGGTGGACCTACATGGACCATCTTTGAATAGGCAATTGAAAACTGGCTGCCTGCCGTGTTTTTCCAATCAGTTGTTGTTCAATGTTTTCCAGTGAGTGTTCATTTTTCTAAAGCCTATTTCAGTTAATGGAAACCCTGGTCAAGGTCACCATGAATTAAAGAAGATCATTTGACTTGTAGACAGAAGAAAACCTGGTGTTTTCTGTAAGCTAATTCTCAACTTACTCTCAAGGTCAGGCGAAAACTTCAGACCTCAGTTTCCCCATTCTTAACACTGTGACAGAAATGGCCGTCCTTCTTTCTTGCCAATTTATTATGAGTTTCACATTAAATATGAAACATTTCAACAATTCAACCTTAGAGCATTACGTATGAGAGGTGGCTCATTCTCTCGCATGTAAAACTTAAATAGTATTGAGGAAATGTTGGAATTATGAATAAATCCCCAACAACAGCAAAAAGTAATTAGGAGGTTACTATTGAGACTCATGAAGGCCATGGGGCTTATTGCAGACAGATTTCTTCTAACCAGAAAAAATAAAATTATGATTTAAAAAAATAAACCAGGTGGGTAAGTAGGTTCCAATTTTCCTCACTGTGTATTAAAAAGCTCCTTGCAGAAGCTCAGGTAAGCCACAATCTGTTCCCTATAACTAGGCAGCTACGCATGATCCTATTTCTTTTTTCTTTTTTTTGCTGACCAGAGGAAATTGTGTACATTGTAGATCTTTATAAATTTTGGGCAAATGAAACCTAACAGTTTTCTATTCTCTGCTTAGAAACCCTTCCTCTTAGCAAAGTTCCACACCTGCTCCATCATTTCTAAGACTAAACTTGCAGACCAACTGCCAGTGTGATTAGTCAGCTGCTCACAGAGATACTGTTTGAAGGTATTACTGAGTGTGTATCTTTTGTTATTAATAAAAAAATGAAATGCCTGGTCTACTTATTTGTTGGGTACAAGTTATGCTACATCTAGTAACTGTACTGAAACTCTGGATTAAATGAATAATCTTCAAATCATCTTTGATTCTATTTTCTTAATCCTTAAGGGTATTTTTTCTAAGAACATTTTTGAATGATATTTTAAATACAAGGAAAGTAGTTGAATAATAGAACATTTATTAGCAGATTTGTATAGCAAGCAATCTATCCTAAAAGAGGGGCCAGGGCTTTGGAGAAATACAGAAAAGACTTTTCACTTCTGGCACCAACATTTGTTAACCATGTAACTTTGAACTCATTACTTAACTTTGTGGAGTCTCCTTATTAAAAGCATTGGATAATGATATCTACTTTTCAGGTCTGTGGTGAGAATTAGAGAAAAATACAAGTACCAGAATATAAATGTAAGGAAGGAAGTCAGTAAACTGTGGCAAAACAATCATACTTACTATGATTAATATGATTATAAAATGCCAAATAGAATTTCTAAAGTTTGTGGATCTATTGAATCAATGTGTGAAAGTTCAAACGCAGATGCCATCTGCTACAGGCAACACACCACATGAGGTGTTGGAAATAAGACAGGGACCCAAACCGACAAGTTATCTGATCTTATGAGGCTTACAGACTCTTAGAATATAGACAGATAGACAATTGCATAGAATGTAGGACAGAAGTTTAATGATATCTGAATTACATTTTTGAGTAATTCCGCCATTTCCCCAGGCTTGAGTCAGAGATCCACGCTTTCCCCTTGACTTGGTACGTCCTTCACGTTCTTTCACAATGCTCCCTTACATCCAGTAAGGGTGATTAATTAATTAATAGGTGATTAATTAACCTCTTTGCCTTTGATCTGTCACCAGCCTCAATCCCAGTGACAAACTGTTACAGCACCAAGAAATAGTCTTAACACATCGTTTTATACGTGGTCTTTGTTTGTGATGCTTTGCCTTTGTTCCTGCTGCCTGCAGAATAAAATCTAAATGCTCTAGCCGTCACTGGGGCCCGATGTGCCCACGGGGGTGCTGCCCTACACTTCAGCCCCTAATCACCTGTAAAAGTCTTTGTCCTTCTGTGCCTCCTGGGCTGTGCTCTCAGCACTGAGCTGACCAGAATGCCCTCTGCTCCCCTACACACATTGGCATCCACATCACATTTAGCCAAATCCTACACAACTATCACGCTAAAGCCATGAACTACTGTGCCTATGTTTTATATCAGGGGCCAGTTGGCAAACCTTTTCTCTAAAGGGCCAGAGAGTAAACATGTCCGGTGTTGTAGGCCATCCAGTCAACTCTGATCTAGGGCACAATAAAGGTACAGACAACGTGCACATATGTGGGAGGGGCTGTGTTCTGACAGAACTTTATCATGACACTGGAATTTAAATTTCATGTCCTGTTCATGCGTCACACAATACTACTGACGTTTCCCAACCACTTAAAAATATAAAAACCATTCTCAGGTTGAGGACTGCACAAAACAAGCAGAGGCGGCAACACACCGTGCTTTCCAACCCTGTTTTATATGCATACTGGTCCTTGATCCACAACTTTCCTTTTCATTTTTTTTATTGAGGGTCACTTACCTCCAGTGCACCAACCTTAAATGAAGAGTCCAAAAATTTTTGACATATGCATACAACCATGTTCCTATCACACAGATCGAGATGTGAAACATTTCCAGGATCTTAGAAGGATCCTTCTTGGCTGCTTCTAAAAGACACCCCCAACCTCTTTTTGATAAAAAATCAGCCTCTATATTCCCTTTCAATAGGCCTGGATTAAAGAAATGGGGGCAATGACCCTGTAGTACCTAAAATTTACAGAGCAGTATATTTTTAAATGAAACTTCAGATACCATTAACCATTACAACCACATAGAAGTCAATTTTTCAGTAATGGGTGATATCTGATTAGAAACCCCGAAAGGCAACTCTGGAAATACACCTTCATTTTTCAGGGCAGCTTGCGCATGCCACTTCTCCTTACCTGGGCCAAGGTGAGCGTCGCTTGTTGGCAGGTGCTGCACCGCACCCTGAGCTTTCCTGGCTGCACTCCTTGACAGGGGCCTTTGCAGTAGACATAAAAGCTGTTGTAGGTTGGTCTACCTGCTGGGAAAAAAAGAAAGCAGAGGAAGTAGCCAATCAATGCTGAATCCAAATTTAGACAAATTTTAAATCTAACTCCTCAGGAACATTTTGAAACATTACAGGGATAAATATTATAATGAAGATACAACTAGTTAATTTATTAGGTTGGCCAAAAAGTGCCTTAGGTTTTTAAATAAAAATAAAAGACACATTTTTCATTTTCACTAAGAACTTTATTCAACAATGTATTCACCCTTTTGTTCCACTACCTTCTGTCATTTTTCAGGCAACTTCATAATTCCAACTTCCCAAAACTTTTTATCTTTTTGAGCAAAGAACTGCTCCAAGTGCCTTTTATAGTCTTCCAGGGAATTGAAATTTTTTCTATTAAGAGAATTTTGTAAAGACCTAAATAAATGGAAATCCAAAGTTGCAATGCCTGGTGTATACGGTGGATGAATCAGAACTTCCCAGCCAAGCTGTAACAGTTTTTGCCTGGTCATCAAAGAAACATGCGGTCTTGTGTTATCCTGATGGAAGATTATGTGCTTTCTGTTGACTAATTCTGGACGCTTTTTGTCGAGTGCTGCTTTCAGTTGGTGTAACTGGGAGCAGTACTTGTTGGAATCAATCGTTTGGGTTCCGGAAGGAGCTCATAATAGAGGACTCCCTTCCAATCCCACTATATACACAACATCACCTTCTCTGGATGAAGACCAGCCTTTGGCGTGGTTGGTGGTGGTTCATTTCACTTGCCCCACAATCTCTTCCATTCCATATTATTGTACAGCATCCACTTTTCAACGCCTGTCACAATTTGTTTGAAAAACGGAACATTTTCATTACGTTTAAGAGGAGAATCGCATGAGGAAATATGGTCAAGAAGGGTTTTTTTGCTTAACTTATGTGGAACCCAAACATCAAAGCGATTAACATAATCAAGCTGGTGCAAATGATTTTCAATGCTTGATTTGGATATTTTGAGTCTGTCGGCTATCTCCCGCGTGGTATAACGTTGACTGTTCTCAATTAATGTCTCAATTTGATTGCTATCAACTTCTAACCGACCGTGGAGCATCGTGCAGCAAGAAATCTCCAGCACGAAACTTCACAAACCACTTCTGACACGTTCAATCAGTCACAGCACCTTCTCCATACACTGCACAAATCTTTTTTTTTTTGCATTTCAGTTGCGTTTTTACCTTTCTTGAAATAAAAAAAGCATAATATGCCAAAAATGTTGCTTTCTTCTTGCATCTTCAATACTAAAATGGCTACACAAAACTTTGCCAATTTTGATAAATCTTTTTTTAAATGCATGCTGATTTGACAGCTGTCACATACAATCTAACAATTCAAATTAAGTTAAAGACAACTAAGTGCTACTAGAGCCATCTTAAGGAAAAAACCAAACAAACCTTTTGGCCAACCCCAATAGAAAATCTAGTTTTATGCTCAAAAGAGGGACAATCTTTTCTTCTTCTTGCCAACAGCCCTGTGACTTATTCAACAAAGCAGCAGCCTGCTGCCGGAAGAGCTGGCCAAGGGTATTTGCAACACAGGGAAATTAAACGCACACTTTGCTGTTGAAGTTTTTAAAAGGACAAGAATCTAAACTATTGGAAATTTAGGGACCACTGCTCCTGAATTTTATTTCATGTGTCTGTACCCAGTTTTGAAGGCTCCAGATTTTTTCTCTTAAAATCTTATTTATAGGGACAAACTACCCCTTTTCTCATGATATGAATGATAATGATCACAGTTTGCTGAGTTTCCAATGAGACTATCCAACACAGAGTCACACATAAAGTAAAGCGAAAGCCCTGAGGGGCTTAGCAGACTCAGCGATTGTGTGCAAAAATGGGTTCTTTGCATTTCATAAGTGTCCTCTACCTAGACAAATGCCATTCAAATAATACATTTTCAAGAGCAAAAGCTGCACACAAAAAATAGATAGTTAAACATCTCTGATCATTTCTCTCAAATGTCACCATACAGGAAAATATTATTCCTGTCACCATACAGGAAAAAATTAGGGGAATATTTTTTAACTGTTCCACACTTCTACATCTACAAGGAACTAACTTTATTCAGACACACTTACCAGTGAAATAACTAACTTCCAAATTTCTAAAATTACCAAATAGTTCTTTTAATCCTTACTTTACTTCTTAATGGGTGGGGCTAACATGAAAGGTAACGGCATAAAGATTTGTTTAAAATTTTACTAGTATCATCAAGAACATTTAGAAATAATGAATAGTAAGTATGTTTGATCATTATGAGCAAAAACTTTCAGATTTTCAAATGCATATGGTTTATTGAAAACAATTAGTACAAAAATAATGAGAAAACAAAAAAGATCCTCAAGTCTTACGTAGCTCCATTTGCTTTACTAATTTACAAAAAGTGCCTCTGTAGACATATTTAAGTGTCATTTGTTTAGCCATCTTTACTAATACTATAGGTGACAATAGTTTGTAAAATGTAAAGCACAATAAAGATGTCAAGTTTTATAATTTTATTATTTATTGGTAATATATTTGTAATTATTAATTTTCAGAGATTACTATTTAGTTTCAGTGTGAAAAGGAAGATGAATTATAAATATATATTTGTATTGATAAAAAACTGTGATTTTCTGACACTTTTTTGCAGCTTTAGTGCCTTAATATGCAAGATATTCAAGTCTATAAATATCACATTGTAATTAGCAAATATAATAATTAGATAAAATATATTCTTAAGGTTTTATGTATATCATAAATGCAACATAGAACCATATATTAAAGCTATAGAAATACCATAACAACTGACAGAAGATCACAAGAACTCTGACAATTTTAATGTGTACCATGACAAGCTTAGTGAAGAAGGTAGGAGCCTTTATCATTAAAACTTGTATCAGCAATATGAACAAAGCCAATTCACAATTTTTATAACCTACTGTAAAGGTTAAACAGAAAAAGAGGGGGGAGGAAGAGAAAGACTGGAAAATGAACGCTTACAAAGGGGAGTCGGGGTTGCAGAGACACTAGCATTGTTGAAAGAGCGTATTAGCAACGACTTGACGAAGCATCTCAGAAACTGCAGGAAACTAAATGACTCTTCTCTCTCCCTTAGGGCAACAGCAACGTTGGCAATATTATTTCAGCTAATGATAGAGCCAGGCAGAATATGAAGATTGGGATACCCACCTCTGTGTGCCACAACCTGCACTAAAGTCCTTGAGAAGTTAGTCAGAAAATACTGCATGCCCATGCCCTTGCCCTAGAAGCATACAAGATGACATGCAATCTATTACATAGTGCTTCCCAGAGCCAGTGCAAGCTGGGGATTAATAGCCAGTCTAAGGAAGATCAAGGTCAGGCCAGTCTTGGTTACAGCACATTTCAAGCTGTTGGCTCTACTTGGTCAACCAGTGGGGGCTTCCGGCAAATCTTAGGAGCCCCTTTTCAGGATGGCTTCCCCACCTCGTTGGCTACATCACACTATTTCAAGTTGGCAAGCTTCTCTGTGCCATGCTGAGGTCTGGAGTGCAGAGGACAGGAAAAAGCGCAAACAGTATCCTGACCATCTTCTGGGCAATGTTCCCATTAGCCTGATGGAAGGGTCTAAGGTACAGACTCTTAAAAATGGAGCCGTAGCTCCTAAAGGAACAAGCAAGGCAATGGAAAGAATGACCCCCAAAACTTTCCTCTATGTATATGGCTGTCTCCAGTCAATAACAGGAATCTTCCCCTTCTCAAACTTCTGTTTGGATCTTAAAATTATTTTTCTCTCCTAATCAGCTCTTCCATATTGCAACCCCTTCGCTGCCCAAAATAATCAAAGCAGCTTGTGTTTGTGTTATAGATTTCCCTTTTTTTTATATAATAAGTTTTCAAACCTAGAGAAATATTTCAAAAATCTTACAAATTATAACCTTCCCTGTAATTTACTGATTGTGAACTTTTTGCCATATTTTGTGTGCACACTCTGTGTGTTTGTGTGTGTGTACATTTACATATATACACATATATACTTTTTTGGCTGAATGATTTTTAATTAAGTTGCAGACATGATGCTACTTCACCCCTAAATCCTCCAACACCCTAAAAAGAAGAACTTTTTTCACCTAAAACAAGAGTTTTTGAGTGATTTGGTTGTTTCAGCTGTTTTATTCATGGTCTGATTGGGTATATTTTAAGTATACCTTACAGAACACTACAGTGGCTTGCAAGCTGTTAAAAGGTGTCAAGCCAAAATATCGGGGAATCTTTAGTCAGACCATTTTATTTTATTTTATTATTTTAAATTTAATTTTATTTATGTTTTTACACAGCAGGTTCTTATTAGTTATCCATTTTATACATATTAGTGTATATAAATCAATCCCAATCTCCCAATTCATCACACCACCACCACCACCCTGCCACTTCTCCCCCTTGGTGTCCATACGTTTTTTCTCTATATCTGTGTAGTCAGAACATTTTAGGTGATGCCAAGTTAACCATGTGCTCTCGCTGCAGGACTTTGCAGACTCCGTGAAGACAGGGATTATGGAGCATAGCTCATGCCTAACTTTATCAGACTTCAGAAGTCTTCCTTTTATGGAGCATCTTGTGTAAATGCATTTCTCAGAAACAATTTGGAAAAAAATTTGGAGGAAGGACACAACCCACTGCGTAGGGCTTCATTTACAGCAAGCCCAACTGCTAAAGTTTATAAACACAGATTTATTAGACACCCTGCTGAAGAGCCTGCTTACAATTAAGTTCTCCCCTCCAGCCCAAGCCATCAATAAACTTACATAATTATTTTATCATGAACCAGAAGGGTTAGTCTACGATGAAATGATTTTACAGTGTATTCGTTTCATTCAGATGTTCATTTTTTTTTTTTCCTGGATAGAAGTTAAAAACACAGTTAGTGTGCAGGGCTCTGTTAAAGTGTGAGTCCCTATGTCCCTTCAAAGCATTCATAAGGCTTCCTTAGCTTTATCATTTTATCATTATCTTTAGGTTTTCTCTCCCACTTTGTCTGATTAACATAATCCTTCCTCAAGTCTTTTCTTTTCTCTCATTCTCTTTTCTTGTTGTCTTGGTCCAAAAAAGTGCCAAAAGCATTAACAATATTCACCACTTATCGAGTAAAGCCCTTATTCAAAAAGAATATACTATTTGCATCGTCTTTTTGAAAAATGAGCATAACATGCACAGTTTCCATTTTTAATGTATTTTAGATAATGGGCTTACAGCCTGAAGACGTTGTTTTAATAAGATAAATGAATACTTAAGAAAACTCATTCTGACTCTGATGAAAACTTTTCATTGACCTCAGAAGTTTCCATCACAGAGAATCAAGTGTTTAATTGCCTGGATAATTTGTTTTCTAGGGGAGAAGACAGTGAGATTTAACATATTTTATACCTAGGTAAAATAATGTTCAGTATCAATACACTATAAAGCAACAGGAACACAACTGATTTAAAATTATTTTATCACATATGAGCTTATTAAAATATTAAGTAGAACAAGCTGCCCATGAGAACTTTCTGTGGCCATGGAAATGTCCTCCATCTGCATTCTCCCATACAGTAGCCATTAGCTAGAAGGGCCTATTGAGAATTTGGCTAGGAACTACTAAGGAACGACTCTTTTAAAAAAAAATTTGAAGTAATTTATATTAGCACAGCCATATGTGGGTAGAAGCTACTAAATTGGACAGCACAGAAAAGAATAAATAAAAATGATGTGTCTTGTCTCCTCTCTCCCTGCCTTGTCAGACACACAGTTAACAATATTAAGAAGATTCTTCTGTCACACTGAGAAGTCCAGTAGCCGGCTGTTAAGTGTACTGATATACAAACAATGTTGGCTGGAGAGAAGGGGAAGGGGGAAGGTTTGAACTTGAGGCACTGTGAGGGAGGACAGAGGTGGGTGGAGACCTGGGTACTTTCTAGTCTCAGAGGTAGAACAGAGCTTCTCTCCATCCCTTCCTCCACCACGTCCCCATTCCCGACACCAACTGGGGTACTGCTCACCCTCCACCCATCTCCACTGTCATCACCATCTTTGAAATCTGACCCATATATTCAAGGTCCAGTTGGAATGGCACTTCCTATAAAAATTCTTCCCTTGATTTCCCCAAAAGTAAAAGATATTTCCCTAAATAATTACATCTAAGAGTAGTAAAGGATCCAGCTTAGTCTTGTCACCTTTAAGCAGTAGACTTGTCCTAACATCAGGAAACCAGCATCTAATAAGGAGGAGTCCCTGGAATGAAGCATCTTTCACAGCCTTCATCCACCTCCTCCCCACTGTTTAGCCTGGCACTTAGTATTTTCATCTCTTGCCCTCCTGCCTCCTTCTGACTATAGCTTAGTTCTGTATTTTAAGTGCTGAGGATATGATCACTGTCTGCACCACTTAGCTCCATTGATCAGCTCTAACTGGCCATGTTCCCTCAGTTTACCCCTTCCCCTAGCTGCTTAGGGAGTAACCGCAGTCCTGTTTGATTCCTACGAGCCCACTGTGGAACAGACCCATGGCCATAGTTTCTGAACTTGTGACCTTGACCCTGTGATACGGAACTACGGCACAGAGAATCTTCTCCTCCAACATTTACCAGAATTCTTGCTCTTGTATTTCTGGATGGTGGTCCTTCAGCCTGTGCTCAACGGCATTTGCTGAAATATATGACTCATGAAAAAAATAAATATACATTGAATGAACAGAATCAATACCATCTCTGAAGCCCAGCAAGCTCATCTTTGCACAACCCATTTTTCCTTATATTGGCCTGATAGTATCCATTAGTTCTAGTTGGAACCATGTGTATTGAATTAATTAGTCTAAGGCAGTTCCACATGAAATCCATTCAATGCACACTGCTGGAATCATCTCTTCTGTATGAAACCTGCTTTGGATCATTAAAAACATGGAGATCGTGTCCACTCCAACCTAACGTAAATTGGAAAAAGAATTTCGCCCCACATTCACTATGTACTTGTCCCATGTTTCCTATTGTTACAACTCCCCCGTATGCAACACTGCACCCTTTTTCATATGTTCCAAATGACTAGGGCAGTTCCTTGAACTTAGTAAACATTCAATAAATATTTGCCAGGTCAATAAATTCTCCCACATTTTAAATGATCTGAAAGTTGTAGCAGGTATGATAGTATGAGAGCAAAATTCATATTAAATAGAATGTAGTCATGATTACCAAATATTTAGAACCCCTTCCACCAGCCAAAATTACTGGATTAACTTCACATATCCTTCAAAATATTAGTATATTTTAAATGTAATATTATCTTAAAATATTATCTTAAATATCATCTTAAGATCACAAATGACTAGTATGATAAATAAAAGTAGAACAAAAAAGAATACTTAAAAAGTTCAGGTAGAAATTAGTATAAGTGAAAAAAAATTGCATTATGAAAATTTGTAAGTGGAACTACTTTAAAGGAGGACAGTTATTACACATAAACACTTTTATTTCAATCCTTATACAACGGGTTACTACACCCACTGAATCCAGCTACACCAGTCCATGCTTTCATTTTATTTTTTTAACATATTTATTGGAGTATAATTGATTTACAATGCTGTGTTAGTTTCTGCTGTATAACAAGGTGAATCAGCTATATGTATACATATATCCTCATGTCCCCTCCAGCTTGCGTCTCCCTCCCACCCTCCCTATCTCACCTCTCTAGGTGGTCACAAAGCACCAAGCTGATCTCCCAGTGCTATGCAGCTGCTTCCCACTAGCTATCTATTTTACATTTAGTAGTTTATATATGTCAGTGCTACTCTCTCACTTCATCCCAGCTTCCCCTTCCCCTTCCCCATGTCCTCAAGTCCATTCTCTACGTCTGTGTCTTTATTCCTATCCTGACCCTAAGTTCATCAGAACCATTTTTTTTTTTTAGATTCCATATATATGTGTTAGCATATGGTATTTGTGTTTGTCTTTCTGACTGACTTCACTCTGTATGACAGACTCTAGATCCAACCACCTCACTACAAACAACTCAATTTCATTTCTTTTTATGGCTGAGTAATATTCCATTGTATATATGTGCCACATCTTCTTTATCTATTCATCTGTCGATGAACACTTAGGTTGCTTCCACATCCTGGCTATTGTAAATAGAGCTGCAGTGAATATTGTGGTACATGTCTGTTTGTGAATTATGGTTTTCTCAGGGTATACGCCCAATGGTGGGATTGCTGGGTCATCTGGTAGCTCTAGTTTTAGTTTTTTAAGGAACCTCCATACTGCTCCATAGTGGCTGTATCAATTTACATTCCTACCAACAGTGCAAGAGGGTTCCCTTTTCTCCACACCCACTCCAGTATTTATTGTTTGTAGATATTTTGATGATGGCCATTCTGACCGGTGTGAGGTGATACCTCATTGTGGTTTTGATTTGCACAGCAAAGGAAACCATAAACAAGATGAAAAGACAACCCTTAGAATGGGAGAAAATATTTGCAAACGAAGCAACTGACAAAGGATTAATTTCCAAAATATACAAGCAGCTCATGCAGCTCAATATCAAAAAAACAAACAACCTAATCCAAAAATGAGCAGAAGACCTAAATAGACATTTCTCCAAAGAAAACATACAGATTGCCAACAAACACATGAAAGAATGCTCATCACTAATCATTAGCGCATGCTTTTAACGTGCCTCGTTTTACCTCCTGCAGAGTAACCAGGTAATGTTGTATTATAAACAACTTCCGATTATATAACCATCCACCCAGTGTATGCACTTTGAAAACATGGTTAGCAATCTCTAAGGAGACTCTACCCTTAAAGTTATAACTTAATTCTCAATTTTTGTGCTAGGGTTTTTTAAATTAATGCATCTGCCACATAGTTTCATCTGGTGAGGCAAAAACTGCTGATTAAACCTAATGCCTTTGCCTGGTTTTTGTTGTTGTTGTTGCCAGTTTATTTTTTCATTATTCATCATTATTCATTTTAAAAGTCATAACCAAACCTCCGTTGCCCAGACAAAAATGTAGAGTGAAGCATAATTTAAGGAGTAGGTTTAAATAAATAACCAGGCTTGAAGCCAACTGGGGTAAATCTAGTCACTTATTCTTCCCAGAAATGGACTCGGGCAGGGGATGGTTAAGGTGTGTGCTAGAAAAGTCTCAGCTCTTCAACATGTTGAGTGAACGTTCATAACTCATATTTAGATGGAAGAAAAAATTGATGCTGCAGATGCCTGTGTACAATTTCCTTGGGATATAATCTCTATAGCCCAGGACGTGTCCATCTAGGTCCAGCCCAAGCCTTGCCTTGTCACCTTCGGCAAATCAACTGACCCTAAATGCTGTTTTCTTATCTGCAAAATGGAGATGATAATAGTACCTAACTCTTAGGCTTTTGTGAGAATTTAAAAAAGAATAATACAGATGCAGCACTCAGCACAGTGTCTGATACACATAAGCTCTTCTTCTTTGTTGTCAAAAAATATGGAACTTGAGTTATTCCCAGGTACTCATACCTGTGAGCACTTCATCCTCCTGCCTCCTCAGGTGACCATTTTCCTGCTTTTATAAATGTTGGTTCTTATACACTATCTCCATCATAAACCTACCTCTAAATATTTAGAAATATCTGAGGTATAGTTCTTTTTAAAACTGCTTCAAAACCAACCAAGCCCTTTACCATGAAATATTTAATAATATTATGGAATATAAACCATAATGGAAAGTCTTTAAATTGATTTAAAGGTACTAGAGTCACATTTTTCCATGACTCACTATTGTTATGCAAGCAATACATGTGGATTGTAGAAAAATTAGGAATGACAATAGTAAACAATGATATGGATCCCATCTAGTGGATAATATTTCCAAGCTGGCTAATGCAGTTAAAAAAATAAAGTATTTCCAAAATAAAAACTGTTTTTTATTGCATGGTTTGTAAAATGGTACTGAAGGAGATTCAAAATGGATTCCAAAATTTCACCTTAATGGCAGACTTGCTTATATTAGTGCTTATTCTTCTTTGAAAGATAAGCATGATCATCACCACTTTATAAATGAGGAAACACAAGTTCAAAGAGATTGAGTGCCATCCCCAAGACAGCCATGGGGTAGTCAGAGATATGAATATAAGTGTTCCTGATTACAAAGCCTATGCTTTCTCCTCGACTACATGATAATAACCTTGACTAGGGTGCTAATTATTATTAAATTCTGTAGGGATTTATTCAGTGGCTGTAAAAAGTGGCACTTGAACACAGGTTGGCAATTAAGCACCGTTGTCAGCAATCACTGAGTGCTTCAGAATCAGTCTCACCACCCCACTTCCCTCATTCAATCAGCACTACAGGTTTCATGGAAATTTCCATTAATGTTTTACAGCACTGGCATTCAGCAAGAATATGTAGGTAGAGCAATTATCAATAAAGAAAGGTAAATCTCATTTTTCAGAGGTAGCACATATTCTAAAATTTAAGTTATACCAAATGGTAGTCTATGGCATAACATTAGAATCAATAGAATTTTTAATTTATTTTTATAGAAGTGATACCTTTCTTGATATTTTAAAAATGATTTTAAAACCTCCTTATTTTAAATGTTCTAAGTGTTAGTGAAACCTGTGAAGAAAATGAACACTCAAAGGAATGGCATCAATTAGAGAATAACAAGCAAGGTATGACCCTCCCCACTCCCACATTCTGGATCGTATTTTATTTACAATAGCCAATATCAGCAGTTTGATAAAATTATTTCATTTAAGTATAATATTTCCAATCTTCACTACTACCACTAAATATCCTCTTACAAATTCCAATGTTTTACATATCCTATTTTGCCCGTACCACATGATAATACAAAATATGTAACGTTAATAAATCCGACCTTTCCCAGTACTGATTTCAAAATGTCTTTGGTGGTAATTGAGATTCATAAAGTCTCTACTATTCCTTAAAATATTAGAAAAATTAGTTTTCTTCAGGGACATGGTGATTAGTTAGAAATGTAAGATGATGTCATCATGCTGAGGGAAAACTACAAAACTATTGTCTTCTCTTGATCAAGGCTGATAATGCTGTGCATAATGTAGGCTTCTAAAAGTACACATTAGAATCACTCTGGCCAAAACACTCTTCACAGCTATTCTAGGGCCCTAGGACCACAACAGTCTACTTCATGGGTTCCCAACTGAAAAGGCCTCTGAGGACCCATCTAAGTCCTGGTCACATGGCCCAGTTCAGGGGCCACCTCTCTTCTACAAGCTTCCTGTCTGTATCACACGGAAGCACCTCATCTTCTGTAGTGGCTTCATATGTTTATATCAGAACCTAAGGCGCTAAGGGCAGGGTTTATGTAAAGTAGTTTCACTTCTATTACCCATCCCCACTTTTGACCTAGAATAGTGTCCTCCATGGAGATACTACTCCTATTCATTGATCAAATACTTGAGAAACTAGTGAGATTAGTTTAACTAATTTTAACTCAATATTGTAAAAGTACAGGAGGGTCACTTGGCTTGTACCACAGGTTACAGTAATGGCTGTGCTACCTTCTGGCATTGCCTCATCCCAGAGAAGAGAAAAATCTTGCTTTCAGAATGCTACAGAAGCCAGCCCGTGCTTCTCAGCACCTCTGTAAAAGAAAAACTAAATTTAGAAGAGAAAAAAAATTACTTATTAGCCATCTATAGAGAAAATGAAGAAATAAATGTATAATTTCCTAGGAAAGATCTAGCTTTCTAAACTTATTTAAATCTTGTCTGCCTAAGAAGCCAGGTTGCTTGGGGGAGGGGAAGAATAGTGAAAAGGAAGCAGAATGTAGGTTATAAGGAAACAAAAGAATATTACGAACCTATCAAGATTCTTTCCATGAATGACATTAACAACAAATAAAAAACAAAAATACCACTATGTGCTTGACGTTCTGGTAACATGTGAGACAATCATAAACATAGCCAAGACAATCTTCACCTTAACAGTTTTATAATCTAAGAATAACTCTTATGTGGATTCACACAGGCTAAGGGGTATCTAACAAGTGTGTACACAGCAGGGAAGAATCCTAGTATTCTGAGAATAGTGAAGAATAAACCCAAAGAGGGGGGATAAAAATATACACTTCTAATATAGAGCCTTTTATCTTGCAAGTTCTTTGATTTTCAACTTCTGAAATGATCCAGCTGCACATTCCCATGATTCTGCATTCTGTCCAGGTGCAGCTACTCACATGTCCTCGAAGACAGAAGAAGACATCTGCCTGGATCCGTGCTGTTAGGCAGCACCCCCTCAGACAGCCTCTAATATCTCTGATTAGAGCTTCCTTCAGGTCTCAGGGATCACAGCACACATATACTTCATGGAAGTCAAGGTCCCAGGAGAAACCTCAGAAAGCCCTTAAAAGGGGTGTGGATGAAACAAATAGCCTATTAACTAAGAGGTGGCAAGTTCAGAGGTGGAGACAATTCAAAACGCAGAGTCTGTGACTTCCAGCTCTATTCACAACGTGTTTTAGTTTTATTGTCTGGAACCTTGGTACCTTGGGTATCCTAGGTGTCACCTGGCTTGATTCACAGAATCTTGGTTCCCCTAGACAACCAAGGCAGAGATTTGGTTTGCCTCTCAGCTGTGCCTTCCAATCCCCCACTAAATCTCAGGAGGCAACACAAGAAATTCTTCCAAGGTTTGTCTCTCATCTCCTTCCAAGGGTCCTGTGCTGACTCAGGCCCTTTTTAGTATCCAATAGCCTCCCAAGAATCCTCCCTTCCTCTATCTTCTTCTCTTCCCCAGCGAAAAACTCCCAAACTGGTAAGAAAATTCTCTTTAAAAACACATTGTGCCACTTAAACAAAACAAAGCAAAGGATGGTACTAGCCTTTGTTCACCTACAGCAGCATTGTTATCAGAGGGTGAAGATGTATCATCCAGGGTCCCCAGGTTGGAAGCCAAACAGCGTCAGGCAAGTGCCTTTTTATTAAAGTATTGGTTCTATCTTTGCAAAAAAAATCATTTACACTTTGTATCTTGCTACAAAATATATTTCTATTATTTTCTATAGAAATATTTAAAATTACTAAGCATTATCGAAAATGTTAGTCCCAGAATATGTACTCCATTCAGGCACTAAAAATAATCATAAAAATTGCTATTCATAGCTGAAATTCTTTATCATAGCCCCTCATGAATTTTTCTCCCAGCCAAGCTATCCAAACTTAATTACACTGTCCTCTCAAGTATCGGAACCAAAACACTTGTGGTTTCCACACCGCGCATCCGCAGCCTCCACACCTGCCTTTGGCCTGGGACCAACTCCCTTCAGGAGGAATTCCCAGTCACCTTTAAAGTCTGTATCAAGTGTCAAATGTTACCAAGTCCTTGAGAAGCCTTACCTTGCCTTCCACCCACAATAGGCACAGTGAATGTTCCTCCCTTACAGCTTCAGCACTTTGTTCATTTGGCTTGTACATTTGTAATTAGCTTTATGTTAAGTATATGTCTACTTGCTTGTGGAATCCAGTTTTCTAATGATGAGGATCTTACCTTTCTCATCTTTATATCCTTAGAGCTTGGCATGCCACTAAGGAATCAATAGTACTTAGCCTAGTGACTGGTTCATAGGAGGGACACGAAAGAAACATATTAAATTACTTGATGAAATCTTTTTATTTCCTTCAAATGTTTAGTTTTGCGGTTCTACTATTCCCCCTGATCTGGTCACTGATGACTGACTTGCCCACATTACTGTGTGCCCCTCCCTCTATATTCTTAACATCTCTGAACTTCATGATCATTTCTTCCTTTTGTATAAAAGCCCTCGATACCTAAATTACATCTGCATACCAATGGCCACAAATTAAACATCTTGATTTACAATTAATTCTATATATTAGAAATACCTAAGGAAATTATGTCATAAAAACTTGTTTTAGCATTTTCATTCTATTATTATAAATGAAATTTCACCAAGAATCATAAACACAGATAAAATCTTTTTAAAGCAGCACCAGTTTCACTCACAGTACAGTTCAACCAACTCCTTGAGACTTCTCATATGATTCTCTGACACCAACATTTTCTAAATAGTTATTCATACAAGAAGCTATTTCCTCTGCCTTTTGAAATGTAGATAAATGTACAATGTCATCATGTGCACCTGGTAATAACAATATGTCAAGTGTGTCTAAATGCAGATGTGTCATCTACCGTCCTTGTGAGTTTCCCTCTCCTTTCTTTCCCCTCTTCTCCTCTGGACTTAAGTAATTTCCTAGTAGGTCATCCTGCCTGTATACTCTCCAGAACCTATCAATTCTCCAAATTGCTTTCACATTAATTTTCCTAAAGTAAATCTTTGATCATACTATTCTCCTTAAATGTCTCCGCATTGCCTCTTGGATGAGATTTAAACACCTTTGCTTAATAAACTTCACACCTCCATTGTTTGCATTGTTTGCATGAAACTTGACTACACTATCTTCACCTTCCCCTACTCCTCTCTACTTCAAGCTAAACTGGGCCCTCAGAAGACACACCCTTTCCCACCTCTCTCAGAATAGTTATCTGAAAGTTGGAAATGAGGCAAAAAATGTGGGCAGCAAATCCTTTCAATATCATGGAGGGAAAAGCCATCCAAAGGCTTTCTGGAGCAGTGCTGTACAACAGAACCTTCTGCAACGTTGGAAGCATTCTACCTGTGCTGTCCACTGGGGCAGCTGCTGTCCTACATGCGGTGACTGAGCACAGGAAGTGTGGCTGGTAGAACTGAGAAGCCAATTTTTTTAATGTTATATACATTTATTTACTTAAATGTAAATAGCCAGTTGTGGCCACATGGGGGATGTATTCATTGTTTCATATTGATTGAAGGTCCCAGACAGTAAAGTCACTTGTCATTGATCAATTTTTGTCCAGTAGATATGCAAATAATTTTTGTTCTGAGAAACAGATAACCTCAAATATGTATGGTCTGTTGGACATTTCTATAGACATATAGATAGGTAAATAGATGGACCTCTAATTTCTAAAGTGCTCTTTGAACTGGTTATAATATTCTACTGTGTCCCTCATTAATTAATGAATTAAATAAAAATTTTTACATGTGTTCATCTTATATTTGGGGGTGTCATGATATTACTTTTTGTAAACTGTACACCTTCTTATTTTTAGGGAGAGAGAAGATTGTAAAAGTCCCAACAGTTCAGTCCTAACCTGAACTGAAGAAGTACACAGTAAATATTCACTTCTATTTCTTCCCCTTTGCCCCTAAAAACATATAAAAATGCATCATTTCTCTCTATTTCTACATGCCCTGGTTCTCCTCTTGCCCCAGTCTTTTGGGGCCCAGATGTACTACCACCTCCTCCAGGAAGACTTAATGATTCATCCATCAAATGTAAATCCTCTGCCCCTATATTTCCATTGCATTTTATTTACATTTTTCTCTGGATACTTAAATCACTTTCTATCTCACCATTTCCCATAGATATTTTTATCAACCTTATTACACTTCAGATTTTTGAGGGTGGAGACTACATTTCACTGCATTCTCCCTGTGTCAATGAATACATAATGGCAAGGATGTGGAGGAAGTCAAGTAACTAGACTTGAGACTAACACTGTGATAGGAGAAAATCCTTTAGCTTGCAGAAGACAACGTCACAATACACTGACCCTCAAATAACTTAATCTCTATGATAACAGAAGGGGGAATGTTCTTCCAGACCCACTAAAATGACGTGCAGGTTGATGACTATTTTTACAGCAACAGGGTTCTAAAACGAAATGTTTCCCAGCTTCTGTTATTTGGCAATGCTAAATGAATGTTGTCTAAAGGTTAAATATAAATTGGTTATAAATCTTCATTTCACTGCATCATGTAGGGAAGGCTACCTTACAACAGCCATGTTTGTGTCAGCATTAAGAAAACAGCCTTATTTTAATAGTAGTAACACTATTGAAATTATTGTTTATTCTACATAATAGGCTTCAGATTTGAGGATGATGCCGTTGATGGTCATCACTGAATATATGAGTAAGGCTGAAAAAAACTGAGGACAATGAACTAGCCCTTCTGGACTCCCAATGGACAGAATGGCCTCTTCCCAATGGCTGTAGTCACCATTTGCAGGTGCACTGTCCTTGGCTGAAAGGTCTGCCTTTTGCTAACCAGACTTTGCAAACTGATTGAAGAATCTCATTTCAGAACAGTCCTTTTTACACTCAGTTTGCTCGACTTTACAGGCAATGACCCGTGGTTTGATCACCTGTCCAAACCACCTGGTGGTTTGGATGTCATCTAGTTATAACCTTGTAAACAGTCTCTCTGAAGCTCTGTAGTCACCCTTTAATTTTGAAGTCTCACTGTCAAGCAGCCAGAAAAGCTTGATGAATATCCTCCCTGACACACTGAGCTAGTCTTTACTGATGACGAGACCAGGATGCTTTGCTATAACTGTAAGAGGTAGCAAAATCTTACTTAAAAATAAAACTCTTCTCTTGGTTACGTATTTCAACTTTGGGAAGATCATTTTGGGGAATAAAATAAGGGCTTTGGAAGAAATTAATGCTTCGATGATTAAAAAAATTTATTAGGTTAAACTCGAATTGCAGTAATAATCATGACCTAGGAATTATACCTCAAGAAGCCTGTGATACAGACAGATAGATAGATTTCCCTTTAGCCGCTAAAAGGAGAAAGGCCAAGGATTTGGCAGGAAGAGAATAAAAACTGAAAGATCAGAAAGATTTACACAGGCATAAATGATAGCAGAGAGGAAGCTGTAATGAAAAAGAAAGACAAAGAGAACTGTGTAGAAGAAAAAGCACAAACACTAATAGCCAGAGAGCCATGGAAAAGAAAGACAAACATTAAGAGAGAACATGCAGTTTCACAGAATATCATTCTCAATCTCGTGACCTCTTGGAATATTTTTATGCCATGTCCACGTTCTAGTTTCACTACTGTAATGTAAATGGGGCTACCACCTCTTGACATGTCCTCCACTTGGTGCACAAACCAAGGTCCGTGGCCCGTCCTTAGCTCCCCTTCCAGCTCCTCTCTTGTATCCATTGCTTCTTCTCCCTCTCCCTCCTGCCTCTGTGTGGGGGAGGTGCCAAAAACACTCATAGAGCAACATATTCTCCTTCCCTCCCCTCACTTTACATGCTGTGATTTCTCAGACCCGGTTCCCTAACTTACAAAATAGACCACCAATAAATATAATACATCAGTTAGAGAAGTATCTAAATTTCCACAGAGAAGAATAATTACTTTTAGCTCAAGAAAAAAATGCTATCACGGTGTGAAAATGTCCACTAAGGAGACAGAGGAACGTGGGATAAAATGCCAGCACAGCCTCCTGGCAGCAGAAACAGGAAACCGGAAATGCAAACACCACCCACACAACTCAAACACAGTATTCACCTGGGGGTGACCCACAGCATCAACTGCCACAGCTGCCCAGACAAAGGGCCGCAGTACATAAACTCTGTAAAATCCTTAACGCCCTTCCTGGAGGGCAGCAGGACCATGACTGCAGGTGCCTTCCAGCACACAGAGCTGCTCCCCTCACTCCCTGCTGTAGACACCCCACTGGGGGGAGCCCGTCCCTGGTGGGAACGTGAAGCTAGGTGGCATGTGGAGCTCCCACAGGGAACATAAGGCTGGAGTGACTTGAGCTCACTAAGCAGGGGATGGGAGCTCCTGAGTAGGGCTTATTGCCTTCCGGCTGAAAGGGGCCTCGGAACACAGTTACCCAAATCAGGAGGCTGTTGGGACCCGTTTCTCTGTTCTGTGGTCCAGGGCAGGAGGCAGTGGGAGGGCCACTGTAGTGAGTGGCAGTCAGGGGCCCTGGGGAGGACTGCGGCCAGCAACAGGATGAGCCTGCTCTGGAGAGACTCCTCGCAAATCCACGTATCTGGGGTTGGGGCTTGGAAATTGGTTATTTATTCAGTTTTTAGTTGGTTGTTATTTTCGAAGCTCACTGGGTAATTCTAATGCACAAGAAAGTATGGAAACCATTCATAAAAACATGCATGAGATTCAGACGTCAGCTGAGTGGACAGAAAACAGTCACTCCAGGAGGAGAAAGCACCCTACTGCATGGGGTCTCACTGAGATGGTGCTGAGACCCTAAGGACAAAGGCCCGGTGGGAACTGGTATGCTGAGTCCTCCACTTTTGCTCATCCCAGGCAGTGATTTAAAGAAAGGTTATCTTTTTATCTCCTGTCTGTCTCCCTGCTGCCAGCACATATGCTTCTCTATTCAGACAACTCTTCCTTAAAAATCAGTGAAAGACTCATCTTATCTTTATAGAAACTTGCCCATAAAACCTACTAAAACCTAGTTGACTCAGAGATCTGTAAAATACTTCTTTATCTAAGAACTGTACAAGCAACAACCACAATGTTTAGTAAAAATAATAAGAATTGACAAGCCATTCACTTTTTAGCTCTTCAGTTTCCTCCACTGTTCATTACTGGTTTTATTTCATTTCTAAATTGAACTGCATATTGCAAAATCTGGCCAAATGGATCTTTGTGTAGATATGTGTCTTGCTTCTGCCAGGGATAATTTTCATTCAGAATGAACAAGAAAAGGCAACACTGGATACAAAAATGCATTCAAGTTTTAAAATAAAGATGAAAAACATGTGCATCATTCAACTGTCCTCCATTTCATGGAGAGAAAAAGCACACTTTACGGAGATAATGTCTTTCTTACTCCATCTCACAAATGAAGATCTACAATTAAACCGCTTTTATTTAGGTTGCGAGTGTTTCCTTGTTTTGACTCTTTGGTCAGGAAGTAATTACATTTTAGAGATTAAATAATGCTTGTATTGGGAGTCTGCCATGAAAACAGCAATAAATGTCACTGACCTGCAAGAAATACACACCACTGTGGTCACTGTTTTATAACTGATTCTTCTTTGCATGAAAATTAATTATAAATGTCTTCTGTTCCGAGTTGTATGACTTTGAGATCTTGGCTTATAACAAAACTATGAGAGTAGAATATTTATATGTTCTTTAGCTTATATTACTTAATAATTTTTATGGCACCTTCCATTACTATCAGATACCATTTACTGAGGGTCTACTATCGTGCCTCCCTGACACTAACATTCTGTTGAAGATCCCTGAGAAGTTTATATATCTATTTCATGAGTTTTACAGATGTAACCTCTGAGTTGCAGAAATGTAGTCTGCCCAGAGTCATGTAGCTTTATAAATGTCCTCTGTGGGATTTAAACCCAACTCAGTATGACTTGAGTGTCCTTGCTCTTTTGGCCATAGAATGCTTCAGCCTTATTTGATACTTGAAAGGTAGTTTCTCTAAGAAAATAAAATCAAAGTTAAAAACTAGAAGCGGGGCAGAGGTTGCATTTAACATAATATTGGATTCAGGAATAACTGGATTCAAATACCAAGTAGGCTATTAACAGCTTTATGATTTAAGACAAGTATTCAAAACTTTCTGAGCCTCAGTATCTTTTTCTATAAAATGGGGATCATAATATATGCCTCATTTGTATCATTTTTTTTAGATTCCACATATAAGTGATATCATATGATATTTGTCTTTCTCTGTCTGACTTACTTCGCTTAGTATGATAATCTCTAGATCCATCCATGTTGCCGCAAATGGCATTAAAAAATAATCTAAAAAATGATACAAATGAACTTATTTACAAAACAGAAACAGATTCACAGACTTCAAAAACAAACTTACTGGTTACCAAAGGGGAAAGGTGGGGGGAGGGATCAATTAGGAGTTTGGAATTAACATATACACACCACTATATATAAAACAGATAATCAACAAGGACCTGCTGTATAGCACAGGGAACTCTACTCAATACTCTGTAATAACCTACATGGGAAAAGAATTTTAAAAATAATGGATAGTATATGTATGACTGATTCACTTTGTTATAAAGCAGAAACTAATAAATAAATAAATAAATAAATAAAAAATAATGGATATATGTACATGTATAGCTGAATCACTTTGCTATACACCTGTAACTAACACAATATTATAAATCAACTGTACTCTAATATAAAATAAAAAGTAAATTAAAAAATAATCACAGCAAAAAGAAAAATATTTATATATACATTCCTCTAATGATGGCTGAGAGCAATAAATGAAAGAAAATATGTAATGCCTGGCATGTATTTCCAAATCTCCAGAGTGAAAATGGTCAGGGATGAGCACAGCTAGGCCAGAATGCATGGAGAAAAAAATCTCTGCATAAATACAAAAGACTGAGGAAATCAATCAAAAGTAAAAAGTCAAGATTCAACTACAAGGAGGTGTGCAACAGAGAACAGAGTCCTGATGGTCCCAGATGGGCCACTTGCAGCAAGGCAGGCGAAGAGCAGACAGTCCTTAGGGGAGAATAATTCAAAAGGCAACATTCACCAAATACCTCAGCCTGTTCCAGGGCACAGGCCTGGGCAGGGACTTGTCATGGAAGGATCAGAAACAGGCACATACTGTCCCCAGTAAAAGCTCAATGCCTTGTTTCACACTTGTCTTGAAATGGGATGTATTGTGAATGTATTTATAGATAGCATCTACTCCTAAATGATCCTGTGTTGCTTTGGTTAACTGTCTCATTCTCTTGTTAATGTTTATTTCCAAGGAGTTAAATGAGTTAATAAAGAAGAGAATGGTAACCTAACCCAACCTGAAAATCTTCTCTCCTTATGTCAGTATGCGTTTGTGTGAAAGATTTGTTCCTGCTGGCCTACTTTCTTTTTAAAGAATTTAATGTACAAATAATGCATAATCTGCCTATGTTTCTTTGCAAGATGTTTATTTATGCAGTGAGTAAGGAATTCTTTACCTTCCTCTTCATCATCTCCAGTGTCCAGCTGAGTACCTTGCATATACTGCTAGTTGAGGACATTGGCAGCAAAACAAAACAGACCTCCTTCAATTTGACTATTTATCATTTTGCATCTGTATATTTCTTTGACAGTAACTTGGCTGATGAACAAAATTTGTTGGACTACAAAAGATGATAAGACCCTCCTGAAGCCTTGGTTTCTGACTTTGACTGCTATCTTAAACCAAAGCCTGAACTTTTCAAATAAGTGCACCTAACTCAGTAGTTCTGGATATACTCAAATTTGAAATGGCAATGAAAACTCTGAATGTGGACTGTGGCACAAGGTGCCATTAGTGTGATAGCACAGTGGCCTGGCCAGGACTTTGTAAAACTGCTCCAAATTTTTCAGTTAAATACCTTAGTCTCACAAATTGACATAGTGTATGCTTGACTGGCATTATTCCATTACTAAAAATAAGATGATTGAAAAATATATGAAGCTTCCAATACAATACTAATAGGATAGAAGAGGGGAAATGTCAACATATTTCTGCACTGGTTTTGAAAGGTAAATATTCAGGTGAAGGTAAAAAAAAAAAAGTTCTGAAAGCCATTTTAACAAATGCAAATTAAAGGGAAATTGTAAGATGACAGGTATTTTGCTTTATCATTTTGAGATTTCAGCTTGACAATGACATAATTCCTAAAAAGAAAGCATTTTCAAAACAACATAATGTTAAAGATGTAGAGAATTCAGACACAGACTCAATTACACGGTCTCTAACTCTGTGCTAACATGAGACATACGTCGTGTGTGAAGATGAGATACACATGCTAGTTAAGAGAAGAGTAGATGTTATAAGGGTGTTTCAGAGTCAAAGAGGCTTTTAGTTTTTATGACCTTGAGCGATTTGGGAAGCAGAATTCCATGATGATCCCTGAGGTTCCAACCCCTGGTATATACGTCCTGTATAGTCATCACCCCTGGAGTGTGGGTGGGAACTATGAAAAGAATCAGATGTCCCTTCCATTATTGGCAATTATGTGGCAAAGGTGAAGGGATTCTGCCGATGTACAGAATGTCCCAATCTGTTGATTCTGAGTTAATCAAAAAGGAGATAGTCTGAGTAAGCTTGACCTAATCAGCTGACTCCCTTAAAGATGACCCAGGTCTTCTCTGAAAAAAGAGATGAAGGAGGGTCTCCTGCTGTTTGAATAAGTGATCTGCCTGTGGAGAAAGCACCCATGAGAGGGCCATGGCCACTAGATGCTGAGTGAAGCCCTGGCTGACTGCCAGCAAAAGAGCAGGACCTGAGTCCTACAACTGCAGAGCCTGAATTATGCCAACAACTACTAGAGCCTGGAAAGGATCCAGACTCCAGAAAAGAGTACCTTGATTGCAGCCTGTGAGACCCTAAGCAGTGGAGCCAGTTAACTGTGCCCAGGTGTCTGGCCTATAGAAAACTGCGAGGTCTTAAATGGGTGTTGTCTGAAGCCACTAAGTGTGGTCATTTGCTACACAGCACAACGGGCTAATAGAGGTGAGCTGTTCTCTTAACGCACCGAACATCGGGTTCATACATGTAAGTGGAGAACATAATAGAAGGTCACTCTAAGAATTCAATGGGATTAAGTAATATTCTTAGCACATGCCTGGTATGTAATAAGAGCTCAGTCATGGCAGTTAGAAACAGTAGTGCTACTAGTAGCACTAGTAGTAGTAGTAGTAGTATAAACTGCAGTAATGGTGTTAGGTTGGAATACCTAGCTATGCTCAGATACAAAAGAGAGAAATTGGGATAGGCAATATATGTGTCCTGCAGGTTGACATTTGGCTAAATTATATCAAGATATCATTAAATCTATCAACATTCACACATTTGTGTATACTGGCTTGCCCCAAGCAGACACATACACACATACACACACACACCCCACTCTAAGAGCACCAAATTATTCTCAGTATGCAAATATACTACGTTCTTTGCCTTTGTGTCTTTTTTCCATGTGCTGCTCATCCCCACTGAAATGTCATTCCCGAATCTCTCCCGGTAAAACCTGTTTATTCTTCAATGCCAGGCTCAGATTATATGGCATTTACAATGTTCAAGAACTGTTCCAGTCACTTTAGAAATATTATTTCATTCAGTAACAACTGTATGAAATAAATATCACTATTGTTTTTTCTTATCCCTTTCTTAAAGGATAGAGAATGAAGACCCAGAAAGCCTAGTTTGCCTGAGTTCACAGTGCAGAGCAGGACCTGAACTCAGGCAGCTGTGCTCCGGATTCTGCTCTCAACCACTGTAACAAGTCTCACGCTGATGGCCTCCTGTATAAGCATTTCTATATCCAGTTGGAATTGAGTACATTTTCCCCTGTTCTGGTTTCCTATTATATATATTTTTTGACGAGTAAGGTTTAAGCTAAGCCCAGGTTCAACTATATCTGGATCACGGAGTCTGAAATCAAATTTTAATATATTTGCATCCATATGGGAAAGGACACATTTAACCCAAACCCTCATTTACATTTGCCCAACTAGAGGAAAGAAGCCAACAGGGGGCAATAATAGGGAGGGTTCAAGGCTTCTACAGGAATCTATGAAGGAAAGAAGACTTGGGAACTGGATAGGGCATCCTCTTCCTGGGCTCAGGCCTGCCCTAAGCCTCTCCTCTGGTATTATATGCCCCAGGGAAGAAACGAGGGCCAGAAGCTAAAAGAGCTCTCACTGCCACACCCCGGGCACAAGCCGCCCTGCTGTGAGGCGCTCTGCGAGTCTCACATGGAGGCAGTGCTGTTTCTGGGCAGTTCTGTGAAAAAGCACACTCCCCAGTGGCCTAGAGTGGTGGTGCTGGTCTAAAGTCCTTCTGTGCTATGCAGGAGGCCTGCTGAACTGGCAGAAGTCAAACCTACATGTTCTTGTGCTCTATTTTAAAGCTGAGAGATGGGAACATCTTCTCTCATCTCTCTTGTGTCTCTCATATTTTGAAAAAAAAAGCCTATGTGACTTTATTTTGCATAACAACTTTACACCAGTGGAGCCAGAGAGACTTGGAGAACCTGAGGCCTACAGAGCAGGTGCCTGTCTCTCCTCACCCGCCTCAACACTGTGAGCTCCCAGGGAGCAGGACCCACGGGCCCCAGATCTCCGCACACTCCATGGGGCCTGTCCTAATGCCTTACACACAGGAGAGGCTTGATAAATGTGCACTGGTTAAAGGATAAAATAATCCTATTAATCCACAATAGCCAACTTGCCAGTAGATGTAGCTAATGTGTCTAACTTCAGAAAACATGTACAGGAGAATCTAAAATACAAGAACAGCTGGGATTAACTTGGGAAATAGATACTCACTAATCTAAAAGTCAACTACTGGCTACAGAAAATGATTGCTGATAATGTTGAGTTGTCTTGGGAATCTAGGTTTATTTTTTGCCCCTGTGAAGTAAAGGAACTGTAAAGTCAAAATCTGGCTAATGAGAAGACCTGCTTCAAAGAAAAAGAATAAATCTGAACAGTGTTCAGGGTTGAGAGTTACTGGATTAAGCAAACCTGATCTTCCAGCCCATGTTATTCAATAGGAAAATATCTGAGTGCGATGGATAGCAGCAGCATTTGAGATGCGTTGTGTGTTTTAACTTTTAGGAATGGCTCCTCCTCCCTCTCATGACCCCAGGTCCTCTGTACTGATCTCTAACCTGTATCTCATAGGCCCGCCTCATGTCTGACTCCTCTACTGAACCGTCCCCCCCTTGCTGACTGCAGTAAGTCTTATTCATCCTTTTGTCTCCAGTGCCTAAACACATATGTGACAATGGCAGGACCTCATTAAGTGTATACTGAGTAAATGAAACACCTTAATATTTTTACAAAACTAGGAATTAATAAAACTTTCAGAGTAGTTGACTTGGCTGAAATTATTCTTTTTTTTTTTTTTTTTTTTTTTTTTTTTTTTGCAGTACGCGGGCCTCTCACTGTTGTGGCCTCTCCCGTTGGGGAGCACAGGCTCTGGACGCGCAGGCTCAGCGGCCATGGCTCACGGGTCCAGCCGCTCTGCGGCATGTGGGATCTTCCCGGACCAGGGCACGAACCCACGTCCCCTGCATCGGCAGGTGGACTCTCAACCACTGTGCCACCAAGGAAGCCCTGAAATTATTCTTGATACATACACAAAATGAAATATGGCTCTATCTGATTATTTTGATATGAAGCAAAAAGGCAGGTGTTGGGAAGAAAGAGGGCACTTGACTGACACAGCAGCAGCAGATCTTGGCCTGAGGCTTGGCTTTGCACCTATTGCTAAGCTCTGAATGACTGTCAGTGATGACTATCCTCATTTCTTGATCTCTAAGGTCCTGCAAGGCTTACAGTCTAAGAATACAGGTGCCATGAGGGCAGGAAGCTGTCTATCCTGTTCATGGCTGCGTCCCCATGGCACAGCTCACTAAATGCACACTTGTGAATAAATGAACAACAAAGACCCTGCAACAACTTCTCATGTCCAGCTCCTATGCCGAAGGTTTTTTTAAAAAAAATGATGCTGAATTTTCTATGCCAATATAAAAGACAGCTACACAATGTTTCCTCATGAAATAGTTTCCACATGATTTAAAATTCTGTTTTTTCTATGTCTGCATGCTTCAACAACATGAACTATGCCTGTAACATTAACAATTTGGGACAGAATTCAATAGAGTATTTATACAATTGTTAAAATGAACATTATAATAAATTATCATCATTCGTCATAGACGGCCCAATAGAACTTCACCCATTTCTTACGAGATCTGCAATAGTCTTTGTTTGTTGGTTTCTAAATAATAAACTCTGGTGAGTCTTCATGTTTTGTTTATGTGTTTGCTTGTTTGTTTTTTCTTTATTTAAGAATTAACCTTTGGTTGGTCTTAATGTTTAATTCTCAATTCACATATGTAATAAAAGTAATGTATCATTACTCATATTAATGAGCATCTACTTTTTTAAAAGCAGTATTTGAATGTGCTGCCACTCAGCAGTGTATGAAACAAAGGGATTTTTCACTCACTCATTTAGAACTTATTTCTGGAAGGAAGGGAGAATATCTAATCATAATGTAGATGAATTGTAAAATGAAAGAAAATGTTTAAGTTAATATAAATATAAGCAATATAAAAATTTAAATGATTTTTAAAAATACATTATTACAACATATCAGTTAAAGAATTAATTTTCTATAACACCATTAAATAATTACATTTTCATAACACAGTTAGACTTTATTCCATATAAATTAAAGAGTTTAAGCAGTTAGAATCTGAGACTTTTCAAATGAACCTCTGATTCCACAAAATTAAATTAATAAATTTAAAATAGTATTTTTAACCAGAAAAAGTATAAATGCATATTGAAGGGTATTATGGGTGGAGAACATACTTAAATTTTGGAAGGACTGAAGGAGAAGTTTACTTAGAAAGCATGAGCCTTGGTGTAGAGAGAACAATCTTCAGGCCCTGGCTCTGTCACTGTGTGCTCTGTGGCAAGTGTACCCAATCTCCCTGAGCCTCAATTTCCTTATCTTAAGTGGAAATACTGACCCCATAGGTTGGTGAAAACTGAAAAAGAAAATAATATGTATATACATATTAATGTATATTCATACACATAATTTCAGGTCAGATACAGAGATATATATGCTACTTTTAAATTACATTTAGAAGATATATATTTAGGAAACTGCATATGTGCATACAAATAAAGAGAGTGGGAAGCATTGATCCTGAAAGAAATCTATTTTATAGGAATTGGGAGAAGGAATCAAGAAATGGGAAAAAAATAAAATCAGGAAAAACTAGGCAGTTAGAAAGAACTTAAAGAAAAAAGAATTAGCAATCCTGAGAGGAAGAATACAAGGGCAGCGGGGAGAGACGTGTTGGACACCAGAGGCATAAGAAACCTCCTTCCAGGCTGTGCTGAGCCCGTCCAGGGTGTCTCTTGTCAGGGTGAGGAGCCCAGACCTCACCTGGTGGCATTATAATGTGGAAAGACACTGCAAATGATGAAAACAGTCATCAGCAACAGGGTCACTTGGGTCAAGTGACAGGAACTTGGGGGAAATTCTGGGATGAAGTTTGGGAGGGTTATTTATTTATTTATTTTTAATTAACTTATTTATTGCAGAAAGGAAAAAAAAAAGAATGAAATGAAGAGAGAGATGGAAGACTAACAAGTATAACAAGATTAACTTGAACCTGCTAGTTCCTGGGCAAGGCTGACTCACCGCTTCTCCCATGGGCTCTAGCTAAATCAGAACTTCAAAATCAAGCCCAGCCTCGTTCCCTACAATGGCACACGCTGCTGCTTATGAGGAAGACCCCAAGCTGACAGGACACTCAGTCCCCTGGTGCCTAATGAAAGGTCTGAGGGGACCAGCTGCCTGCATCGCTTCCCCTGCTCTCCTACCCTTTCCCGCCTAGAACAGTGAGTAAACAGGTTACTTATCTGTATTTAGCTTTACTCAGTCATTACAATCCATGTATGACATAGAGAGATGGCCTTCTACATATATAGATATTTAAGTAGCCAGCACAGTTCTTCTAGGTAAGAGTCTGAATTTCAGTGCATATTAGTTCTCCTTACATCCACTCTCTTCCGTCACTGACTAGTTTGTTCATTTTGAGCTATGTCACGTTCTGAAAATATGATTTTTCCCTCTTAATGCAATTAACCAAACCACTGCATATTTTCTCTTGGTTTTCATTATCTGGAATAACTTAGTACTTTTTTTTCCTAACCCTTCCTACATCCATTAGAACCCAGTTCCTGAAAATCATGGGTTTTCAAAACCCAAAACATATCCAATTATAGTTGTAATGTAAGGCACTCTGTAAATGATCAATAAATCTAAAACCCACAAACATTTCAGTTTCACTTTACAAATAGTTCAGATATGTGAGTGCCAAATGATGAAATCATAGTGTTGATTTTCACTTTGTACTTGACCTCTACATTAAGGCAGAAAGGACCAATGTCAGATTTTACATTACTTTATCTTACTCTCTTCTTGATCTTTAACTGGAAAACGTGGTAGGAAAAAACTGTGGATTTCTATCATTCTCATTCTTAAAATGACATATAAAAGCAAAAGCGAAATTAGCTACTTAGTCAAACATAGTGAGAGCATCATCACAATCCCTGGTGTCCCTGCAGGAAGCCCTAAAAGACTTCACATGGTGTGTCTATAGGGAAATTTGCAGCAGGAATACATCAGTGTGGCAGGACTGCATCAATGAAATCCAGAAAAATAGGGTTGGGTGCTACTCTTTTAAAAACAAGTAGTTCCACTGCAAACAAAATACTTAGTAACTTGATTGACATAAATGTTTTATTATGAGGGTTATTTTCCCGCATCTGATAGTGAATAAGTGAAGTTCAATATATTAGTGTGGACAGGATTCTCCAAATCAAAGCTGGGGAAACCTCCCTACTGAGATCATCCAAGGAGTTGAACACGAAGCAAAATTTCAGGGCAAGAGGGGCTGACCATATCACAAATTAGATGTCTTTCATCTTTATTTCTATTTAAGAAAGTATATTTGTTGGTAGACATATTTTAACTGAAATGCAAAAATCACACAAAGTCCCTAAATTCAAATCAAATTATCTATAAAACTCATCATAAGGGCAGTGGAATTGATTACATAAAACATATTTTGCTGGAAATAGAAATTTAGAGGACTACATTTGAGATCTAAAGTATAAATGAGTCACTAATATTACAACTTTTCATCCACATGTACAGATGGGGGCTAGTCACTGTTCTTTACCTCCTCATAAATGATGAATATTGGTTAATGATGGCCACAGAACAAATTATCTGCATGAATGTGGATTTTCATTTAAAATTTTGACACAAATTTATGACTCATTAAAATGGAAAACAAGAAATTCACGGAAAAATCTTTTAGTCCATTGATCTCTCACTTTGCTGAAAGATAGCTAAATGGTTTGAAATTAATGCCTGATAAATATGTGAACTGATTGAAGGTATAAGTATCTTCAAAGACCTATTCAAAGCTTATGAAAATAATTTTTTAAATGAGCCAAAAACATGAAAATTACCTCTACTTAAATGCCTAGGATAGCCCGGTAGTGTACTTTACTTATTGGTTTACAAACAGCATTTCCAGTCTTCTTGAAGAAGAACTCCAATCTTGCATTGTTCTGTTTTTTCAAATCCTTCTAGATTTTACAGAGTCAGGCACAGTCACTAAGGAAAGATCCTCCAGTCACATAAGCCAGGTAGCAGGGTTCTGTGTGCACCCCCAGCGGCTCCTTCACAATGTTTCACGCCACATCCTTTGTTGATCTCTAAATGTTGGGAGGCACTATGGTCTAGTCTATGGGCCTCTTTTTTCTATCATTATTCACTCATTAGTTGATCTTCTCCAGTGCCATGGTTTGAAATATCTACAATATGATTTCTGCCAAATTTACATTTCCAGCTTTGAGCTCCAGATTCACACAACAAATTACCTCTGTGGCTCATCTGCATTCATTGGAATCTCAATTTTAATATGTCCTAAGTAGCACTCATGATTATTCTCCACAAAGGCTGCTTCTGACCAGTCTTCACCATCTTAAAAAAGAACACCACCATCACCCAGGTGTTTAAGATAAATACCTATGAATCATCCTAAATTCCTCTATCTCCATCATACTCTACATCCAATCCAAGACAGATACAATCTATTTTCAAAATCTCTCCAGAATTGGACCACTTCTCACCAACCCCAAAGCTATATAACCCTAATCCAAGCTACCGCACTGGTCACATGTGGATCCTCATAACTGTTTCCACTACTTCCATTTCTCCCAGACCAGGCCATTTCTCCATCTGAGGATAGAGTTGTCTTTCAGAAACATAAATTCGACACCATTACTCCTTAGCTCAATATCCTCTGATGGCTTCAGGTCCACACTCTTTACACACACCTTCAAGATACTACTTTTTCCTGCCTTGCCTCTCCAAGCTCATCACCTCATACCCTATCCAGCCACGTTATCCTTCTTTTTGTGCTCACATAATACACCAAGCTCAGTGCTTTCACTCAGCCTTTGTGCTTGGCATTCCCTCTCTCTATGCTATTCCTCTCAATACTGTACGTTGGTTCCCTAAATCCATTCAGGGCTCTGCTTAGAGAGACCATCCTTTTTGAAGGAGTTCATTTCGACCTCACTCTCTAGTCTTCCAATCTAGTTTACATTTCTTTATGGCACTCACCACCACCTCAAATTATACATATAAGAAATTAATTTATTTATTTTGAATGTCTCTCCACTAACAGGGTCAGCTTCTTACAGTAGGAGTCCTGTTTGTGTTGTTTATCATTATGTCTGAGCACCTAGATCCATGCTGGCACAGACAAGGCACTCAATACTTATGGCTTTATTGAAGGAAACATTAGTGAATGTACATACTTTTTCATAGGCTATGTTATTAACAATTCTGAAAATCTATTATTATAATATAAAGTGATGTACAAATAAATATGGTTTGAATAGCAAATTTGGTAGTTTTAATCAAGTATGTATATGCGTATGTCTTACTCAAGCAATTAACTATTATATCCTTAGTAAATATGGGACCAATGAATACATGAATCAACTGTAGATGCATGTGTCTGTTGATCGTAAGCCTAGAAGTAGTTTTGACAATAGCAAACGTTCAGAAAGTAGGATGTGCCCAGATGGATTTGGTTTATTCCAATTTGTCTCCTTAGCTAGAAATATCTGCTGAAACAAGTAGGAAGAAAGACATCCTCTTTGAAGAGGATGATTCTGTTATCTTCCTGCTCTGCAGAGGATGCCTCGTCAGTTTTAACTCTTTGAACCCTGCAACAATCTTGGAAGATGGACAAAAGTCATGAAAGACTGCTGGGAATCAGCTGGGTGCAGTTTGGTAGGAGCAAGGGAAGGAGACAAGAGGAAAGCACTTGGCTGATAACCAACTTCCACTTCCATTGAGTGACTGTGATTATCACAATTTTAATCATACTCATTAGGGACTGTTAGTCTGAACAATATATCCCATAAGACTGCTCTATGGACGTCAACTTTAATTTGATCATATTTTAATACAGAACAGTGTACAGCTTGAAGACAGAAATCTACACAACTGTTGATAATAGAGGAGGGTCACAAAATCTAATAACAGCCTGTAGAGAATCACATTCTTGCTTTGCTACCATGACAGTCAATTGCATTCCACAAGAAACCTTCCTGTTAATTCACTGCTCCTATCTTGTACCAGGCAGACCAATTCACAGTGAATAAGAAGGTTTCTATGGCTCTTTGAAGCAGTACTTTATGAAAATTCTATACATGCCACCTGAAAATAATTTTAAATCTCTACTGCTTAACTTTCTGGTTTTCTTCCCCTCCCATTAAAAAAAAATTGAAAATAAAATAGTGAATTCACACATCTGTCTTTGCAATATGATATAAATCCACAGATTGACCATTCCTATACTATTATAATGCTGTAGATGGTGGAGTATTTCCAGACATAGTTTATCAGCTTTCTCAATAAATAAAGGAAAATTCACTCTTCTCTGGAAAAATCAGACAAAGAAGTATTCTCCCTCCCATTTCCCCTCTTTCCCTCTTTCTACTATAAGCCGTATTAGCTTCCAAATAAAATATTTTAAGAGTGCTAAGAGGGACTTCCCTGGTGGCGCAGTGATTAAGAATCCATCTGCCAATGCAGGGGACACGGGTTCAAGCCCTGGTCCGGGAAGATCCCATATGCCGCGGAGCAACTAAGCCTGTGTGCCACAACTACTGAGCCTGCACTCTAGAGACCGCGAGCCACAACTACTGAGACCGTGTGCCACAACTACTGAAGCCTGCGTGCCAAGAGCCTGTGCTCTGCAACAAAGAGAAGCCACCACAATGAAAAGCCTGCACACTGCATCAGAGAGTAAACCCCCACTTGCCACAACTAGAGAAAGCCCGCGCACAGCAATGAAGACCAAGTGCAGCCCCACCACAAAATTAATTAATTAATTTAAAAAAAAGAGTGCTAAAAAATCATACACAGATACAGACACCAACACCCATCCCAGTCGCCCTCCATGCAGGTTTTCTTATTGACCATAAATTCCCAGTGAAATAGTAACATCTCTGATTGTTTATGGAGAAAACTTATATTTAAAATAGGAAAATCTAATTCATTGACCCAGTGTTCTAAAGAATATTTGTATTACAAATGGATCTCAAAAAAGTACAGCTAAGTCTTAATAGACAAACATACATTTTTATCAAATGGGGGAAGAAATCCTTGAGAAGAAACTTAGCAGCAGTGTTACACATTTTCTCTAACTCCCCAAAGTCTTTGAACATGAGGAAATGCTTTTTATTTATGCCCAGAATTGCAAAAAAGTGATATGGTATGGGAGTTAATCCTAGAAAGATAGAGCAGAAAACAACTGCCTCTGGATCTGTATCCAGAACAAGTGAATACTGTTTTCATTCATTTGGGAAAATAACAGTCCTGCACATAGTATGGTCCTAGAAAAAATTACTCTTGTGTGGCAATTCCATTCAATCAATTAATATTAAATATGCCAATGTATTTGTATTGTGAAGTTAAGGTATTACCTCTTCATTCATGAATCAGAGAACTTTAATCATATTAACCGTTATCACAAGTGATTAAATACATCTCAGAGACAGAAAAAGAATTAAATCAAACAAGGCAATCTCTCCCAGAAAGACAGGAGGACAGAACAAGACATTCCTTCGCACAAAGTACTGGTGTTCTGGGATTTCACTGGTCCCACCAACACTGAGGGGCATGCGCATGGTTGGGACTAGGCTGTTGTGTGGATACCTGTCGTATCATCTTACTATCCAGTACCATGTGTCACTACCTTTCACACAGAGTTCCATGGAGATGGAGGTTGTCACCTTGACTGCTTTGATACCTCTTCACCTCCCAGGCAGGTTATATTCATGGCCCTTGGAAAAGCATTTCTAGTTTGGTTTCAGAATAAGCTATCACTCTCATAGTAAGGGGAGAGAGGACTCATCTCAGGATCAAGAGAAATAGGAGTGGGCAAGTGGCTATTCATGGATTTAGTTAATCTAGCAAGCTCTCCATCTTTTGTCAGAATATTCCCGACCCCGAGTCACAGCCCTTGTGATGAATTTTAAGTGCCCTTTCAGGGGCTGTGTGTGGTGCCTCTGTGTAGCCCCTCCCCATGCCTGGCCCAGCTCCTTTCCTCTTCAGTGACCTTGCCTTGGGAGCGGGGTTGGGGACCCAGAGGGGCGGCCTCTGCTGCTCACTGCCCCCGCCCTTGGCTCCCACCCATCCTCCTCACTAAATAGAGCAAAGCTTAGAGAAGGGACCGCGGGTGTCAGAGAAAAATGACCCTTTCCCTCAGAATCAGTGGATTAATTGCCTTTCCTTTCACATCCCTGTACACAGGCATATAATGGAGCAGTAATTTGGTATGAAATCATCAGTTTGCTTCCAGGTTGAAATTAAACCAGTCACTTTAAACATTTTAACATTAACAAAAGGCTTTGTATGATTTCTTTTTCTCTCTGCTGCGACTTTATTAGAGCTTGCCAGACCATAGTGGCTTTGACAAGTTTGTCAGTGGTCAGGAGTCCCACCATCAAGTAAGAAAACACCCCACCAAGATCTAGCATGCCTGTAGACAGTACAGGGCATTTCCAATGTCAGTGTCTACACAGAATGTGTGGTGTAAACTATAGCCTTTGAAGAATATTAATCAATTCAGATCAGAGAATTTATGATGCAGCTCATTATCAGGGAGATCAATTTTAGAGCTTAAATTTAAAAACCTATGCTTAGGTCAAAAAGTAAAATCATGGTAAATAATTGAGTAAAAGAGAAAATACATACCAGCACAAAAATGTGATTTATTTTTCTGCTACATAAATATCACCATGTTCATTAGTGCTAATGAACAACTAACTAGATTTCCTTACAAAATATTGATACAGGAAAAAAATAATTTACCACCACAGGGAGACATCTAACAGAAAGCCTTTGATGGAGTAATATAGTCATCCTATGTACAGATAGTCATGTAAATATTGCAAAAATACTGAAAAAAATCTTATTATTTCAACATTAACTCTCTAAGGAAAAACATTTTTAATGTCTTCAATAGCTATGTTAAAATGGTTATTCACTAATATTGGCTAATATTTGGATGTGACACTTAGAAAAATCTAAGCTTATCTTTAAGGTGAGGTGTATGCATTTATTCTTATAATTAATTACTTTAAGTAATGTATTTCACTGACAATATATAAAAATAAAAACTGATCCAGTGACACCATTTCAAGGACGTTATCCTAAGGAAATAATTAGTCAAAGGGCAGAAACAGCATGGATGAGATGTTTCCTGGAACACTGCTATAAAAGCAGAAACACAAATAAATCCATATATATGGGATGAATTCAATGAATTATGTTATATCCATATGGAACATGGAATACTATGCAATCATAAAAATCCAACATTTAATAAGAAAAAAGTACTTTCCACTGCAGGGACAAAAATGGTCAATTTTAATAATTGAACATAGGATTATTCCACTTTTTTGGCAGCCATTGAATACATTCATTTATGTATACATACAACAAATATTTACTTTATGTTTAATCAACTGCTATGTGCCATATGTATGTACTGATAAAGAAAACAGACTCAGGCTTATAAACATTAAAGAGTTAATTGTAAAAATAAATATGTAATTGTGATAAGTTTTATAAGAGAAAAGAGTAAAATGAAACAAGAGATTATAATAATATTAGACCAAATATAGGTTGAGGGATGGGAGCAGAGAATGTATTTTCTAAGACATGATAGGGAGGCCAAGTAGTGCAGGAGAGCTAGTATGTGGGAATGCTTTCAACCCAGAGGGAGGGCACCCTTGGCGTCACCCAGGGACAGATATACAGCGGGTCTGGGGCTTGACTGGAGTGACTGAGGGCAGAGCGGTGGGGATGGGGCCTAGAGCAAGTGGAAGCTGGGTCCCGGGGGGCCTTGTCAGCCTGGTCTAGGATCTTGAATTTTGATTCACTGAGTTCATTTGATTCATTGAAAGGTCTGACTCATTTGATTCATTGAAAGGATTTACCATGGGGAAAATGGCATGAGTCACATTTTTAAATTAAGTTCAATGGAGACCTTCAAGGTGGCAGAGGAGAAAGACGTGGAGATCACCTTCCTCCCCATAAATACATCAAAACTACATTTACATGTGGAACAACTCCTACAGATACCTACTGAATGTGGGCAGAAGACCTCAGACTTCCCAAAAGGCAAAAAAATCCCCACGTACCTGAGTAGGGCAAAAGAAAAAAGAAAAAACAGAGACAAAAGAATAGGGATGGGATCTGCACCAATGGGAGGGAGCCGTGAAGGAGGAAAAGTTTCCACACACTAGAAGCCCCTTCGCGGGCAGAGACGGGGGGTGGTGTGGGGGAAGCTTCGGAGCCATGGAGGAGAGCACAGCAACAGGGGTGCAGAGGGCAAAGCGGAGAGAATCCCGCACAGAGGATCGGTGCCGACCGGCACTCACCAGCCCGAGAGGCTTGTTTGCTCACCTGCTGGGGCGGGTTGGGGCTGTGAGCTGAGGCTCAGGCTTCAGAGGTCAGATCCCAGGGACAGGACTGGGGCTGGCTGCATGAAGACACCCTGAAGGGGGCTAGTGTGCCACAGGTAGCAGGAAGGGAGTCTGGGAAAAAGTCTGGACCTGCCACAGAGGCAAGAGACCTTTGCTTTCGGGTGTGAGAGGAGAGTGAATTCCTTCCCAGTGTGCCCACAGAAGGCAGAGCACTGTCTAAACGAGCTCCAGAATGGGCATGAGCCATGGCTATCAGCTCGGACCCCAGAGACAGGCACGAACCGCTAACGCTGCTGCCGCTGCTACCAAGAGTCCCGTGTGCAAGCACAGGTCACTATCCACACCTCCCCTCCCAGGAGCCTGTGCAGCACACAACTGCCAGGGTCCCAAGATCCAGGGACACCTTCCCCAGGAGAACATACGGCGCTCCTCAGGCTGTTGCAATGTCACGCCAGCCTCTGCCATCGCAGGCTCGCCCCGCTTTCCAATCATGACTACAGTACCCCTCCCTCCCCCTGGCCTGAGTGAGCAAGAGAGCCCAAATCAGCAGCTGCTTTAACCCCTTCCTGTCTGGGTGGGTAGCGCATGCCTGACAGCAACCTACGTGCAGAGGCCGGGCCAAAACCAAAGTGGAACCCCAGGAGCAGTGCAAACAAACAAGAGAAAGGGAAATTTCTCTGTGCAGCCTCAGGAGCAGCAGACTAAATCTGCACAATCAACTTGATAAACCCTGCAAATGAAGAATAGCTGAATAGAAAAGGAAGTTCCCAAAATTGAGGCAGTGGACTTTGGGAGCAACTTGGGGTAGACTTGGGGTTTCCTTTATGCATACTGTAAATATTTATGCACCTAATATAGGAGCACCTCAATACATAGGCAAATACTGGCAGCCATAAAAGGGTAAATCAACAGTAACACAATCATAGTAGTGGACTTTAACACCCCACTTTCACCAATGGACAGATCATCCAAAATGAAAATAAATAAGGAAACACAAGCTTTAAATGACACATTAAACAAGATGGACTTAATTAATATTTATAGGACATTCCATCCAAAAAGAACAGAATTCACTTTCTTCTCAATGCTCATGAAACATTCTCCAGGATAGATCATATCACAGGTCACAAAATCAAGCCTTGGTAAATTTAAGAAAATTGAAATTATATCAAGTATCTTTTCCGACCACAATGCTATGAGACTAGATATCAATTACAGGAAAAACTGTAAAGAATAAATACATGGAGGCTAAACAATACACTACTAAATAACCAAGAGATCACTGAAGAAATCAAAGAGGAAATCAAAAAATACCTAGAAAAAAATGACAATGAAAACATGACGACCCATAACCTATGGGATTCAGCAAAAGCAGTTCTAAGAGGGAAATTTATAGCAATACAATCCTACCTCAAGAAACAAGAAAAATCTCAAATAAACAACCTAACCTTAAACTTAAAGCAATTAGAGAAAGAACCAAAAAAAACCCAAAGTTAGCAGAAGGAAAGAAATCATAAAGTTCAGATCAGAAATAAATGAAAAAGAAATGAAGGAAATGATAGCAAAGATGAATAAAACTAAAAGCTGGTTCTTTGAGAAGATAAACAAAATTGATAAACCATTAGCCAGACTCATCAAGAAAAAAAGGGAAAAGACTCAAATCAATAGAATTAGAACTGAAAAAGGAGAAGTAACAACTGACACTGCAGAAATACAAAGGATCATGAGAGATTACTACAAGCAACTATATGCCAATAAAATACACAACCTGGAAGAAATGGACAAATTCTTAGAAAAGCACAAACTTTCAAGACTGAACCGGGAAGAAATAGAAAATATAAACAGAACAATCATAAGCATTGAAATTGAAACTGTGATTAGAATTCTTCCAACAGGGCTTCCCTGGTGGTGCAGTGATTGAGAGTCCGCCTGCCAATGCAGGGGACGCGGGTTTGTGCCCCGGTCTGGGAAGATCCCACATGCCACGGAGCGGCTGGGCCTGTGAGCCATGGCCGCTGAGCCTGCGCATCCGGAGCCTGTGCTCTGCAACGGGAGAAGCCACAAGAGTGAGAGGCCCATGTACCGCAAAAAAAAAAAGAATTCTTCCAACAAACAAAAGCCCAGGACCAGATGGCTTCACAGGCAAACTCTATCAAACATTAGGGAAGAGCTAACACCTGTCTTTCTCAAACTCTTCCAAAATATAGTAGAGAGAGGAACACTCCCAAACTCATTCTATGAGGCTACCATCACCCTCATACCAAAACCACACACACAAAAAAAACCCTACAGACCAATATCACTGATGAACATAGATGCAAAAATCCTCAACAAAATACTAGCAAACCAAATCCAACACCACATTAATAGGATCACACACCATGATAAAGTGGAGTTTATCCCAGGAATGCAAGGATTCATCAATACATGCAAATCAATTAATATGATACACCATATTAACAAACTGAAGAATGAAAACCATATGATCATCTCAATACATGCAGAAAAATGTATCTACAAAATTCAACACCCATTTATGATAAAAACTCTCCAGAAAGTGGGCATAGAGGGAACCTACCTCAACATAATAAAGGCCATATATGACAAACCCAAAGCCAACATCATTCTCAGTGGTGAAAAACTGAAACCATTTCCTCTAAGATCAGGAACAAGACAAGGTTGCTCACTCTCACCATTATTATTCAACATAGTTTGGGAAGTTTTAGCCACAGCAATCAGAGAAGAAAAAGAAATAAAAGGAATCCAAATCAGAAAAGAAATACAGCTGTCACTGATTGCAGATGACATGATACTATACATACAGAATCCTAAAGATGCTACCAGAAAACTACTAGAGATAATCAATGAATTTGGTAAAGTAACAGGATACAAAATTAATGCACAAATCTCTTGAATTCCCATACACTAATGATGAAAAATCTGAAAGAGAAATTAAGGAAACAATCCCATTTACCACTGCAACAAAAAGAATAAAATACCTAGGAATAAACCTTCCTAAGGAGAGAAAAGACCTGTATGCAGAAAACTATGGTACTGATAAAAGAAATTAAAGACGATACAAACAGATGGAGAAAAACACCATGTTCTTGGATTGGAAGAATCAACATTGTGAAAATGACTATACTTCCCAAAGCAATCTACAGATTCAATGCAACCCCTATCAAGCTACCAATGTTTCTTCTACCTTCACAGAACTAGAACAGAAAATTTTACAATTTGTATGGAAACTCCGAATAGCCAAAGCAATGCTGAGAAAGAAAAATGGAGCTGGAAGAATCAGGCTCCTGGACTTCAGACTATACTACAAACCTACAGTAATCAAGACAGTATGGTACTGGCACAAAAACAGAAATATAGATTGATGGAACAGGATAGAAACCCAGAGATAAACCTACACATATATGGTCACCTTATCTTTGACAAAGGAGGCAAGAATATACAATGGAGAAAAGATAGCCTCTTCAATAAGCAGTGCTGGGAAAACTGGACAGCTACATGTAAAAGAATGGAATTAGAACACTTCCTAACACCATACACAAAAATAAACTCAAAATGGATTAAAGATCTAAATGTAAGGCCAGACACTATAAAACTCTTAGAGGAAAACTCTATAAGAAGAACACTCTTTGACATATATCACAGCAAGATCCTTTTTGACTCACCTCTTAGAGAAATGGAAATAAAAAAAAAATGGGACCTAATGAAAGTTAAAAGTTTTGCACATCAAAGGAAACCATAAACAAGACAAAAAGACAACCTTCAGAATGGGAGAAAATATCTGCAAACGAAGCAACTGACAAAGGATTAATCTCCAAAATATACAAGCAGTGCATGCAGCTCATTATCAAAAAAACAAACAACTCAGTTCAAAAATGGGCAGAAGACCTAAATAGACATTTCTCCAAGGAAGATATACAGATTGCCAAAAAACACATGAAAGGATGCTGAACATCACTAATCATTAGAGAAATGCAAATCAAAACCACAATGAGGTATCACCTCACATCGGGTCAGAATGGCCATCATTAAAAAATCTGCAAACAATAAATGCTGGAGAGGGTGTGGAGAAAAGGGAACCCACCAGTGGGAATGTAAATTGATACAACCACTATGGAGAACAGTATGGAGGTTCCTTAAAAAACTAAAAATAGAACTACCGTATGATCCAGCAATCCCACTACTGGGAATATACCCTGAGAAAACCACAATTCAAAAGAGACATGTACCACAATGTTCATTGCAGCACTATTTACAATAGCCAGGACATGGAAGCAACGTAAGTGTCTATTGACAGAAGAATAGATAAAGAAGATGTGGCACATATATACATTGGTATATTACTTGGCCATAAAAAGAAATGAAATTGCATCATTTGTACTGAGGTGGATGGACGGAGAATTTGTCATACAGAGTGAAGTAAGTCAGAAAGAGGAAAACAAATACCATAGGCTAACGCATACATATGGAATCTAAAAAAAAAAAAAGTTTCTGATGAACCTAGGGGCAGGACAGGAATAAAGACGCAGACGTAGAGAATGTATTTGAGGACATGGGGTGGGGGACGGTAAGCTAGGACAAAGTGAGAGAGTAGCATCGACATATGTGCACTACCAAATGTAAAATAGACAGCTAGTGGTAAGCAGCAGCATAGCACAGGGAGATCAGCTCGGTGCTTTTTGACCATCTAGAGGGATGGGATAGGGAGGGTGAGAGGGAGGTGCAAGAGGGAGGGGATATGGGGATATATGTACATATATAGCTGATTCACTTTGTTATACAGCAAACGAACACAATGTTGTAAAGCAATTATAGTCCAATAAAGATGTTAAAAAATTAAGTAAGTAAGTAAGTTAGTTCAAGAATCAGTATTATGTGATGTAATATATTATGTGATGTAATATACTGTGATTATGTGATGTAATATACTGACTAGCTGTACTGTTGCAGTAACTGTGGCATCACAGTCACACCCAGGCCTCAGTTTTCTCATCTGTGAAAACATCTTGCTAGACAAACAACATCAATGTCCCTTCAGTTCTTCATAAGACTTAGCACTGTGGGAACATTATGTAGGGATTCTGCTGCAGCACTTATATCTTTACCAATGTTAAGTCAATAAAATAGAGCTTTATAAAAAAAATGGCATAAAAGGATAGGTGTGGTTTTTTGTGTGTGATAAACAAGAATCAGAGGGTTAAGGGACATTTGGCATTTGATTAAGTTTTCAAATACAAAATGCCAAAACGTACTGCCAAATCCTACCCTCTAAGATGCTTTTAAAAGTTCTACTACTAGGGGTAAATTGGGAATCAGAATGTATTCCCAGATGCATAACTATGAGGTTGCCGGTTTCTTTTTAGTCAATAAATATTCTTATCTGATGGCAATGTTTGACACTGTCTGAATGTCTGTGTGGTTTGGAGTGCTACCATAAAAAAGCATGACATGCCCCCTTCATTCTGATATTATGGACAAATGACATAACTTGCCATGAATAACACATATTAGGAACACACATTGACAAGGCTGAATTTTACCCGAGCTTTGTGCTCCTGGAAACAGGGAAGGTTAAAGGAGTTTTCCTCATCCTTTGTGTTCCAGAAAACAGCTTACTGAGGGTAACCACCCTTCCCCATAAAACTCATGATGCATCCCCACTTGTTTATCTATGACAAGGACAGACACGGACCCTCCAAATTCCTATTCTTTGCCTCATATATGATTAGCTGAACTGCTGGTCCCCACTTATCAACCAGAATACAACGCTTGATAACCAACTTTGCTTAAGCTTCTTCCTCCACACTTTCTCCCACACTCACCCCAAGACAGCAGAGAGCCCCTCCTGAGGATAAGCTGGCCTAAGGTAACACAGTGTCTGATCTACTCCCCTATAACGTTACCCCCTCACCTCACTTCCCCACCTGGTTCTTTCTAGCCTTGTCTGCTCCTCTCTATATAAGAAAACCCCTTCTTCCTAGTTCTTGAGAGGCTTGTGGAGCTTCTAGTCAGAACGTTCACCCAACTGCAACAGTCCCCTTGATCGACTGCAATAGTCCATCCCCACCCCCATGTCCCACAGCAACCCTTTCAAATAAAGCCTCTCCTTACTAAATGGGCATTTATTTTTTATTTGACAATATTTACAAGGAATGCTTTCATAACAAGTTAGAATAGTTTTGATTGTTTCTTAATCTCACCTAACTTTCCCTCTAGACCCTGGAAAAATATTGTGCTCAGCATGGAAAAACCATATACAAGCAAGTTGGCAAATTATTAGACAACAAAAAATTAAATCACTGAAGAAATTTATACAAATCATAGGACAAGACCTAGTACATTAAAAAAGTCAGTGAAACAATAACAACAACAACAAAACTACACAGCCACAAAGGAAAAATGGTTCATGTAATAATTTCATGCTTTTTTTCCCCCTTCATATTATGGAAGTTTCTTTGTTCACATTATCTCCAGCGGTCTGTTAAATGTTTGCAATGCTTCAGTGCTTTTCTGAACAACATTTTGTTAGGAATGAAAAGTGACTTACCTATCAATAATAAAGGCAGCTGAAAGATTAGAATAAAGAAATGAGTTTGTCTGAAATACTTACTTGGTTTCTGCCTTAGCTCCTGATCAGCCAGCCAGCACAAAACAGAGCCAGGGTCCCATCCATCTCCCAACTACAATGGATCTCTAGTTTTGTGGGAGTCAACAAGTGGTTTTCAATTCTGTGAACCTTGACTACACAACAAAAGAACCCAGGCCCAGGGGGTGAGAGTTTCCAAGACTGTGTTCAGGGTATGAGCAGAAGCCACTTGAGGACTCTGCTTTCAGCCCTTTCAGGGGCCTCATACTGCAAACCTGTTGCAGTGAATAGGGTAGGAGACCATCAATAGAAACGGGCATGTTAATGTCTTCCTGGACTCTTCCATTTAACAGTTTGAACACATCACTATTCTATGCGATTTAGCTGTTCGAAGACGATAAAATTAAAAGCAAAAAAAAAACAAAAAACAAAGCAAAACAAAACCTCGGGCCTCCCAGATGTTAAGTTTCAATCTGTTTACACAACTTCTCTTACCAAGGCCACATCATGGGAACTACTTCCCCAAATCTGGCCTCATGGGACCTCAAGGCAGGTCGGAGGATTGCAATGAGTATTCATCACAGCATGTATTTGTGGAGGATAAGAAAATTACAATAAGATTTGTATTTGCCAATTAGTCTAATTAATCCTAATTGTCCTGTTTTATGGGTCTGGTTGGAATAAGGCTTTGCTAACCAAGCCTATGAAGTTTGTTTTTATAAGTCAGAGGGAATCTTCCCCAGCAGTTCTTTTAAATCAAGAGCCAGAAGACAAAAATAAAATTATGAAAAAAAATTAAAACTATTGACAGTACACTATATCTGCTTTTATGAATTCCTGAGTCTGGAATAACTGATACACATATATAAGCAATTCCTTCAGTAAATATTCTTTGAATAGTATGCAAATAACACCTTGAAGTATAAAAACTGATATGGAACAGATCTTCAAAGACATTACACTCCTTTTCTTTCCTTCTATACCTTACTCGTGGGTTGGCAGCAAAGTTTTTACTTTAAGAAGAATTTTATCTTTTGGAAAAACTTTGGAAGAATTAACGAATAATTGCTATATTTCTCATGGCTACCCACTGATTAGAAGTAATTAACTTATTTCTATTACAATCAGAGAAATCTGAAGAAGAGCAACACACATCCTAATATATCAACAAAAATAGAAACAATAATCAGAGGCAATGACGATAACCTCTTGCAAAGCAGTAAAGTATTTTGAAAAATCACATGACCTCCTTATTCTCAGGAAAGCAACCATGCCCCTGAAGGTCACCAGGTAGTCATGTAAATTGTGTCCAACTATCAGTGAAGGGTAAATACTAAAGATTAGGATGAGTTCCATTAAAAATAAGACAAGAATGGGAAATAAAATCAGTATTCAAAAGCACAGTTTCTTCCCTAGAACGTCATTCAATCAGTCATATTTTGAAGCTCATTTATGAGAGTTTTCACTAATATAAACCAATATAAAAGGTTACACTCTAGAATGATGTTTTGAGGAAAGTGATAGAATCACTGACCCTAGAGATTTTAAAGAATTGGGCTGACATCCATCTCTTACTCTCAAGCAGAGAATTTTATGTGTTGACTTCCTGAATTTCCTTCCAATTTTGACATTTAAAGTAGATAATGTATGTTAAAGTTAAAAAGTTTAAAATATTATTCTGCTCTATCTTACCCTTTTACTACAGTTTTGTCAATTATCCTTTATTTTACCCTTAAAATTACTGTTACCATTATCATCATCATTTTAGTCAATCATGAAGGGAAATATAACTGGATTTGAATTTTGTTAAGAGGTTTTCAACATTATTTAGAATGGTGTAAGAATTTTATTGTAAGTATATTGCACCAAACTTTAAAGATATAATATAAAACTGCAAAAGCAAACCATATACAAGAAATGCATCCAGACTTTCATTACTTTATTCCAACAGCTGTAGAATTAGTGTAATGAATTGACAGATAAAGTGACTGAATCAGAAGTACAAAGAATTCAGGTAAAGACGAGATCATTTTACAGAGATAAGTTTATTAGAGAAGTAGTGACAAAAGAGTGAGAAGTGATTTAAGTGTAGAATATTAGGACAGATTTTAATATCTATTTATTATCTCTACTTCTATTGCTAGGTATGGTTTAGTAAAAAAGAAAAAAAAGTATGAAAGTTTCACCCAAGATTTATATGTTGTCACTTCAAGTATTTCCTCATTCTAAATGAGAGCTACTTCACGAGAGTGTATATAAGCTCTTGTAACATGCTTTGCTTTAAACTCTGAATACTTCATCACCAAAAAGCTTATATTGTAATAAAAACATGTTGTGTCTGATAGTATCAAACACATAACCACATAGATGATTCAACTTTACAGGTAGCAATGATCTTGAAATCCAGCGCATTGCCAATGACACCAGCAAATTTTATAACACAGATATATCAGGTTTTCTTCAATTTAGATGGTGACATTTTACTTAGTTTCAGTAAAGTATTGTAGAATTCTTTCTAGAAGGAATAATAAAGAAGCTGAATTTCCTGGGCATTTTTCCCCACAAGTACTTGCATAATTTATCAGTCTACACTCCAAAATAATTTATTTATTCATTTATAGTATAGCCCTTGGATGTTTCTAAAATGGACTTCCACATTTAAAATTAAGAAGCTACAAAAGAAATTTTTAAATAAGATAAGAAATTGCATAAAAGAGGACAACCTAAGTAGATACACAAACTACAACCAAGTTTTAAATTTAGCTTTGACCCTCCCAGGATTTTCAGAGCAAAATGTGCACACAAACACACCAGGTCAGATATCTCATTGCCGGATGGTTTTTCCTTATTCTGTGTATAGAATCTAAGAGGTACGAGTTTCTTTTGTCTTTACCATGAAAATGCAGTTTTCCACAATATTAATGATTTTTATATATTTGCACCCAAAAGAGCAAATTCAATGATGAAACTAAGAACGTTGCTCAGTACTTACTGAAAGCAGATTGTCTAGAGTGACCCTCCCAAAAGCAGAGTAAAATCTGTTAATTTTGATAAAGTATCCCTTTATTTTCTAATCAGTTTTCTCCTATATAAAATCCAGCTAAGTATTTATCCTTTATGAGGCATATTTAAACAACTGTTTTGTCTCCTAGATACAATCTCTTCTTAAACAACAATCAACTATTAATTTATACAGAAATGTTTTCTGGTAATAAATTCACATTGCTTTGCTAAATTAAAAGAACATATTCACATCTACAAATGCCTTCCCTATTTGGCTGTGAAAAAACTTTGAGTTACATACAGACAAAAGTGACTCATGTATGCTCTCATCACCTTGCCACCCACCCCATATATGAGAGAATCACAATCAACTTCAATTTACATGAAAGAGACTTAAAAACAGGCAAGTAATTAGATACACTCATAAGAGATAATTATGTCACGTAAGGATGACTATGCCCCAAAGTGCTGCTGGCTCCATTAATAAAGCATTTCTCTTCCCAGTGAATCTTGCAAACTTGTGGGGTATGAGGAAAGGCGACATTCTCATCAGAGTTAAAAGCATATAATATGAATAGGGTCCTCCATATGGCAATGACTGCAATCAATTACCAAGTGTGTGTTCTGTTTCCTGAGGTGGGTTCAATTTATCATTTTATTGAAAAGGTTCCATTATGCTAATGTCTTACAAAATCACACTCTGCCAGTTGCTGGAAGGTCATTAGGGGATATAAATTTTTACATTTAGAACCAAGAGGTTGTATAGCAGTCACAGTTTCCAAGGGTTAATAAGAAGCCAACCAAGTACATTCAAGGACTTATCAGTGGCAACTCAGACGCTCGTCTAGTTAACAGAAGGAAAAAAAGGAGAATACTCTAAGTTAAACATTAAAAAAACCCTAATGCGACTTCCGGGTAAGATGGCGGAAGAGTAAGACGCGGAGATCACCTTCCTCCCCATGGATACACCAGAGATACAGCTACACGTGGAACAACTCCTACAGAACACATACTGAACGCTGGCAGGAGACCCCAGACCTCCCAAAAGGCAAGAAACTCCCCACATACCTGGGTAGGGCAAAGCGGAGAGATTCCCGCACAGAGGAGCGGTGCCGAGCGGCACTCACCAGCCCGAGAGGCTTCTCTGCTCGCCCGCCGGGGCGGGCGGGGCTGGAAGCTGAGGCTCGGGCTTCGGTCAAGGCGCAGGGAGAGGACTGGGGCTGGCGGCGAGAACTCAGACTGAAGGGGGCTAATGTGCCACAGCTAGCCGGGAGGGAGTCCGGGAAAACTCTGGAGCTGCCGAAGAGGCAAGAGACTTTTTCTTCCCTCTTGGTTTCCTGGTGCGCGAGGAGAGGGGATTAAGAGCGCTGCTTAAAGGGGCTCCACAGACGGGCGCGAGTCGCGGCTGAAAGCGCGGAGCCCAGAGACGGGCGTGGGACGCTGGGGCTGCTGCTGCCGCCGCCAAGAAGCCTGTGTGCGAGCGCAAGTCACTGTCCACACCGCCCTTCCGGGAGCCTGTTCAGCCCGCCACTGCCGAGGTCCTGGGATCCAGGGGCGGCTTCCCTGGGAGAACGCACGGCGCGCCTTGGGCTAGTGCAACGTCACGCCGACCTCTGCCACTGCAGGCTCGCACCGCACTCTGTGCCCCTCCCTCCCGCCCAGCCTGAGTGAGCCAGAGTCCCCGAAGAGGCTGCTCCTTTAACCCTGTCCTGTCTGAGCGAAGAACAGACGCCCTCTGGCGACCTACATGCAGAGGCGGGGCCAAATCCAAAGCTGAGACCCAGGAGCTGTGAGAACAAAGAAGAGAAAGGGAAACCTCTCCCAGCAGCCTCAGAAGCAGCGGATTAAAGCTCCACAATCAACTTGATGTACTCTGCATCTGTGGAATACATGAATAGACAACAAATCATCCCAAATTGAGGAGCCAGGAGTCAGTGCTGTGCCTCTGAGGTGGGAGAGCCAACTTCAGGACACTGGTCCACAAGAGACCTCCCAGCTCCACATAATATCGAACGGCGAAAATCTTCCAGAGATCTCCATCTCAACACCAGCACCCAGCTTCACTCAACGACCAGCAAGCTACAGTGCTGGACACCCTATGCCAAACAACTAGCAAGACAGGAACACAACGTCACCCATTAGCAGAGAAGTGGCCTAAAATCATAAAAAGTCCGCAGACACCCCAAAACACACCACCAGACGTGGACCTGCCCACCAGAAAGACAAGATCCAGCCTCATCCACCGGAACACAGGCACTAGTCCCCACCACCAGGAAGCCTACACAACCCACTAAACCAACGTTAGCCACTGGGGACAGACACCAAAAACAACGGGAACTACGAACCTGCAGCCTGCAAAAAGGAGACCCCAAACACAGTAACATAAGCAAAATGAGAAGACAGAAAAACACACAGCAGGAGAAGGAGCAAGATAAAAACCCACCAGACCTAACAAATGAAGAGGTAATAGGCAGTCTACCTGAAAAAGAATTCAGAATAATGATGGTAAAGATGATCCAAGATTCTATTTCCAAGATCCAAAATCTTGGAAATAGAATAGACAAAATGCAAGAAACAGTTAACAAGGACCTAGAAGAACTAAAGATGAATCAAGTATCGATTAAAAACACAATAAATGAGATGAAAAATACTCTAGATGGGATCAATAGCAGAATAACTGAGGCAGAAGAACGGATAAGTGAGGTGGAAGATAAAATAGTGGAAATAACTGCTGCAGAGCAAAATAAAGAAAAAAGAATGAAAAGAACAGAGGACAGTCTCAGAGACCTCTGGGACAACATTAAACGCACCAACATTCGAATTATAGGGGTTCCAGAAGAAGAAGAGAAAAAGAAAGGGACTGAGAAAATATTTGAAGAGATTATAGTTGAAAACTTCCCTAATATGGGAAAGGAAATAGTTAATCAAGTCCAGGAGGCACAGAGAGTCCCATACAGAATAAATCCAAGGAGAAATACGCCAAGACACATATTAATCAAACTGTCAAAAATTAAACACAAAGAAATCATATTAAAAGCAGCAAGGCAAAAACAACAAATAACACACAAGGGAATCCCCATCAGGTTAACACCTGATCTCTCAGCAGAAACTCTACAAGCCAGAAGGGAGTGGCAGGACATAATTAAAGTGATGAAGGAGAGAAACCTGCAACCAAGATTACTCTACCCAGCAAGGATCTCATTCAGATTTGATGGAGAAATTAAAACGTTTACAGACAAGCAAAAGCTGAGAGAGTTCAGCACCACCAAACCAGCTTTACAACAAATGCTAAAGGAACTTCTCTAGGCAAGAAACACAACAGAAGGAAAAGACCTACAATAACGAACCCAAAACAATTAAGAAAATGGGAATAGGAACATACATATCGATAATTACCTTAAATGTAAATGGACTAAATGCTCCCACCAAAAGACACAGATTGGCTGAATGGATACAAAAACAAGACCCATATATATGCTGTCTACAAGAGACCCACTTCAGACCTAGAGACACATACAGACTGAAAGTAAGGGGATGGAAAAAGATATTCCATGCAAATGGAAACCAAAAGAAAGCTGGAGTAGCAATTCTCATATCAGACAAAATAGACTTTAAAATAAAGACTACTAGAAGAGACAAAGAAGGACACTACATAATGATCAAGGGATCGATCCAAGAAGAAGATATAACAATTGTAAATATTTATGCACCAAACGTAGGAGCACCTCAGTACATAAGGCAAATACTAACAGCCATAAAAGGAGAAATTGACAGTAACACAATCATAGTAGGGGACTTTAACACCCCACTTTCACCAATGGACAGATCATCCAAAATGAAAATAAATAAGGAAACACAAGCTTTAAATGATACATTAAACAAGATGGACTTAATTGATATTTATAGGACATTCCATCCAAAAAGAACAGAATACACATTTTTCTCAAGTGCTCATGGAACATTCTCCAGGATAGATCATATCTTGGGTCACAAATCAAGCCTTGGTAAATTTAAGAAAATTGAAATTGTATCAAGTATCTTTTCCGACCACAATGCTATGAGACTAGATATCAATTACAGGAAAAGAGCTGTAAAAAATACAAACACATGGAGGCTAAACAATACACTACTTAATAACGAAGTGATCACTGAAGAAATCAAAGAGGAAATTAAAAAATACCTAGAAACAAATGACAATGGAGACACGACGACCCCAAACCTATGGGATGCAGCAAAAGCAGTTCTAAGAGGGAAGTTTATAGCAATACAATCCCACCTTAAGAAACAGGAAACATCTCGAATAAACAACCTAACGTTGCACCTAAAGCAATTAGAGAAAGAAGAACAAAAACATCCCAAAGTTAGCAGAAGGAAAGAAATCATAAAAATCAGATCAGAAATAAATGAAAAAGAAATGAAGGAAACGATAGCAAAGATCAATAAAACTAAAAGCTGGTTCTTTGAGAAGATAAACAAAATTGATAAACCATTAGCCAGACTCATCAAGAAAAAAAGGGAGAAGACTCAAATCAATAGAATTAGAAATGAAAAAGGAGAAGTAACAACTGACACTGCAGAAATACAAAAGATCATGAGAGATTATTACAAGCAACTCTATGCCAATAAAATGGACAACCTGGAAGAAATGGAAAAATTCTTAGAAATGCACAACCTGCCAAGACTGAATCAGGAAGAAATAGAAAATATGAACAGACCAATCACAAGCACTGAAATTGAAACTGTGATAAAAAATCTTCCAACAAACAAAAGCCCAGGACCAGATGGCTTCACAGGCGAATTCTATCAAGCATTTAGAGAAGAGCTAACACCTATCCTTCTCAAACTCTTCCAAAATATAGCAGAGGGAGGAACACTCCCAAACTCATTCTACGAGGCCACCATCACCCTGATACCAAAACCAGACAAGGATGTCACAAAGAAAGAAAACTACAGGCCAATATCACTGATGAACATAGATGCAAAAATCCTCAACAAAATACTAGCAAACAGAATCCAACAGCACATTAAAAGGATCATACACCATGATCAAGTGGGGTTTATTCCAGGAATGCAAGGATTCTTCAATATACGCAAATCAATCAACGTGATACACCATATTAACAAATTGAAGGAGAAAAACCATATGATCATCTCAATAGATGCAGAGAAAGCTTTCGACAAAATTCAACACCCATTTATGATAAAAACCCTGCAGAAAGTAGGCATAGAGGGAACTTTCCTCAACATAATAAAGGCCATATATGACAAACCCACAGCCAGCATCATCCTCAATGGTGAAAAACTGAAACCATTTCCACTGAGATCAGGAACGAGACAAGGTTGCCCACTCTCACCACTCTTATTCAACCTAGTTTTGGAAGTTTTAGCCAGAGCAATCAGAGAAGAAAAGGAAATAAAAGGAATCCAAATCGGAAAAGAAGAAGTAAAGCTGTCACTGTTTGCAGATGACATGATACTATACATAGAGAATCCTAAAGATGCTACCAGAAAACTACTAGAGCTAATCAATGAATTTGGTAAAGTTGCAGGAAGCAAAATTAATGCACAGAAATCTCTGGCATTCCTATATACTAATGATGAAAAATCTGAAAGTGAAATCAAGGAAACACTCCCATTTGCCACTGCAACAAAAAGAATAAAATATCTAGGAATAAACCTACCTAAGGAGACAAAAGACCTGTATGCAGAAAATTATAAGACACTGATGAAAGAAATTAAAGATGATACAAATAGATGGAGAGATGTACCATGTTCTTGGATTGGAAGAATCAACATTGTGAAAATGACTCTACTACCCAAAGCAATCTACAGATTCAATGCAGTCCCTATCAAACTACCACTGGCATTTTTCACAGAACTAGAGCAAAAAATTTCACAATTTGTATGGAAACACAAAAGACCCCGAATAGCCAAAGCAATCTTGAGAACGAAAAATGGAGCTGTGGGAATCAGGCTCCCTGACTTCAGACTATACTACAAAGCTACAGTAATCAAGACAGTATGGTACTGGCACAAAAACAGAAAGATAGATCAATGGAACAGGATAGAAAGCCCAGAGATAAACCCACGGACATATGGTCACCTTATCTTTGATAAAGGAGGCAGGAATTTACAGTGGAGAATGGACAGTCTCTTCAATAAGTGGTGCAGGGAAAACTGGACAGGGACATGTAAAAGTATGAGATTAGATCACTCCCTAACACCATACACAAAAATAAGCTCAAAATGGATTAAAGACCTAAATGTAAGGCCAGACACTATCAAACTCTTAGAGGAAAACATAGGCAGAACACTCTATGACATAAATCACAGCAAGATCCTTTTTGACCCACCTCCTAGATTAATGGAAATAAATACAAAAATAAACACATGGGACCTAATGAAACTTAAAAGCTTTTGCACAGCAAAGGAAACCATAAACAAGACCAAAAGATAACCCTCAGAATGGGAGAAAATATTTGCAAATGAAGCATCTGACAAAGGATTAATCTCCAAAATTTACAAGCAGCTCATGCAGCTCAATAACAAAAAAACAAATAACCCAATCCAAAAATGGGCAGAAGACCTAAATAGACATTTCTCCACAGAAGATATACAGACTGGCAACAAACACATGAAAGGATGCTCAACATCTTTACTCATTAGAGAAATGCAAATCAAAACTACAATGAGATATCATCTCACACCAGTCAGAATGGCCATCATCAAAAAATCTAGAAACAATAAATGCTGGAGAGGGTGTGGAAAAAAGGGAACCCTCTTGCACTGCTGGTGGGAATGTGAATTGGTACAGCCACTATGGAGAATAGTATGGAGGTTCCTTAAAAAACTACAAATAGAACTACCATATGACCCAGCAATCCCACTACTGGGCATATACGCTGAGAAAACCATAATTCAAAAAGAGACATGTACCAAAATGTTCATAGCAGCCCTATTTACAATAGCCCGGAGATGGAAACAACCTAAGTGTCCATCATCAGATTAATTGGTAAAGAAGATGTGGCACATATATACAATGGAATATTACTCAGCCATAAAAAGAAATGAAACTGAGCTATTTGTAATGAGGTGGATGGACCTAGAGTCTGTCATACAGAGTGAAGTAAGTCAGAAAGAGAAAGACAAATACTGTATGCTGACACATATATATGGAATTTAAGAAAAAAAAATGTCATGAAGAACATATGGGTAAGACAGAAATAAAGACACAGACCTACTTGAGAATGGACTTGAGGATATGGGGAGAGGGAAGGGTAAGCTGTGACAAAGCGAAAGAGAGGCATGGACATATATACACTACGAAACGTAAGGTAGATAGATAGTGGGAAGCAGCCGCAGAGCACAGGGAGATCAGCTGGGTGCTTTGTGACTGCCTGGAGGGGTGGGATGGGGAGGGTGGGAGGGAGGGAGATGCATGAGGGAAGGGATGTGGGAACAGATGTATATATATGACTGATTCACTTTGTTATAAAGCGGAAACTAATTAAAAAAAATCAAAACAAAAGAGAAAACCCTAATGCTACAAAAATAGGGGAATTAAAACTTGACTTCAAGTATAAGGGTGGTTATTTGGAAAAAAAATTCTTCAGCTAAATTTTGATTTACCTATCAATTTGAAGTATCAGTAGAACAGGTGCATATTAAATAGGTCTCTGTTACATAGTATCTAGGCTGTCTCATTTATCTACCACCTTCAACCGCCATCTTCAAATACTTTCAAAAATAAGTCTTCTAAAGATCTAAAATATGTACAAAATTAATATGCATATTTTTGTGTAACTTTTTTGTGTTTATAAGGTGGGTGCTTAGGTTTCTGACTAGCCCTAAATCCCACATCTGAGTCTCAGAAAAAGAAGTATGATTAGCTATTCAACTCAAATTAGATATTATTCCCTAGAGTAATGTTTTGTTTCCATCTTTCTAAGAATTATTGATTCCCTCCAATAATTCACCAAGGACTGTGAACATAATTCATGAATATATTGTATCATCAATCCATCAATAATTTGTAGTTATGGGCAATGACTGTCAAACAGCTGAGTAAAAACACATTACAACCAGATAGCTCCCTTTGGACCAATTACTGTAAATCAAAGCAACGCTGAGGAAAAACAGTTGCTCTTTAGAAATACTTGTCTTGTATATTCGGCATCCAATATTCTAATGCAGCCTGAAAAGCAGGCTGTGAACTACAGTAACTACTTGCGGGATTTGGCATTCTGTTATGTCTGGTTCAGTTGCTGAGTGGCCATAGAGGTTTATATTCTACAATATGAGAATATGAGGCCTCCCAGTTTGGGAGGCTGTTTTAAATGGATCACTGATTGCATTGTGGTGCTGTTCCCAAGGAGGTGATTTCTAAGGAGCCAGGTATGGTCCAGTGCTAGGCATGTGCAATCTTATACTGTGTTAAACTACAGACATGGAGTTATACAACATGTTTTTTCATGACCTGGAATTAATTTGACAGAAAAAAATGTTTTAGAAACATGTCTAAAATAGTTTGGAAGCCCAGTTCACAAAATTGTGTTTGAAAAAAAATGTAAAGGTTATGTACTCCTTGACAAATTCAAATCATAAAGTTTTTCATTAACTAACTACAAATATATTAAAAGTGGTTTTCCTACGGCTGTTATGTATTTCCTGTCAACTGCTACATGTATTCGCATCAAAGGAAAAGCTGTGGAAAATAGACATTCCTTAAGCTAGGAAACTATTACTCAGATATTTTACAAAAATGGAGATATTTGTTGAAGGCTTCGGAATGGGGTGGCTGTTCTTACATCAGAGTGTATACCATTGGTACTGATTTTACAAACCATGCCAAATCTAAGCAATTACTCAGGAACACTTTGATCTAATTCAAAGAGAATGGAATTTTGAACCAGATGACTTTGTTTCAAATCTTAGCTTCAACATCTTTTAGCTGTGCGATCTTGGACAAGACATTTAGTCTTTACTCTCAGTTTTTGTGTAAAAGAAGGGATAATAATTATGTTCCTAGTAAAAATCAAGTAAGATAGTGTAAGTGTACAAGTTTCATAAATCAAGTGTTAGAAAAATACTAGTTATTCTATTGAGAGTAAAAAACAAAGTCTCTCCAATGGATTTAAGGCAATGGTTGGCAGGAGAAAAATGCTATTCTCTGTAACAGTTCACATATTAAATAGAACTACTTCAGCATTATCCTCTCAATATTAAAAAAAAATCTGAAACTTGGAATTAAGCCCAAGAGATTATTATTGTTTCTTAAGTGCTAAGGAGATCTATTATTTAGATTATTTTACAACTTTGCAGGGGCAGGAGTTAACTGTATTTCTATTAGAGATGCAAAGAATTTCTGTCCAGTGGGACAGATGGGCCCAAATGTTATCTATTACCCAGTAAGAACTTAACAAATTTTGTGTCTAGCTTAGCAATCTTTCCTAACTTCTCTTTATTAAATTGTACCTATCATTTATATCAATCGATTATCTATATATCATCTATCTATCTATCTACCCTCTCTAACTTTTTTGAACCAAATTACACAGCTCCTTGTTTCCTTATTAAATAATTAGTTGAATAAAACTTTGACATCTGTTCCTTTTATATTTGCAGAACAGTCGTGATTTTACCTATTTGAAAATAAACCTTCCGCAGTTCTGGAGGAGCCAGGTAAACTGCATTACCAGAGGCCTCATGGGCTATCAAGCCGAGGCACATCTTTTCTTGGTTCTTAAAGTGAATCCTGACCAAAAAAGAATTTTAGCTCTATCAATCCTGTTTCTGTGTGTCTTCCCCTTTCCTCTCTGCTGATTTCATGTTCTAGTTTCTGCTGCTGGTTTATGCGCCCCTTGGTGGTCACAATGAACTGGAAATGGGTTTTACATTCATATCGTGAGATATGAAGATGGACTTAACTCTTCTCTGTTGAGTAAGAGACAACAAATGTTCAGGTCGTTTTTGCGTATTTTTCTATCTGTGACCTCAACTCAATTAAAAACTTTCAGCTTCCTGGGAAAGAAAAGAGCTCTCTGAAATCTGGACTAGTAAGTTTCATGCTTCTTTGTTTACTTCTGACCTGTGACTGAAGTTGTGGGATTGAAGCCATAAATCCTCTCTATGTCTGTGTGTCTACATATCTGTAATTCAGAAAGGTCTCTGCCTCTTGTGTGTGTAACGTTTTCCTACCACCAAAGATTATTAATAAATTAAATTATGTCTCATGAATTAAAGAAGCTCTGGTTTGATTGGTTTCTGGAAATAAATAAGCACTTATATAAATGGAATATTTACAATATTCACAAAAAATAAAGAAACTGAGCTTTAAATACTTTAAATGTTCTAGACATTTAAGAAAAAAATCCTTCTTATAGAAACTACTAGGTGAGGAATATTTGAAGAATTCAAATTCACACAATTAAGGTAAGTCTGTGGACACTTGGATTGTTTTAATAATTTGGATTTAAGAAAAAAAAGCTGTATACCTTTTCTCTGATATATCAGTGTCAAATATGTGATAAGATTTTTATATTTTATAAAAGGCTAAGGTTTGATTTTCTATGAAGAGAGTATTGATTAATTAATCTAACATTACACTTACACGATACTTAGGTTTATTAAAAATATACTTTTCTACATTTGTATTTTACTAGATTGTATCATAATTCTGACAAATGTGTTATAGTAATTATGTTTTGTAGTGTGTCAGCCAAAATATAAGTTCTTAGATCCTTATATAACTTAAAAATCTGGATTAATATTAAATCAGGCTATTTAATGAATAATCTTTAGATAGTTGGATAATTTCTATTAAGGTTGAATACAAAAGCATTGATAAATAAGCACAATTTTAAGTTTATATACTTGTGGTTCTTTAGTTTTATATGATATAGAATGCCTATATCTTTGGTTTTATTTTTGTTAATTCAAAAACCTGCGTCTGTAGAAAATTATGTAACATGTATCTGTGAGCTTTGCTAGTCTGCTAAAATTATTGTGTGCAACAGACAGTTCTCAATAACCTACCTCCCGGTTTTCTCTGTAGAACAGAAGTTGTTACTTTGGCTAAAAGTTATAATTAGTTTGGGTGGTTGAGACTACATCAGAAGCAACAGCAACAGAAAAATATAGCTGTTTACCCAAGAAAGTGGGGTGAGTTTCTCTTTCTAAAGGAAGAAGACAGTAGTTTTTTTCCCCTAAAACAAAATGTCAGTTTGTTTCAGAATATGAAAGAATACAATAAAAGACAAAAGAGAATATAGCAAGTTGTAGAAAGCTGGAGAAAAGTGAATTTTACTTGCCTTTGTTTATAATACCCAAGTATGAAAAGAAGTTATAAAATGTGTTAAAATTAGTGCAAAGTTTACCTAGTTTTGATGGATTTATTCCTAGGATAATTTAAGAGGGAAAAAAGGAGCTTGTAAAATCTATGTTGTTAAATATTATATTAATGCAAAATTAGTGTAATAGGGAAGAACCTTTGTCTTCTATTACAAGTTGCTCACTAAAGGGATATTGCCTGTAAGCTTAAATTATACACAATGGCCCACCTCTGGGAACCCTGCCTCCCAGGTGATGAGCATTAAGTTAAAATATCTTTGTTTAGCTCACAGGAAGCATCTTGACCAGGCCCAGCTGTGAATGACTGCAGGAAGGAGGAAATTACCACATCCCCTCTGGAGGCTGACAGGAACCAGGAAATGTTTGACTTAATCCCTCCCCTTCTAGTATAAAAGAACCATCTTGCCTGAGTTAGGATGGTCACCACCTTCTCGGTCTGCCTGCTTTCTGTACAAAGTCTCTATTCCTTTGCCCCCAACAACTTGTCTCTCGATTTATTGGTCTGTTGTGCAGCAAGCAGTGTGAGCTTGGACTCAGTAATATTAGAATTACACTTTTTCTTTGTTGAGTTGATAAATTCACCTTAGAACACGTAGTAAAGCACAGAAAATATTATTTGTCCCATCTGTGTAAACTGTCCAGGAAATGCCGATTCTATATCCCACCAGGATAATATCTGCTTTATGTTGATTTTATCTTTGATAGATAATTTTTAAGTTTCCTCACTTGTGAATGAACTAAGGTTTGTTTTAGTCATGTTGCCTTATACAATTATTTTAAAATATTTTATTGTTACTTTGATTAACTAGATAACCAAAGTATTGTTTCTCAGGAGCCTAGGACTTTATTATAACCAATGATCAAACCTCCTCTGATCATTCCTTTGATCTTGCCTACTAAAATTCAGATCTAAAATTTAATTTTAATAAACAATTAAAGTAATAATTTCAGAATATACTATACTTACAAATGTCTTTGAATTTCCCAGAAGGTCCCTGGAGAGAGGGGTTAGAAATCACTGGATTTGTGTGGTAGGCTCATATTTTCTTAATGCCTCAACATTACTGGAAGAGCTAAGGAATGAGCTATCAAGTTAGAAGAGACTCTCAGCCTTCCCTAGGTTTGGTCTGTGTAGATAAAATGTCATTCAGATAAATCTTTCATTAACTGAACCATTCACAGGGGGCCATGAAGATTGCTCAAAGCCCTTGCTTCCCATTACATGGTCTTATCCTCAAAGGAAACATTCATCAAACCCTTATGAAACAGTTATGGTCTGTATCACAAAGGGAAATGTTACTCTCCTCATTCTGATATTGGTCACTGTCATAATCAACCTAGCCTTTCGTTATTATGAAACTAGTTTCTGATTCCATCTGAGGCTCCCCTGAAGGCACTCTATAAACCACAGGCCCTATCTTGTGTATTCATCACAGAAGGGCAATCTCAGGCCTCAGAGAAAGGACCGTGCCAGGTGCTCTGAAGTACAGTCAAAAAACAGACTCTCAGTTACAGGCTCTGAGTTGACATCAGCTTGACAGCTTTCAGACAGTACCAGTGGAATAAATCAGGAATTCCAGAACTCATGAAAAAACCACTAACCCAAGATCCAACAAAACAAGAGTTAATTACATGAGAATAACTAAATTGATGAGGGAAATTTACTTATGGTTGTTTTGAATGTTACTTGTGTTGCTTTTAAGGTTCTTTTTTATGGGAATATTAAGATCTTTTTCTTCATTTATCTCACCTTAAATTTAGCAGACTATGACTTTGTTTACTGAACTGAAACATTTATAAATAGTATCTGATTTTCACTGGCCCTCAAAATTCATAAAACAATACTTTGACTCAACATCCTTACTCTCCATGGCAACAGTTATTTGCATAGGTTCAATAAAAATTTGTTCTCATCTTACCAGGATATAATTGAACAAATTAATTGTGTAACAAAGGATACACATGGAGAGTCATATTTGAGAAGAATTCCCACTTCCTCACACTACGGCATGACAGCACGTTGTTAAGGGACGGTAACTGGCTTTACACTTGTAGCCTATGCCTACAAAGACCTCACAAGAAAACAAGTTCCATACCTGGCCAACAGAGTCCCATTCACATGGGTCATATTTCCTGTCCAGTGTAATAGATTACTCCAAAGAGAAAGGTTTATTGCCTTGTAAGACTAGTGTTGTATCTAATCCAGCAATCTCATCCTAACATTTCTTCATTACACACACACAGACACACACACACACACACACTTAAATGCTAGAAGGTTTTTTTCTTTAGTTGGTACTTTGAAAAATTTACACAGAAGTAAAGATAATAGTAAATAGTATAAGAATGTATGAAGAGGAAGGAAACTTGTTATTTTATTTTTTAGGACTGTCATAAATTGAGTTTTAATTTATGGGAAAAACGAGCCATGTGTAGGATATTGTGATTCAAAGATGGTGGCAATAAATGATGTCACTGCAACAAAACAAATCGAGGAAGGTGCATCATAACGCTTGCATGTATTTGTGAGGTGGAGGAGTTGGGAATAAGATTTAACTATTTGTATACAGAATTTTGAAGTCGGAGTACCTTGTAATGTTGATTGCAATGATTAAGATACCTGTTTGTCTCTGACAAAAGAACTGGACCTTGCTTCAGAAATCTAAACTTCTCCCACAATTTAGAATCTTGTATCCAAATGAATTACATTTCTCAGTCTCAAAGAGCCATCAAATGATGGACGAATAAATGTTGTTTTTATTTATTTAACACATTTATTAAGCATCTAGCAGTGGTCCCCAACCTCTTTGGCACCAGGGACCGGTTTCGTGGAAGACAGTTTTTCCATGGAGGGGGGGCGGGAGATGGTGGGATTGTTCAGGCAGTAATGCCAGCGACAGGGAGCAGCAGATGAAGATTCTCACCTCCTGCTCTCACCTCCTGCTCTGCGGCTAGGTTCCTAACAGGCCGAGGACTCGTACTGGTCCGAGGCCTGGGGGTTGGGGACCCCTGATCTACTGCATGTCAAGCACTGTGTTAGGTACTGTGGACAGCCTAGAAAACTTGAAATCCTGTCTCTTGAAATTTACTTCCCACTGGGGCTTGTATACCTGTGTGAGCCATTCTGCTGTTTATAGTCCTATTTATATATGGTAAATCTATTAGATTAACTATGTTAGAAGAGCAAATTTCTTCACACAAACAAGAAAAATTATTTGCCATGAAGTCCAGAAGAAAAAAGATATCTATGAAAATTATAAACAGAAGCCAGGAAAATAGCAGGCCTGAAAAATACTGGATTGTTCTGTTAATGAAAAATTACAAAAGGCTCTAATGTTTCTCCGTAATAAGTAGCAAGTGGTAGAAATGTGCAATCATACAATAGCCCTAAATTAGTATCATTGAAGACGTGCAACATTTTATTGAGATACAATATTTCTTACTGACACAAAGAGATTAGATTAAACAAAGGAATTAAAGCTATGGTCATTACTTTATCAGAATAAGGTGACACATCTGAAGTATGGCAGCTATGCCAGCAGTATTAATTAAAGCATAAAATACTTAGTAATAGATATAATCTTTCTCATTTTCATGAAGGAAAATCCTATACGGTCAATTTGAATTACGTTGCCTCACTACCCATGGAACAATTCTAGTTCCTAGTACTCTTGGTCTATCTTTCCCCAATGTTGTATTTACTTGTTAAATAAAATAAAATAATAGTAACAAATGATTCAATGATTTTTAAAGAAAGGTGTTTTCACAGCCATCAGCTACAATCAAAGAATGCCGGCTGGCTCTTTATCATCAAAATGCTCAAATTGGCATCAGAAATCCACACAACAAGCAGCTTTTTATAAATAACTCCTCAGGCAGAAGTCTCACTCACTAAGATGTGTCTTTACATTCTTAGTGACAATAAAAAAACTGCATGGCAAACAGCAGCAAGCTGTGCAGATTGGCAAATCACACTTGCCTAAGCCATCTCTCTAGGTTAAAAGGTTTGCCTTGGTTTGTCAGTAGGTTAGTGAAAAGTACCTTGTCTTTGAAAAGCAGAACATCGTGAAAATGCATGCACCTCTTTTTATTGCAGTTATGTAAGGATGAATACTTTTAGACCCATATCAGGATCCATATATTAGATTCATGTAAACATCAAAAAGACGTCAGCAGCATTCAGTGCCCAGTGTGTTGTTTCGCACAATGACGCTAGTCTGAAATATGTGCCCAGTTGATCAAATCTGAATCCACGTGTGCCATATTCTTGCTCACTTAGAACCTACGCTCTGTCTGAGTCATTATGCTCAACACTAATTTGTCTCTATTCTGCTCTCATCTATCACTGGCTGTCAGGGCCAGGTTGATAAAGTCCCCTGTGGTCCACATCTGTGATCAGTCCCCAGGTAATCTGCTCTTTCAAAATACTGCATGGAGAAAAAGGGTCCTTTGAGCAAGTTCCAGTAGAAAAAACTTAAAACAACTTCATCTTTTTTTTTTTTTTGCCTTATTGAAACTTCATTTCTGTCCATGTGGTTCCCAATGACCAAATACAGATGTCAAAAGCCAAAAATTAATTGTATTTTCTGATGGAATATTCTAAAAGGAGCAGTATATTGCCTAACAGAATATGAGGAAGAAAAGCCAACAATGCCGTACCTGATTTAAGGCTGGAAGGCAATGAAAACATGAAATTTAGGAGAACAGCCAGAGGAAGTTTTGTTCTTGATGTCATTCCTCATTATCCTAGAATACCCACTGTTCTAATTTGCTCCTAAATATGTGGTGGAAGTGACATTTATAAACAAATAAATAAATGAATAAAATAAAATAAAATAAATAAAACCCCTACTCCAAAAGCAGAATAAGCAGAATGAAGGTAGTCTCATGAGTAGGAAGTCTCCGGAATGTGGAATGGGGGATCTACCTTCTGCTTTTTTTAAATGAATCGATGCAGGTAGCCCTGGATCTATAAACTTAGACTGATTTTAGAGCCCAGGCCCAATATCAGGCCTTTTGATCATGTGAGCTAGAAAAATGAAGAGTAACAAAAATGGCTAAAAGTTATTAACTATTCAGTATATGCCAGGCACTGGTATAAGCTCTGGCTGTGAAGTAGCTGGAGTCAACTCTATGAGGTAAGTAATTCAATATCTCTATATTATAAATGGGGAAACTGAGGCCCAGCATGTTAAGAAAACCAGTGCTTTTTGAACTGTGCATGATTCACCTGAGGACCTTATTAAAATGCACTTTCTGATTCAGTAGGTCTGGGATGGAGCCTCAGGTTCCGTATGTTTGACAAACTCCCAAGTGATGCTGATACTGCTGGTCCACAAGCCACACTCTGAGCAGCAAAAAGTAAATTGTCCAAGGTCACAGAGCTGGTAAGAAGCAGAGCCAGGGTGAGGCTCAGTCAGCCTGGTTCCAGAGCCCAGGATCTTTGCCACTAAGCTTAGTATCTGTGTCACAGACCCATCGCACCCTGGGGTACTTGTGCATTGGCTCAAGGACTAGAAACAAACGCCTATCACCTTTTCTGATAGTATTTTCCAGCAACAGCAAATATTTATTAAGGGCCTACCAAGAGACAGTTACTATGGAAAACGCTTAGGATATAAAAAATATTCCAGGCTCAAAGGATTTTCATTTAATCCACTAGCCAAACAATTGGCCATTTGATTCCCAAGCAAATTACAACTCCACGGATGCACTGCATGCTCTGGTTAGGTTAATTCTCATACACAGAGAAGATAGAGCACTAACTTTCACAGAATCAGAGCGTAATATCACACCTCTAACACCAAAGGGAGTAAATTTAATCTTTGGGGATTGAGGAAGAACTTGCAAGGTCTTACAGAGGTTTAGGAGTATCATTAGGAAAATTAATTATAGTTCAATAGATTTAGGAGGTGTAGGAGTTTGGGCTTGATTCTATGGTATCACCTAAAAAGTGAATTAAGAAAAGAATGTCCTGATAGTTTGTTAACTTGTCATGAGAGAGTTTCAATTTCTTTTATTAAAAGGACATTTTACTAATTCCCATAGGTGGAACAAACATTACTGAATTAGGTGTAAAATTTTGGAAGCTCCAGGTCATACAAAACAATACCTTCAATAAATGTTTCACAAAATTTAGGAAGTTTTAAAAGAGTTTATTATAATCAGTCAATGTTTACCACTTAATTTGTAATTTTTTCTTTCTTTTCCTTCTAACCACATTTAAAAAAAAAATGGAATCCAGCCGCCTGCCTGCATTTCTGGCACACTCTGCAATAATTAGAATGCTCCAACGAGTCCCAAGACAGACTTCACCGGCTGAAAATATCCTGCCTCAGCTCCCACTCTCTTGTCAAGTGCAAATCTTACCATCTTAGCACTTGTCCAACATCCTCCGAAAGTCCTCTAGGCTCCAAGAGTAAAAATGTAAAGGCTCTACCTTACGGAGCACTGGAGGCCCCCAGGAGAGGGAGAGGCATGCACCGCACAGCCCTAGAGGCCTTGCACGAAAGGAGCACACGGTCAGGTCAGACCTCATTTAGTCTAGGGGCAACTTCTCCTCTCCCCTTTTTATCACACTATTGCTCTGCAGAGGGGACTTCAGAAAAATTGAAACATCCCGAGGCCCCTAGCAAGTCAGTACCACACTGAACCTTAAAAACTGTAACACTGTCATTTCCCACCACTCTCCCCTACAGCTCATTTTTAACTGCTTAGGTCCTAAAAGAGACAACAACGACCAAGAGCACGTCCAGCAGAGTCACGTGCGCCGAAACAGGCATGAAGGAGGTGCAGAGAAGGAAGGCCGGCCTCAGTCTGTCTTCCCCATTTTGGGCAGTGAGCTCACCCCACCCAGCCGGCATGGAGTCCTCGCTGAGGTCAACGTCTCACCCATGCAGCAGCTGGAGTTTCCTCTCTGTATTTTCTGACACCCAGAAAAGGACACACTGGCACTTCTTCCAGCTTTACTTGACTGCATATCTCTTATGTATTAAAAAAAAAAAAATTCATCATGTGTGGAACGCTTTCTTAAACACCAGCAGAGAAAGAGATGTGACTGAAAGTTATCAAGTCCGTCTTTGGTCACTGAAAGTGTTGGCACTCAGAGCTCTCCACAACAGGAATCACCCCTCCGCCACCCCCCATCCCCAGACACCTTTCTGATACCATCAATCCTCTGAAGCCATAATAGAACCCAGCTATGGCCATCACTGTCTGAAAACTACACAAGCTCATCCCCCTCTCTGAGTGTAACTAACCTCTTCCCCCATCCTCCAAAGCCCCCCACCACTGACAAATTCTTCTTGTCTTTCAAAGCCCACCTAGGATGCCTGTCTTAGCCTCTCCCTCCTCAACGTCCCCATATTACTTTGATTTACCTGTTTTTCAGAACCCACTTCATTTAAATTTATATACATACATATTCTAAGATGTGAGCTACTTGAGGATCTTGCTCTTCTCATTAACCCTTGCATCTCCTGTGGCCAGTTTATTACACGTAAGAAGTTCTTTGCAGTTCTGACACATGCTAAAAACAGGTTGATCATCATGCTAAGTGAAATAAGCCAGTCACAAAAAGACAAACAGAGTCTGATTCCACTTATATAAGGTATCTGGAGTAGTCAAATTCATGGAGATAGAAAGTAGAATGGTGGTTGCCAGGGGCTGCAGGGATGGGGAAACAGGGAGTTGTTGTTTAATGGGTACAGTTTCAGTTTTGCAAAGTGGACATGTTTTGAGACTGGTTGCACAACAATGTGAATATCCTTAACACCGCTGAACTGTACGCTTAGAAATGGTTAAGATGGTAAATTTCATGTTATGTGTTCTTTGTGACAATAATGATGATGATGATGATGGTAATAATAAAAGAAGTACTCAGAAGATGGCTGAAAACAGCAAATGAAGGAACTATTTGGTTGACACCTACACTGTTGTGTGTGGAGTGCTTGATGATCTCTAACCTCCCCCTTAACGCGTTTTGACTTCCTCAGGCTTAGAACTGTTACTTGCACTCTGGATACCCCATGGCACATCACACCATGCCACCCACATGCAGTTATTCACCATTTTCCCATGCCATATGCGATGAGCAAGAATTGAAGAGCTGTAAGAGTCATCTTATATGCTGAATAAAACTTCTTGGCAGTATGACAATATATCCAGTACCATCCATGTTCCAGGCAATGAAGGTACGAAGTATATGAGACTTACTTGAATCTGACAAGCATTACCTTCAAAGTGGAAAGCAAAAATGTGACAAGTAATTATTTACACTGAACTAAGTCATCCTTCGGTATCCATGAGGCATTTGTTCCAGGAACCCCCTCAAACACCAAAACCCATGGATGCCCAAGTCCCTTATATAAAATGGTGTAGTATTTGCATATAACCTACACTTATCCTCTCTGTACTTTAAGTCATATCCAAATTACTTATAATAACTAATACAATGTAAATGCTATGTAAATAGTTGTAAATACAATGTAAATGTAAATAGTTGCCAGGTGATTGGCATATTCAAGTTTTTCTTTTTGGAACTTTCTGGAATTTTTAATTTCTAAATATTTTTCATCCCTAGTTGGTTGAATCCATGGATGTGGAACCCGGGGATACAGAGGGCCAGCTGTATATAGAAAGTACAATAAAGAGGAAAGAGAAACTCATTCTGCTTTTGGAATGGTGCTCATACTTCTTGGAAAGGAATATAGGACTATTTTCCTTACCTAAAAAACCCACCCAAAAATATGTCAGGTTGGCAAAATTCCCACTACACTGAAACATCATTTTCTGTGTTTTCACTTATAATATTGAAAGGGTATATTATAGTAAATTTCTTTGTTGGAGAAAAAATCAAGTACTTGCAGAATCATAATGTATTTTTAATAATTTGATGTGATAACAACTTTAAGTTGCTCTAGTATGACTGCCAAAATTTTGTTGTTTCAGGGAAGGTTTAAAGCTGTCCAATGCACCAAGAAATTCACACCCTCTGGCTTAAAGTCATTAGTACGTATAATACACATTTTCAAGTACTTGAGATTTGATTTTTGGATAAAATGAGAATTAAGTCTGAAGTTTATCACTTTATTCCATTAGGAGGCTTCCATGACTGATTTGTATTTGGCAGGTGCTAACTCATTCATAATCCCAGAATAACTTTCATCTTGTAATACATTCAACCACTGGCAAAAAAAATGCTGATAAAAGGGCTTCCCTGGTGGCGCAGTGGTTGGGAGTCCACCTGCCGATGCAGGGGACGCAGGTTCGTGCCCCGGTCCGGGAAGATCCCACATGCCGCGGAGCGGCTGGGCCCGTGAGCCATGGCCACTGGGTCTGCGCGTCCAGAGCCTGTACTCCACAATGGGAGAGGCCACAACAGTGAGAGGCCCGTGTACCGCAAAAAAAAAAAAAAAAAAAAAAAAAAATGCTGATAAGAACATACTCTCTAGTAATCATGATGTATCTACAGTATGTATCCAGCGCTCAAGTCTTAAAAGCAATTTATTTTTAATAGACTTTATCTCTTAGAGCAATTTTAGGTTCACAGCAAAACTGATCAAAAAGTACAGAGAATTTCCATATACCCCCTTCCCCAGCACACGCCAGCTTGCCCCACTATTGACATCCCTCACCAGAGTAGTGCACTTGTTACAACTAATTAACCTACATTGACACATCATTATGACTCAAAGTCCACCCTTTGCTTTAGGGTTCACTCTTAGTATTTTATATTCTATGGATTTTATAATGACATGGTATCTACCATTTTATCATACAGAATAGTTGCTCTGTCCTAAAAATCCTCTGTACTCTGACTATTCATCCCTTCCCACACAACCCCCCCGCAACTTCTGATGTTTTTACTGTCTCCAAAGTTTTCTCTTTTCCAGAACATCATATAGTTGGAATCATACAGTATTAGGCTTCTCAACTTGATTTCACTTAGTAATATGCATTTAAGGTCCCTCCATGTCTTTTCATGGCTTGATAGCTTATTTCTTTTTAGCACTAAGTAATATTGTCTGGATATATCACAGTTTATTTACCTATTTAAGAACATCTTGATTGCTACCAAATTTTGGCAATTATGAATAAAGCTGCTATAAACATCTGGGTGCAGATTATTGTGTGGACATATGTTTTCAACTCATTGGAGTAAACATCAAGGAGCACAATCACTGGATTGTATGGTGTGTTTAGTTTAGTGAGAAACTGTCAAACCGTCTTCCAATGTGGTTGTACCATTTTACATTCTCACCAGCAGGAATGAGTTGATGTTGCTCCATATTCCATCCAGTGTTTTGTGTTGTCAGTGTTTTGGATTTTAGTCATTCTAACAGGTGTGTAATGGTAACTCATTGTTTTTTTAATTTGCAATTCCCTAATGACATGATATTGAGCATCTTTTCATATGGTTATTTGCCATCTGTATATCTTCTTTGGTGAGGTGCCTACTCAGGCCTTTTGCCAATTTTTTACAGGTTGTTCATTTTATTATTTTTGAGTTTTAAGAGATTTTGTATATTTTGAATAAGAGTCCTTTATTAAATATGTCTTTTTTGCAAATATTTTCTCCCCATCTGTGGCTTGTCTTTTCATTCTCTTGCCATTGTCTTTCACAGAGCAGACAATTTTAAGTTTAATGAAGTCCAGCTTATCATTTATTTATTTCATGGATCATGCCTTTGTTGTTGTATCTAAAAAGTCATTACCACATTCAAGATCATCTAAATTTTCTCCTGTGTTATCTTCCAGGTGTTTTAGTTTCATGTTTTACCTTTAGGTCTCTGATCCATTTTGAGTCATTTTTTGTGTGTGACAAGTGTAAAATCTATGTGTAGTTTTTTTTTTGTTGTTGTTGTTGTTTTTGCATGTGCATGTCCAGTTCTTCCAGCACATTTGTTGAAAAGACTATTTGTTCGCCATCATATTGCCTTTTCTCCTTGTCAAAGATCAGCTGACCATGTTTATGTGGGTCTATTTCTGGGCTCTCTGTTCTGTAGAACTATTTGTGTATTCTTTCACCACTACTACACTCTGTTAATTGTTGTGGCTTTATAGGAATGCCTAACTTCAGAGAGCATCAAGCTTCTGACTTTTTTCTTCTCCTTCAATACTGTGTTGGCTATACTGGGTCATTTGCCTCTCCATTTAAACTTCAGAATAAGTTTGCTGATATCCACAGAATAACTTGCTAAGATTTTGACTGTAACTGTGTATGTCAAGTTGGGAAGGTGACGTCTTGACAATGTTGAGTCTTCTTATCCATGAACATGGAATGTCACTCCATTTACTTAGTTCTTTGATTTCTTTCAGCAAAGTTGTGTGATTTTCCTCATACAGATCCTGTACATATTTTGTTAGGTTTATATCTAAGTATTTCATTTTAGGGGGTGCTAATGTAAATGGTACTGTGTTTTTAATTTCTAATTACATTTTTTCATTGTTGGTATACAGGATAGCACCTGACTCTTTTATATTAACCTTGTATCCTGCAATCTTGACATAATCACTTATTAGATCCAAAAGCTTTTTTTTTGTCAAATCCTTTAGATTTTCTGCATTGACAATCACATCACCTATGAACAAAGTCAGTTTTATGATTCTTCCCAATCTGTATACCTTTTGTTTCCTTTTATTGATTTATTGCATTAGCTAAGACTTTCAGTATAATGTTGACAAGGAGTGGCAGAGGTAACTTATTCTTAATTTTTTTTAACATTTGTTTATTTTTAATTTTTTTCTATTTTATGTTTTCAAGTTCTATTTCACTAATTCATTCCAGGGACTTCCTTGGTGGTCCAGTGGTTAAACTCCAAGCTTCCACTGCAGGGGGCATGGGTTTGATCCCTGGTCAGGAACTAAGATCCCACATGTGGCATGGGGCAGCCAAAACAAACAAACAAAAATTCATTCCAGCATGTAATGCTTCATCGAAAGTAGTCTCTTTCATTTAGTAAAAAGATGTATAATTATTGTAAAGGAAAATGTTCTTCAAAACTAATGAAATGTTTTGTTAGTAAACTGGGGCAATGAGACTTAGAAAGAACTGGATAAAATTAATGAAAGTTTTCTTTTTAAAGACCCAAAAATTATGAAAAAATAGTACACCTTGTGATATAAAAGTTGAGTTTTAAAATTTGACTACTTGGCTAAAATTAACAATTAACATGATTCTTCAACCTTTATAACCAAAATATCTAGAAGAAAAGCAAAAACTCATTCATTCCTTCTGATATGTATATTTAAATGAATACAGACTAGTGGATATGTTGAACACAAGGTCTGGAGTAAGACAGTCCTTAATAGAGTCTTCCTTTGGATTCGTTCCTCAAATGATCTGATACTACTTTCCATCTATTAGGAGGACATTAATATATTCTACTTGATGGGGTTTCTGAAGAATTAAACAAGACATTTCATGGAAGCAGGGCTTAGGACAGTGCCAGGTTCAGGATAAGCATTCACAGATGTTGACTATCATTACCACCAGTTCCTGATGTCATGGGTGTTACAGTATTTTGATGATTTGAAACACTGATCTTGTTGCTTCTACCTTGGCATCCTGAAGTTTATTCACAAGCAGCCAAGGTGAACATTCCCTAAGTCACATCATGTCACTCCATCTCTCAAAATTCCTCCAGTGGCTCCCTTCTCACCAGGGTAAAATCTAGGGGCTACAAACCCTACACAGCCTACAGTTTTCTGAGGCCTGTGAGGACATGGCTGCCCTGGAGAAGGGTTATGAGGAGGTTGGTGTGGATTCTGTTGAAGGAGAGGGAGAGGAAGAAGGAGAGGAATATTAATTCCCATTCCTTTCAGTCCTGCATCATGTCATCCTCAGAATTTCAGCTTCAACATTAGTTGACAGGAGTAAAACTTTCTTATTAGATTGTCTTCACTTTTAATAGTGATCATGTATTACTGTCTTCCTTTCTGACTTCCTGACTTCCTGAAGTAGGAGACTTCCTGTCTCCTACTGTTTCACTTCCTCTGCCCCAGACACGCTGTCCTCCTTGCTTTCCAAGCATGGTCCTGCCTTGAGCCCATACATTCGCTGTCCCCTCTACCTGAGATTCCTGAATGGATGCTCCCTGAAATGCTCTCCTCAATTGTCACTGCATGAGAGAGGCCTCTGACCACCTTATACAAAAGAGCACCCTTTCCAACACTCTGTATTCCCTTTACTATGCTAATTTTTTCACCAGAGAACATATACTTACTAGCTATTTGGCTTTTTGTTTGCTTGTTTATTATCTTCTTCCCAACTAGAATGAGATCCAGTTGGGTTGGTAATTTTGCTGTTACTATTTCCTGCTACATCCCAGCACCTAGAATTGTGCCTGGCAAAGAGTAGGGATTCTCTAATTATTTAATTAGTTAGCTAACTGCATGACAAATATTGGAGAATATTCCTATTTTTTCCTAGATCCAATAGCTTCTTTCATCTGATCATCAGGAGGGGATGAATTGTGTTTCTTTAAGGAAACACAAACATAATATGTGAACTTAGTTCATGCATGGGTTCCTTGGAGTCCAGGAATAGCTTACTCGATGCTCTTATTCAAATGTTTATAAAATAATATACAATAACAATATTTTAAAACAATACAAATTCTTACTGTGTAGGACAGTGTTATTCAAAGCATGGCTCCTGGAGCCATACTTTCAGCAAGACCTGGGAACTTGTTAGAAATGCAGATTCTCAGTCACCACTCCAGGAAGACTGAGCTGGACCCAGCCCTCAGGTGACACCAATGAGTACTGAACCTTGAGAACCACTGCTTTAAGGAATTCTTAAGTGACTCATTTCAGTTCTTTGACTTCCTCTTAAAAATCATAATCTAACATGTCCTAGCTTCTAAATACAAATAGTATAAACTGACTATTAATGTAAATCATGACAATGCCTCTTACATTGACCAATTATCTTTTGCACCTATAAATACCTGAAAGACATGCTCTCAAGTTGCAGTTCTTATTTGTTGCATCTACTTTTGTGGCTACAGCCCAGCTCTCCACCTTTTAGAGCCCTCTCACGTTTGGTGAGCACCTAAATTCTTCCTTGTCTAATTCAAACACCCTGGAAACACGCAGAAAATTAGGTTTATTTCTCTTAAATTTATTTCTTACAGGCAGAAGTTTTCAAACATTTTTCAACCAGGGACCTTTTTTCTTTTTTTTTCCCCAAATGAAATGCACTGTAGACGCTTTGTATATAAAACTGGTAATTATGAGCCTGCTCTTGCTACTATGGATTGACTTGGTTTGTCCACCTGTCTTTCCCAACCTTCCTACCACCTGGTTGAAGACTCTAGGTAGGTCTCACAGTTGAAAGGTGGGAAAACATTTGCTATAGGGCAGCATTTCTTGGAGTGTGCTCAGCACCATGATTTCTGAATCTCTGTCCTCAGCTAATGGAATCAGACTTTCTGTCCCTGGAATAAGCATTGAACAAACATTCCCACTAGAGTTTGTGAGTCACTGCTCTAGGAACTCTAAACTATCATTTTTATTTAAAAAAATAATTGTATAAGCATGTCATTTGCCCACAGTCACTTCAAATAATCCCATTCAAGGTATTCCATTCATTCAAGCAGTAAAATTAACAAAATATTTTAAGAGGTGAAGTTTCATTTTTCTCTGTATAACGTTGAACAAGTCATTAGTTCTAAAAGTTAAACACACAGAAAATTCTGATGAATGGCTTATTACATTTACAGTTTTACATAATTTAGGAAACATTGATCACCATTTTTTCTCAGAGATTTTGTGGGAAACTACAGTAAATTGAACAAATATCCTGTCCTCAAAGAGATAAAGTATATATAGAAAGAACTAGAGTACAAAATAGAAAATAATGAAAGGTATGAAAGTTCTGAAAAGGAGATGATTCTTTCCACTTCAGAAGATTAAGGGATGACTCCTTGCAGTTCAGAGTTTCAGTTCAATGCAGAATAAAGTCTTAAAGTTGACCTGGAATAACTCATATTTTTTTGCCTGATTCTTTCCAGATGCAACATAACTTACACCACCCTTTCAGCACAGGAAAGGTAATAGGAGAGCTCACTCCTGATCTGGGGTGATGGAAGGAGAAGCACAATAGGATGCTGGCCACCTGGCATGCCAGCAAGTGTTGCCAAGCCCAGTCCCCAGCCAGCAAAATACATGCAGCTAACAGGTCACCACTGGTCAGTGGGTAAATGAGAAACAGGGTGATTAGAGGTCAGACTACATGAGGTCTATATGGAAAGTTAAGGTTAAACAGACCAATAACAAAGCATACAGTAGCCTGCAAGCTCTTGCTACAGTGCTACTGTACTATGTACATTTATGAGAGTTTCTTTAATCTATTGTTTGGGTTGAAACAATTACATATTTCACTTAAAATCTAAGTAGAATATTAGACATTTAGCAGAATTTTCTGAGAGTGTACCAGTATCTCAATCACTGTAGAAAGAGAATATTTTCTTCAGTAGAAGTATTATAATCTAGCAAGAGAAACAATGGAAGGTGCCAATAATTCCAAATTTATCATCATAAAATAAAACTCTCAAGAAGACTGAAGGCAATTTTATAATAAAATAATAAGATTCTACTTTTTAAATCTTCAGATAAATACCAGTGACAAGATAGTAGAATCACAAACATTAGGAAACATTAAAATATGTGAATACCTATAAATGATAATTATTCTGCTTATATTATTATTAATGTTCAGATAATACACATAAGGATTTAATTTTGCTCTAAAGCAACAGCCCCCAACCTTTTTGGCACCAGGGACCAGTTTCATGCAAGACAATTTTCCACGGACAGGGAGTGGGGGGTGGTTCAGGTGGTAATGCAAGCAACGGGGAGCGATGGGGAGCAGCAGATGAAGCTTCGCTCGCTTGCCCACTGCTCACCTCCTGCTGTGCGGCCCAGGCTCCTAACAGGCCATGACTGGTACCGGTCCATGGCCCATGGGTTGGGGACTCCTGCTCTAAAGATTTCCTCTCAGATATAAGTTAGGTCATCTAATTCCAAACTCCTAGTCTCTAAAACCACTTTTTTACATTTTAACCTGTGTCACATTATGGGTGATTCCCTCATATATATCTTCCAATTCATTAATTGTCTCTTTGGCATTGACAAATTGCTCTTTTAACCAATCTGTTGAGGATTTTGTTTCATTCTAAGAGTTAAATTTATGCTCTATTCAATAGCTATCTTTTTCTATTATGTCTGTTTTCTGTTTTGATTTCAATTTTTTATTTTATGTCCTAATTAACATAGAACATTTTTGTTTTGTATTCTGTTTCAAATTGTCATTTTATTTTCTCATGTTTTGGGGGAAATCAATCTTCTAGTTTATGGTGTATGCTCTCCTCCACTCAGGGTAGAATATCCCTTTGTTTGACTTATAATGGGTATAATGAGGACCCCTTCAGTAGGGCTTGTTCATCTCTGGAGGCCATGACCCCCAAGTGTTCTCTGGAATGCTTTTATGTACATTCTGCTTGAGACATCAGATATGCCAAAGCCTGGGTCTGACATTTATATTAATTCCTCCTTGTGGACAACAAACCTCTCAACATGTATTGAGAGGTTTAGGTTTATCTCATTTTCCCCATTTCTCAGTTATGTTTTCAGTCTCCTAGGTGCCCAGTCGCTGTAAAGGACATGAAGTCTTCATTCCTTCCACAACCACCTCAGGGCCACCAGAGCACCATGCACTTAAATTCCTGGTTTATTCGTTCCTTTATTTAAAGACAGCTGTGTTGTTTCTACTTCTTCACTTACCCCTGGAAAATTTCCTTTTTCTTTTTTTTTCAATCTCACCTATGATTTTTAAAATATTAATTAAGTTTTATTTAGTAATTTTAGCAAGAAGCCTCCCTCTTGCTTGTTCCAGAAGTCTCTGGCACTGTGAAAGCCATACCAGCCCAGGGCTGCTTACGTCTTCACCTATTGCACGTGGGAGAGAAATAAACTTCTACCTTGCCAAGTCATTGTTATTATTTTGTGTTTTCTGTCACACACAGTCAAAAATAATCCTGTTGTACCTTTGACTATTTAGACTGGAGAATAAAAGACTAAGGGAAACATACTAATATTGTCAGAATAACAAAGGGATTGTCATTCATGCCAAAACAAACGTTTGAAATGGGCTGTAGCATAAAGAAGGAAGAATTCTTTCACACAAAGGATATTATTGACCTTGTCATTTGTTCTTAGAACCTGCGAATGACTAAAATTACCTCTGAAATTCTCTTTTTCCTTTTCTAAAATTTCTCTACATCAGAAACATAATCAATTAAAATGTATTTTAAGAAAATAAGAAATAGAAGAAAACAAAGGCAAAAGCTGAGAGGGACATATAGGTACCTTAATCATATATTCTGAGCCTAGCACAATGTATCACATGTCCCCACCACCCCTAGTTCCTCCAAAAGTAAACCCAAGATACTATCACTATGGTCCTGACACCTTCCCCATCCCTTATGTTCGTTCTTAATATGATAGCTGTGTTTCGTTGTACTTATTAAATGTGTCACCTCAAAGTTTACATCCACATACACTCCTTCTAGTCATGTCTCCTTCTGGTGATTTAGAACTTGTCATGAACTAAATACACACAGAGTGAGGCCATTCTTCATGGAGATTTTACCACACAAAATGCTTTACTAGCCATAGTCAGTCAATTACCTGGCCTTTCAGCTGGTGGGCCACCATTCTCGTTGTCATCCTTCAGAATAATAGCCAGACCCACTGAGTCGGCTGGGAGGACGGAGCTGCTGAGGTCCACACGAGTTAGGCTCTCAGGCTCCCTCTCAGAGCCCCCTGCAGTGTTCTGTGGGCTGTCCCCTCCAGCTGTGTTCCTTTCTGGGACTTTTCTCTGGGGTCTCAGCACAATGTGAACGATGCTCTGCTGATCCAGGTCACAGCTCTGTGGGAGAGTGAGACAAAAACACAACAAGAAAGGGCAGACATTAAAACACCAGGAGAAGCTGAATTTGTCATCAGTTCTAGAGTGTGTAAAAGTCATTGGTTTATGTCCAATGTCTGCATGCAATCATGGAACTTAAATAAAAGTGACACGCATGATTGATTGATCAGGATAGGCACACTCACCCTGTAGCAGGGGCAAACACCTACACATGTGTGTGTTAATGTTGAACTGGGGCCAGAAACTGAAATGTGGGGATAAATGGAACACGACAACAGACAAAAACTGAAGTAATATTCAAAGGGACATGAAATCTAGCGGGAAAGAAACATGTATCACACTGCACACATAACCATACTGAAAAGCAGTATGCTTTTAAAACTGACTTCCTAGAAATATGTCCTTATAATTTTCAAATTTAAATACTAGCACTCATTTCTGTTTTAAAAAGCACAGAGTTGGTTATTGCCAACTACAGGGCAATTTTCTCTAGAATTTACAATACACTTGTTTACAGTAGGCTCCACGTATACTCAGACATCACTAGCAATCACACCACCAGGCCAGTGAAGCAAGAGGACAGGGTACCAGTGCCATCTCGGATCATTCACTGTTTCTTCCAATCTCACAATTAAAATCAGTGGACATCTACAAAAATGTTTTGTATCTATATATTAATGTGTACAAACAGGAGACTTTAAAATTTAGTAGAATTAGTAGAAACTAACACAATATTGTAAAGCAACTATACTCCAATAAAAAATAAAATAAAATAAAAGCATTAAAAAAAGAAAAGAAAGTTAGACATCAGATAATTTACTTGGACAGAAACTATACTAACTTAAGTTAAATCTCTGTTTCAGAATATCTACTGGGTAGACACAGTCGTTCATCTGTCTGTCCCTCCTCCCACAGAACGAGGACCCTCCTCTCTCTACAACACCCCCCATTGCCATTCTTCCTCATCTTAGGAAGTTTAAATAACACCCACATAAAACACAACAACACTGGTAACAATCATATCCCCCCAAGTGCCGTGTTATCACTATCAAACTTTTAAGAATGGTGCCTGACACTCATCAGCACTCCCTGCCCACACACCACTGCTTGGTGTCAGCCTCGCCCACTCAGGAAGGTCACCAGCATGCCCTCCGGTCCCAAATCCCACTCTGATCTCTTCTGGTCCCGTGTCTCGGGTCTCGGTCACATCGACACACTTTCTCTTCCTGCCGCCTGTCACCGCAGCTTCCCAGCTCTCCCCAGGACTGCTCCTACTCAGCAGTGGTCACTCTGTGTCAATCTCTGTCCCCTCAGTCCGCCCCTACCTGACTTCCTATTTCTGTCAAGGCACCACCATCCCCCATGTTATCCCAGCATCAAGGCTTCCCCTCCCACCTAAAACTCCAATCATTCTCCTATGTTTTCTAAGGAGGGTTTCACCACCTTGGAACCTTCCTCCCTACTGTTACATCCAGCAAGGTGTCAAGAGTAACTATTCTGACTCAGAAATTCCCTTCACATCTTCAGGTCCTTTACATCCCAATTGTCACCTCCCCATTTTAGGCCTCCATCATCACAAGAGCTTTGTAATTACTTCCTTACCTCTTGTCTTTCCCCGCAAACCTTTTGTATAAGAATTTCTGGTATGTTCTACATAGTCTTTCTAAAGTGTCTCACTATTACTGGTTAAATATAGTCTAACATCTTACTATCTTCTTCAAGTGTGTTTAGACTCTTCTCCTTTCTAGACCAACTGTCTTTTCTTCTCCATTATATATGTAGATTATATTATTCTTCAAAAAATATTCACTCTCATCTCCCTTCATCCTGCCCTTGATTTTGGGTGAAGCCATGTGATCAGCTTTGGCTAACAGGATGTTTGCAGATGTGATTGAACCAGGGCTTTAGAGTATATTTGCACCACTGCCCTGGCTATCAAAAAAGAATCCCTGGAAGTTTCCACCTCTTCAACCTGGGCCCCAGAACTGCACACATGGCGCAGACCTGAGCCCAAGCCATGGAGAGGATCAAGTGCAACCCCACCTATAGCTTGAGCAGAGTCTTCCAGCTAAATGCAGGCTGGGGCTGCAGACCCCCAGATGACCTGAAGATGCATGGGAAAGAGACGGTTATTAATGTATGGCACTGAGATCTTGTGGTTGTTCATTAAGCAGTAATCGCTGACAATACACTATTTTCCATTCTAATTGGACTAACAGACGTTCTACCACCATTTATCATCACCTCAGTGTTTGGCCAGCACTCTAGAGACTGTACATAGCCTTTAGCCTAAGTCATATCAAACAAACCAACATCAAGATCTGAGTACACTTAAATGTGGGCATGTGAGGACATGTGCTTTGCAACAAGGAGAAACAATTGAGAATTAGCATCCTAACATATCCTGAGATTTTCATCGATATTGTGTTCTTTTCAAAAGGTTCAAAAAATCAGTCAGATAAAATTCCTCTCTCCATAGTCATAACTTACGTGGTTCATGTGACCCTCCCAGATGAAAATAATGTCTTTCTCTCTCATCTGAATCTGGGTAATCTTTCCCTGCTATGCTCTTCTACTGCAGTGATCAGAGCTTGGACAGTGTATGTGTGTGTGTGTGTGTGTGTGTGTGTGTGTGTGTGTGTGTCTGATCCTCCAACTTAATTTAGAATTCCTTGAGAGCAGCGACTGGGTTACACTTCTATTTTTATTTACCAGAATGCCTCACACAGCACTTTGAACCCAGTAGATGTAGAAAATTCATCTATGAATTGAAAAGGTAAATGACTGAGAGGAAATAAGAATGAATGAATGAACAAATATAAACAGCTATAGACGCATAGACAAAATACCTAAAGTGTTCCTCGGGGAGCGAGAAGACTGAAGAGAAAGAACATGGAATTTAAAGTCAAATAGATGTAATTTATTAGCTGTGTGATTTTTGGCAAATTACTTTCCCTGCATAAGCTTCAGTTTCTACATATGTCATTAGCAATAATATTACCAACTTTAATGATTGCTCTGAGATGTAAGGAAATATACAGAGTGCAGACCCAATCCAGTCACAACTCAATATATAATTGTCAGTATCACTATCATCATTTACAAGTTTTGAAAACTAAAGAGGGTGGGTCCTTATCTTGTATAAAGATAAAACCTCAGAATAAAACCTCAGAATCCTTTTTGGCTGCTCCACTCACACAAACTTATTTGGAAAATGTATAACGAAGGTGGAATAAGCAGAATCTACAGATGTGACAGTTATTCTGGTAACTTTCCAGGCTTTTTGTGAACTAAAAGGTGATACAAAAAATATCCCTATATGCTCAGATGCCAGAAAACACATGAAGAACCTGAGCAAATTCTCAGGGGCTGCTAAAATTGGACAAATATGGAAAAAATAAAAACACTGAGATTTTCCTTTCAAATCCAGATTTTCTTAATGCTCAGAGTAGAGCTGCAAAGGGGAGTAGGAAGATCCCAAACAGATTTCAGTACTTATAGTGATATTTATAGAACATATTTCCCTGAGACTCCATCCATGGTTCAGAGACCATTAACTGCTTAATTCTTTGACTCACTTGTAGAAAACGTTGTTGATTTTGGAAGCAGTCCCTCTGCCAGATGGTGCAAGTGCACCATCATGCTAGTTCAGTTCAAAGATACATTAAATAACATGTCCCATGGGCAATAAATTAGATTAAGTTTAGTTGTCTAGCCACTCCAAAGCCCAAAATAATATTTAGTTCTCTTGGTATATGAATGATCCCTCAGCTTTGGGAGGTAGAGATTTTCATGGGAAGACAGCAGAGTTTTCCAACATTGTTTTAAGCTTCTTCAGGGCAAAAACAATGCCTTATTTATCTTTGTTTCCTCAATAACCAGAATATTGCTTGGCAAAGAGGAAACACTTAGTACATTTGTGTTTTCCTTATAACAAGTCATTAATTCAACAAGCAAGGCAGTGACGTAAGTCGTTTAGTGTGGACAAAACAAGTGGGCATTCACCCAGCTGGGCTTGGTCTTGTGCCATCAAGCAGAGCTGTTGTCCCACCAGGGACTGAGAGCTCAGTATCATGGGCTCTCTCTCCAGGACCTCTGACTTGGAGATACCCCAGGATTAATAAAACATCTACGGGAGTTCTCTGACAACCAATGACCACCTCTCATCCACTGGCCATTATTCCACGATATACAAGAAATTGATGTAGTTTTCCTTTTCCAAAAAGGAGCCCTTCTGAGGACATGTAGTTAGAATTCAAATATCTGACAGCCTGGTAATATAATTAGAACACTGAAAATAAGAAAAATTTGAAAAACCTGATAATGCTTTTCAAGATACTCTTAAGCTTTTGAAACATTGTAAAAATAAGTAATGTTACTCTAACAAGAAAAATTAACAAGGATTGAAAAGTTACTGGAATGTTGTCCAAGCACTTAAAGAAGGGTTACACAGATAATCTTTAAAAGGATTAATAATGAGTTTCAAAAATAGTTAATAATGCCACATATTAACAAAATGCTTTCACGTGCTATGCCGATAACAATTACATTAATAATAAAAGTAAAATAAATACATAATATGCTTGAGTTTCGTACTATTCTCCAGATTGTGTTACAAGGTCTTCAGATGTAGTAAGTTGTTTAATATCCCCATAGTGAACTAAGGGAGCTGCTCTTACCATCCAGAAGTGAGTTGTATGTAAAGCCAGGAGAACTGTGCCTGGCACAAACTAAGCTCTTTAAACATTACTTGTCTCTGTTGTTCATTTCTATTCCACTTCACAGAAGTTAAAGGTGAGCCACAGAGAAATTCATAACAGGCTCAACGTAATCCAGCTCTTAAGTATGAAACCAGGATGGGAACCCAGGCCAAGGACTCCCGATAACATTCTCTGACTCTCCTGAGCTCCACTATGTGGCTGCAGAGAGGAAATGAGGTAGTGGGTGGGACAATCAGAGGAGGACAAGTCTATAGGGGCCATGGTGAAGAGTGGGTTTTGGAAGCTGCACTGGATCTGCTTCAGGTACAAAGGAGTGATTCGAAGAGCCAGATATGTTAAAAACTAGAGAAGACAGCCACTGGGACCAGGGCAACCTGGAGGCCACGGAAGAAAGTTTGTGTGGGTCTGATAAAAAATAAAACCAAACAGGACGACAAGACAATGAAATAAGAATCAGTGCCAGTTATAGATGCATCAGTCAAACCATGCAAAGTAAGAACAGTTAGAGGTGGCCTGGCAACAAGGCTGGCAACCCCCAAAGGTTGGTGCCAGCTTCAGCTGTTTTTAAGTCAGCTCCCCTGCAGATCCCAAACCCCGAGAAGACAGCACTGGTCACATGGGGTTGCACTGCCTATTTATGTGTTTCTCTGTTACCAGACAATTCCATCTTCAAGAAAAGATACTAAATCTTCCTAATGCTGTATCTACAGTATCTACTGTAGTGACCCGGTGGTCATAGTACACACTCCACCGGGGTTTGTTGAATGAATCCATGATCCTGTGAAGCACATGCCAACTGCTGCAGCCATTGCAGAGGTAAGGAAATGTGTCAGATGGCTTCAGTGAGTCGCCTAAATATGACACATAATTAGGAAATGAAAGAGCCAGCTCCACGGCCCATGTTTTCTGGCTCTCAGCCCAATGATCTTTCAAATATCCCACTTTGGACTCCCCACGCTTCTGAGTTCATCATACAAGTATACATGTTAGAACCTCCAACGAGTTGATTTTTTAATTTTGTTTTTAAAGATTTATTTTTGATGTGGACTATTTTAAAAATCTTTATTGAATTTGTTACAATATTGCTTCTGTTTTATGTTTTGGTTTTTTGGCTGCGAGGCATGTGAGACCGTAGCTCCCCGACCAGGGATCGAACCCATATCTCTTGCATTGGAAGGTGAAGTCTTAACCACTGGACTGCCTGGGAAGTCACCAGTTTATTTTATAAGCACACTGATCAGTCTACATTCATCACCATACTTGCTATACAAACGTCCATGGTCTTTAAATTAGACTGGGCTGCCTTCAATCTCTTCGATATTATTCATTCATTTTCATTCTCTCCAACTCTGTTAAACTCTTGTTTATCATAAAACATGGTTAAAATAATTACAGTTGGCAGGCTGCCCTACTTCCTATTGCATCCCAACTTTACATTTTAAGGCCTGAAAATCTTGGATTTTCATTTGAATTTTTAATAGCACACACTTTTTCCCCCAGAAAAGCAATAATATGATCAGCCAAGAATTATCAGATAAAAGATTTCCTAATTTAATAGTCAATGATGTTATCAGATTTTAATTTTAAAAATGATTTTGGCATTAAGGAGCTCTTTCTTAGATAATTTTAAAGAAACACAGCTTAAATTTTCTTTTATTTTCTTCTTTTTTTTTTTTTTTTGGTTGTTAAAGATTCAGAATGTTCATTACTTGCTTCTTCGAAAAAGAACATCTAACAAACAGATGTTTGTGTAAACCCACCAGAGTTGTTTTTTAATTTCACCAGAGTTTTTAATACAGTACTACTGTACTTTTCAAGGTACTGTACTGTTAGATTAAAAATGTTTTATTTTTTGTGTTTGTTTTTTTTATGTATTATTTGTGTGAAAGTATTATAAACCTATTACAGTACAGTACTATATAACCGATTGTGTTAGTGAGTAACCTAGGTTAACTTTGTTGGACTTAACGAACAAATTGGAGTTATGAACACACTCTCGGAACAGATCTTGTTCTTATGTAGGGGACTTACTGTAGTATATTTTCTATGTCAAAGAAAGACAATGTGGCAATTATTTAGGGAGTTATTTAAAGGTATTTTTAAATGTAATGGTTCAGAAATGTTTTGTATAGTTATTGCTAACAGTGAGATAATGTGGTTAAAGACAACATGAGCTAAGGACGTTTGGTGCGAGTCAGAATAACCAAAAAGAAACTATTCCCACTGATTTCTTTCTCTTGTGCTCTAGTTCACCTCCATATTGGTGAACAAACACTAAATGCCAGTTTATATTAATTGGATGAGAATAAAAACTGTTCCTTCAACTTGATCTTTCATTTAAAAAAAACAGAGACTTTGAAAAGACATATACTTTGTGATTTATGCTTTGAATTATTTCACATGTCTTACAGCTAGTTTTTATTATGATCAAAGGTATTATGCTACACAGAGATAATGAAAGGCCCCCTCTCTGGTTGCCAAAGGCTGAGTAATACAATTACTGGGAAAGGTCAATTAGCCCCACACTAATTAGCCAGTGTGGGTCTGAGCCATGTCACCCTCAAGTCCCTCCCATGGCAGGCCTGGGGCCATTTCACTACTCATTAGGACCTGTACAGAGGGAGCTCAGTGGGGAGGGGAAGGAGACAAAGCAAGAATCAACTGACTGCTCTCCTTAGCTATGGAATAAGTGATTTACTGTGAGAAGAGGTTAGCGCTGTTGGGCAGGTGAGGTCTGGGATGCCATTCATCCATGCCCGCCCTTTCCTAAACACAAAGGATAACAGGGAATCAATCCTATGCCTAACACCAAATTAAAATTGTGTTTTATGTTGTAAACTTTACAAGAAATGACCCCCCAGTGTCGTTTCTCTAAACATTACTTTATCACAAGTTATGATATATTGCTATACATAATTTAAATATATATGGAATTTTAACATAATTAAATTAATTTTTTACAAATCATTACATACAATGTATGGTATTGCTTGTGGGGGAGTGTCAGGGTTAACAAACAGACCCTCCTTCTTGTGCATACAGGATAAAAACAGGAATCTTGAATAATAATCTCTATTATGTCTTCCTCCTAAAGATATTTTACCTGCAAATGATTCAACCCTGGGGAAAAAAATATGAAGCAGACAAACTGTCACCCAAACTGCACTTCACATACCACCTCTCTCTCACTGTGTTCTCCCTTTCCCCAACTCAACAAGAACATCTGTATTGCCAAAGAGATTTTGCTAATAATGCACAAAAATGATATTTTGTAGCTTTGGGGCCATTTCCAAAAACAACAAACAAACAAAATAGAAAAAAAAAACTTTAAAGGATAAAAACCCCTTTATATTCTTGTTTAAAGCCTATTCCTTTCTAGGCGCGAAAAATCAGCCTCCCAGTTAGCTCCTGGTTTTCTTCTCTTCATCCCGCCTATAATTCCACTTTCTAAAAGAATGTGACGGTCTTTGGATGATCTCCACTCCTCCCCCCTTCTCTTTGGTTCTCTCTCTCTCTTCCCCCTACCCCCCCTCTCTCTCTCCCTCCCCGTCCCTCCCTTTTACCCATCTCTCCTATGCTGTAATTCTAATGCTTTCTCTTGGGTGAACACACAGCATGTGGCCCTGTACCCTCATTCAGAACCAAAAAGAGGCAGGTGTGCCCCTTGCTTGGTTTCAGCCCAGTGCTGGCCACTGTAGAACCGGGAACTAACTAACTAACTAAGCACAGGGAAGGAAGTTCATTCATTGCTTCAAGTTTGCAATAAGTCAGTAGCCAACTGGAACAGAATAAGTTTATTTTATTTCATGACTTTAAAACAAACTCTTAGACAACAAAAAAAACATGTTTATCTGGAATCCGTGGAAAGCCAGAGTGGTAATTTTGAACTACTGACTACTTTAAATTACATCCATCCCCAGAAAAAAAAAAAAAAAAAGTCATGAAAAACAAACAAAAAATCTCTTAGGAGAAGAAGCAATGGATATTTCCTTATCCAGTCACACACCTAACCCAGAGCTATAAGAAAAGAGATGAGTGTAGACTCTTGAGGGGAGAAACGTAATCAGGGATCACTTACTCTCAAATACTAAAAGTTTCTCACTAAGTCAGGGAGATGCCCTACTGCCATGTAAGACAATGCAGCCAAGTGCCACCCTCCTCACCTGGGTCATTCAGTAAATCTGGGGTGTTGCATGTCCCTTGGGCCCTGGCCAGAGCTTGAGTGACTCACAGAGGGATGGAATTATTTAGTCAGGCTCTTCAACAGCACAGAAGAAACGAGAACTGACACGCATTCATGTTTATTTTTTTAAACAACTGACACAGAGATACACAGTTTCACACCTTGGCTATAAATTCCTCAAGTTTCCAGCCTCAGGTTTAAATTTTAGATATAAATACAATACACAGTTACTTATGTCAGCTCCTGTTTCACAATCTGGATATCTTATGTCATATGCAACAATTCTTTTGCGTGGGATAAATAAAACATGAAACTGCTATCCTCTTCCACACCTGTACTCTAAGCAGTTGCCTGCTTGAGTTGCCCTCCAGACACTGGCTGGTATGATGGCATTGAAAGTCTGAGCAAATTGGGACAAATTCCTAGACTCTGTCATCCGACTACAAGAAAGGATAAATGGTATTCTTTCCTTCTGTTTCAGCAGTTGGTCCTAACTAATTCTTTCTTGTAATCATTTGTTCAGGAGAAAGAATGTGTTAAGGCCAAAAGGTCCTCTGAAGTACATCCTTGAGGGCCACAGCTCTTGCAGGGGAGCAGAGTGCTGCTCCAAGGGCTGCACTGTCACCTGCAGGTGAATGAGACAGTTGTATGTGCTGGGGCCATGACCAAGCACTCTCAGCTCTGGGCCTTTACTCTGAAATAAAGGGTAAATATTGTTTTTGACAAATTTTTTTTTTGTAAATTTATATAACAGAACTTATCTATAATGAATTTCCTTTACAGTTGTTGACTGAGTTTCTTGTTTGTTTTTTGTCTTTTTGTTTGTTTGTTTATATTTTCATAATATAAATGTTCTCAGGGTATAAGAGGAGAAGAAAAGCTCAGAGGCCCATGCAGTCTTCCCCTGGGATAAATCGATTGAAGAAACTTACAAAAATCCATTGTGGATATTAAAACTTTTAGGGCTAAGAGAAAGTGCCTTGAAGTTTGCAGCTAGCATTTTGCCTCTGTCTCTAACAGAAGCTAATGAAAACCCACATGTGACAGGTTAGGTCATGGATTTAAAGATAACACGTTTTACTTGCACCTATGTTACTCAAGCTACTTCTGCCACCTTGGTAGAGAGAGAGGAAAGGCAAGGTGGGAGTCCAATTATAAGTAAGCTTCTGAGGGAATCGGGACTCACCGCCTTAGCCAGTCAAGACAAAGGCATGGCTTCAGGAAGACTGGGCTCAGCCTAAGTGCCTTGATTTAAAAGAAGGCACTAACCTCTCTTTCATTTTAGTTTTCTTCCAACTAAAGGAAGTATAGCATCTACTTAAAATCCATATCTATCAAGAACCTCAGAATGTGAACTTATTTGGAAATAGGGTTTATGTAGATGTAATTACTTAAGGATCTCAAGAGGAAATCCTCCTGGACTTAAGGTCCACTCTAAATCCAATAATTGGTGTCTTTATAAGAAGAAGAGAGGACACAAAGCCAAACAGAGGACAACTCTAAGTGAAAATGGAGGCAGGGATTGGAGTGATGCTGCTATAAGCCAAGGGATGCTAAGAGCCACCAGAAGCTGGAAGAGGCAAGGAAATGCTCTTCCCTAGAGCTTTTAGAAGAAGCATCACCCTGTAAACACCTTGATTTCAGACTTCTGACCTCTAGAACTCTGAGCAACAAATGTGTGTTGTTTTAGGTCACCATGTTTGTGGTCCTTTGTTATAATAGCCCTAGAAAACTCAAAAACGAGGGAAAGGCATTCTGGGCCAAAGGGAACAGGATGTGCAAAGTCAGAGTTGAGAGACCTGAGTTGGGAAGAAGAAAAGCTGGAATACATTATGGCTGGGAACAGAATGCTTTTAGGTAGAGTCAAATATACATGGGGATCCCCAGGAGGAACCCTAATTTGGCACTCCATAAAGCCAATAACACTTATGTATTTTTTCAACATTTATTTAGAGGAGACTTTAACATCTTTAAGGGGTAGAGGTGAGGAGAACTGCTGGTAGAAGCCCCCTTCACAAACCTTCTCATCTTTGGTTCATTTTTATTAGGTGACATGCAGCCTGGTCTACCCAGGATCATTGAGTTTATATGTCTTATCCCAGTATGATTATTAACAGTGCTCCTTTACCTATCAAAGTCTCCCAGTCTGAAAGATAAATCGTATGGTCACCCTACTCATGGCTGCCTATTCATGGCACACAATAGATGCTCAAAAGTAAATTCTGAAGTACTTAATAAAAGAGTTATAACAGCAATGATATCTACCATTTTATGAATTACCTACATGCTAGACACACTTCTTAGTATTTTCTCATTTTACTCTGCACAATGCCATGGTGAGATGGGTACTATTAATATCCTCATTTTATAGATGAGATAACTGAAGTACAAAGACATTAAGTTGTTGCCAAAGGTCATACATAACTATTAAGTAGCTGAGTCAGAATAATAACTAATATTTATGTGGCAAATCATTTTTACCAGTGGAGTATAAGCAGACATGATGGGTGCCACTTCCAAATCAAAGCATGCTTACTGAGGTTGTAGAGAAACATAGACAGAAAGAGAAAGAGAAAGATACATGGTAAAACGGTTGATCAGTGGGTAGGTGGGTAAAATATAAATATATGGGAGGGAGCGCCCATCCCCTGGTTTGAAGCACACAACCAAAGACTGCACAAGTGTAGCCTGGCAGCACACACCCGTCACATCATCAGGCTTTGGGAGTGAAAGTAAGCTTTCAAGGGATTACTCTGCACAGCTAAAGGTTAAAAGTGACATATATTCAAGTTAAGTTAGGAGGTTGAAGGGGAAGTTTCCTTTTTAAACAAGACTGCAAATTTATACACTGCCACTTCCAGGGATAGATTTTACCACATTTACTTGCTGGCTAATTGTTGAATCTACTGCCTTTCAAAACTTTTTTTGATGTTCTTTTTAATATTTTTGTTTTTAGTTATCTTTATAACTGTCAGCCTAGTTCTTCATGTTTCCTTTGTTAGAAATCAATCATTCCCCTGTGCCACTTACCACCTCCAGATTCCTTACCATGTGTTTTTCATCTTCATATTGTCTAAAACTTAACTAACATTTTGAACCTATTTTCATACAATCTTAAGCCCACTGACATTATGCATACAAAACTGCTCCAATACAATTTATCATTTAGAATTATCATAACTCATAAGCAAAGACTATAAACTTCTAACCCATTTCTCCTGGAAACAAAATACTAGATCTTCCTGAAAGTAAGAAGACTCTTTTAATACGTATGACAGTGTGATTTGACTGGTTGCTATGACATCCCCTCTTTTAGAAAGACTATGATAAGGCATTAATTAGTAAAGTCAGGTCCTAGGCAGCAGTGAGAGTCCTTTGTTTGTTTGTTTTAACATCTGGCCAAGTAGCTGGCCTTTAAACTGATCAAGCATTTTACCCGCATTCTTTCATCTTTAACTTCATAACAACTCTGTGAAATAAGCATTAGAGATGAGAAAACCGAAGCTCAAAGAGTTGCAAAATTTACCCAAAGATAAATACCTGGATTCGAAACCAGGTTTCTCTTATTCTAAAACCACTACTTTTGACTATTCTCCTTCCCTTACTAAACAAAGAATGAGTGACAATAACTATGATTAACACATACAAATCTTGCTTCATTCTATAATCAAAGCAGTTATAAAGGTAGAACTTGGATGCATTTAAGATGAACTCTCAAATTGTTCTAGATCATCTCAGAGGTTGTTTTATCTAATGGTCCAGATTTTTGATACTCTGAGAAATGATGACAGAATGTATATGAGACACAAAGAGTGTTGTATATAAAGGATTCTGTCCTGGGAGATGAGCCAGGGAGACTGAGAAACCCATAAGCTTCTAGAGGGACATAATTCTGATGTATCTTTGTGGTAAAGGTAGCATGTCTCCATAGTTAAAAAATCACTGCATATAATGGAGATATTTTTTGAGAAGAATGTATTTTTCTTTTTTGCTAATGGAATATATTGATGAAAATGATTATAAAATGCTATGGCTTTTCTGATAAGTCATGATTTAGGTAGGTGATATTATTTGTTTAGCAGAGACTTTGAAATGCAAGCACTACATATTCAAGCAGACCCGGACTTGAACATAATAAAAGGCTTGATTTAAGGGTTATTTTCCTATAATTCCCATCATTAGCATCATTCTTTTGTGTTTCATATTGTTTACTCCAGGAAACCTCTATTCAAATCAAAACCATTAACTGGGAGGGATAAATTGATAGCAAATTACTACATGTTTGGCTATCATAAATAGAAATTTTGTGAAGGAACGGAACATTGGAAAATTAGCTTTCATTATGAAAAATGAAAGAGAAATGGTTGATGCAGAATTTGTGGCTAAGTTGGGGTAACTCATGCTGATCATTTCAAAGGCTGGCAACCTCAGAGAAGCTGAGTGGGATCTAGGAGCTTGGGGTAAGCCCAGCATTCCATGACTCACAATTTTCCCGCCACATTTTCCAGGTCAAATATCTCAGGTTTTGTCTGATTTGAACTGTGCTCAGGTCTCCTGGTATAACTAGAATCTTTCCCTCAGCTCAGGTCCAATTCACCCAGGCACTGAAAATATGCCTCAAGCTCACAGTTCCCCTCTGTGCCTGGGGGTGGACTCCACTCCAAACCAGGTAACACAGAACTACTGTGCTACCCACATCCTACCCTCAACTTAATGGCAATTAACAGCCACAGGAGGAAAACTTCTACTACTGCCAGTGGTAAGCAGAATGCTAAGATGGCCTCAAGATTCTTACTCCCTGGTCTGCACACTCCGTATAATCAATCCTTCTCTGTGACTATGAGCAGGACCTGTGAATACAATGGATGACACTCCCGTGATTAGGAAATGTCATATGGAAAAGGGATTGCAATTAAATTACTTCAGGTGTAATTAAAGTCCCTAGTCAGTTGACTTGTTAAGCAAAAGGGATTTTACCCTGGGTGGGCCTGACCTACAAAAGAAGACCTATAGTTGAGCTCTATGAAAGAAGGTCTACAGATCAGAGACTAGAAGAGAGAGTGTGACACTCTTGCTGGGCTGGAAGAAGGAATCACCACGAGTTCTACAGCCACAAAGAAATGAATTGCTCCAATAACCATGCGAGCTTGGAAGAGGATCCAATCCTCACAGGAGGCCCCAGATGACCCTTGATCACAGCTTCCTGGGACCCTAATCAGAGGACCCAACTAAGCCATGCCCAGACTTGTGGAAGCCGTGAGAAAATCATATCCTCACACCATGATCCTGTTTACATACATCTGCTGTGTTTAGCATTCCCGGGATTCTTGCCATTGCCTGTATCTATGTACTTCTGCTGAGGTATCAGCTACTTCAGAGGAAAGCAAAGCCCACTGAGGACAAAGGAACAAGGCTTTGTTGTTGTTGTTTTTAACTTTCAGAACACGCTCCTGAAGCTCATTTCCATGGTACTACTGTGAAATCTAATGTTTTTCACTTTCAAGGCCATGTTAGATGGAGACAGAAGGGGACTGTTGTCCACAAGGTTTACTACAAGCGAGGGTATAGGATGTGGCAAAGGGAAGTTCCCCACAGTATTAGTTTGCTAGGGCTGCTGTAACAAAGTAGCACAAACTGGGTGGTTTCAACAACAGAAATTTGTTGTCTCACAATTCTGGAGGCCAAATCCAAAATTAAAGTGTAGGCAGGGTTGGTTCCTTCTGAAGGCTGTGAGGGAAATTTTGTTCCATGCCTCTTTCCTTGTCTTGTAGATGGCTGTCTCTTTGCTGTATCTTCTCGTCATCTTCCTTCTGTGTCTGTTTCTGGGCCCAATTTTCCCCTTTTTATAAGAACACAGGTCATATTGAATTGGGGCTAACCCTAATGATCTCTTTTTAACTTGACTACCTCTGTAGAAACCCTATCACCAAACAAGGTCATCCTCTGAGGTACTTTGGGGCACACAATACAGCCCATTACACCCACTACAGAGTAAAGAGAAAAGCATCCAGGGACCATGCATCTCACCTGGAGGGCAGGCAAGGCCAGCCACCTCTGTGTGGGTGCAGGACACTAAGGTGACCCCTCCCAATTTAAAAAACTTTGAAGGAGGAGGACAGAATAAAGGAAAAGCAGCAACCCTGAATTTGACTGCATATTTATTTAAGTTCTTCAATTAAAACAGAATAAGCTACCTGGATTTAGGAAGATTATGATTTATTTTTTCCTCCTTTTGAGGCTGGAAATTAGGGCTTTGAGAAAGTTGCATTTCAGATTAGATGAGCTGTGGTGTGTAAATATTTTTTAGTGCCATGTGTCCTAGCAAGATTCTTGAACACCTGAAACATGTGCCATGTGGCTTTCAGAGGAAGAATCTAAGACTCTTACACTTTGTCCTCAAATCCATATCAACAGACCATCCTTCTCTCTCATTATACATGCAAGAATTGTGCATGTTGAAAAATTGCTTTATGTCTAAGCAAACTTGGATCAGGTCAAATAAAGTTGTTTGTTTGCTTGCTTGCTTGCTTGCTTGTTTGAACACAAGATATCAGATTACTAAGACTTTATTGAATACGTTTATTAAACAGAAGGGCCCATCAGCTTTTCCACTGTTGACTGGCTTCTTATTGAGTTAATCATTTTGTGGAAACAAAAATAAATCCAACATAAAGTCTCAGAATTTTCTCCTTCTGAATATAACTTAAGTCCTTGATTTAAAACATTACACTGTATTCCTATTTTAAGTTTGATTTTTCAAATAATACCTTTATATCCTACCATGTTGAATTAAGTGATACAAATGTTTAATGCCTCATTTAGTTTTCAGTTGAGTTACTAATATTATGATAATATTAATGCCATAGATTTTCAGATTAAAGAAGATCTTATAATTTCAAAATGAAAAATTAATGCTTAAAACAACAAGTATTATACTTAAAACATTAAAGGTAATTTCCTCCTTGCAAACTGCCTCAGTTTTTTTTTCAACTATGCCCTAACAGGAAAATAAAAAGGCAGTGGAAACTTCTGACAAGGAAATAACAGAATGACAGGCTGTAAGTTCTCCAGAAAGGACATTAACAACTTCTTAGGAATATCACAAAAGGGAGGGGAAAAATCTAAAAATGAACATAAAACGAATCTGGTCATTTGGATGAGTTAAATGCCCATTTGCAAAGCTTCTGGTGAAAATAAAATTGATAGAATTGGACATTAAATATGCTCTTCTAAATTCAAAGATGTTAGGATGCCTTTTATACACTTAAAGGAAAGGAGGTACACCATGGATGATTCCCCTAAACTTAACAGAAAGCCAGCAAAACAGCTGAGTATCTGCTAAGACATCGACACAGAAAACATGAATCTGAGAATTCAAGGGTAGAAAAATATGAAGGGGTGTTACCATACCTTATGTTATAAGCTAAGCCAAGAAAGTCATGGTGATTTCTGAAAACTGAAATGCAGTTTAAGGTATACAAGAGGATCATAATTATGTCTGAAAGACCCTCTTCCTAACCAGTCTGTCAACATCTTCTGTCTGCCACGTCCAGCACCAGTCAGCAAAAGGGACTTGCCCCAAAGGAGCCTCTCACTGGTATTTGTTACTGACGCCTACAAACCAGCTCTGATGGTCTAGATGCAAACAGAACACATCACAAAAGGGGTGGGGAAGGGGGTGCAGCCGGAATTGTGATGTTCTCCAACCCTACAACTCTTTGCTCACCCCTGCCCACCATTCCCAGCCCACTATCCCTCTGACTTCTAGGGAGAAGGTGTCAAAAATCACTAGGAAACAAACACAACCCACACATTTCTGTACAGTTAATCTCCTGTTTGAAAGACAGGTGAAGGAGCCTTGTTGAGTCAAAGATGAAAGATGTTTTTGAAAGTTAGACTGACAGAGGAATGCCCTGTAAAAAGATAAAAGACCCTGCTTTAAGAGAGCTACTTTTCATCTTTACCTTCAAAAAGGCTTGCCTTTTATGTTTCCCTGAGCTTATTCAGTAAGAGGGCAGCAATCTCCAATGGCATGTCTTCTGTTGCAAAAGAAAAAAATGGTTTGGCATTGGGGTTTGGTAAGAAAAGAAAAAAACTGAAGATAAACAAGGTGTTCTGATATTGAACAAACTTGATGACTCATTTTGTAATAAGTGAGCAGCCACCCTCAGATAAAATTCATTTCATCATGCTAGTTATTTTGTCATTTGTCAACTTACCTATCTTTCAGACATTCCACTACTCAACCGAGAAGCAATGCAGTAACGGAGCAGAATATTTTGAAATATTATCTGATAATATTCTTCTCTCACTGTTATCCCTCTCATGCCCTTCAGTACTCTACCTTAAAAACTGGACCCTCAGGCAGAGCCTCTGTATGGAACGGAGAACATAAAGAAAATCCCAGGAAAAGAAAGGGTCAAGTGATTGGACTTTGAATTCCTAAGATGTTGTTGGGTCTATAGCAGCCTTAATAATCTGGTACAGAATTTACTCCATGAAACCTCGGAGGTGGGAAGACTGGAGAATCATATCAAAGCCCTTAAGAGGATCAGTCTGATGTGTTCAACCAAGATGGATAATTGGAGGGCGTGTGGTGAGAGCTTATTCTCAGTGGGGAGATGAGAAGCAGCATCACTGCCTTCCACAAACCCACAAGGATCAACTCCTTAGTTAGAGACAGAGAGAGGGAAGGTGGTAAATAAAAATGCCCAGATAGGTTTGGTTAAAGGAAAGTACACTGACAAAGGCCTGGATTCCTTCTGGGAACTCCTGAGGGAAGAGCCTCCAAAGAAACCGCCTTCCCACAGTGGGGAGCAGCACCACAGGTGTGGTCACGTGGAGTGTCTACGCAGACATTCCTGAGGTACCTGTGGACCCAAGGGTGCAAGAAAGGAGCTGATAGAGGAGCCAGGAGAAGGACAAACAGGCTGAGAGTCAGCCAGCCTCTCCCAGGGACCCGGGCTGGAAAAACTAAGAATGTTTAAACCATGTGCCTGGAAGGCCGGGTGAGATATTCATGAGCTTCAACAACAGATGCACAAGGAAGGAAACTGATCCACAAGATCAGGGCTGCCCACCCTCACTTCAGTGGAGGCCAGTGAGGCAGAGGACCCCAGGAAATCAGACTTCTCTCCTTGAGGTCAGAGCAATATGTGAGGCCCTCTGGCCTTATCATCCCTATGAAAAAGGGGAAAAGGATAAAAAGCGAGAAAGAGCCCTGAATTTAAGAGTATTTAATCAAAAAGGTCAGAGTTTTAATTCATAAGATGAAAAGAATGAGTGTTAAAATTGAAGTTTAAATGAAGACACCAAAATACAAAAAATTAAATTTGAAATTCCAAAGTCAGATCTCCATATTCATAATTTACAAAAGAAATGAAAACTTCTGGACAACTCTTGGACCACTCAGCCAAGTCAAAGCTATATAAGGAGACCTAGAGTAAAGGGAACAGGAGATGTACAAAAATTTATTTATGAAGGACAAGGCTGCTGTACCACTGAGAGGTTGCACCCTCCTTCCTGCTGTTCTTCCTCCACCTCCAGCCTGGTGGGAACTGGCTCCACACAGGACCAATCAGAGAGCTGAGGCACGGAGGGCCAGCCTCCCAGCCTGATTCACACCTGAGGAAGCTATCCCAGGCTGTGTCAGCAGGATTCAGGACTGCACTGGGGTGGACCCCTATGCCAGGGCTGGGGAAGACACGGGAAGGTTAAGTTATCTGGGGACCAGATGAGGGCCGGGTGGAGAGACAGAGGGACTGATGGAACAGTCTTAGGTTCTCGACATTAGGGCCACCTAGAAGGTGGCAGGAGCCCAGCAGTCAGAGGCCAAATGTCACCTCTTTTGGTAGGTAGGTAAGATCCCAAGTGGCCACCCAGCCAGCCGGATGCTTCCACTGGGAGCCAGGGGAAATGCAGAAGAGAGCTCCCCAGAGGTGCAGATCTCTTGAGAGACCATGAAATAACCCTGAGAAGGAGAATCAGTTGACACCATCTGTCAAGTTCAGAGAGCCTGAGGCCTAAGGTCTATCTCACCTCCTCATCTCTCCTCCCTCCTAGACCCCTTTGAGCTTCTTCAAATTCCCTCTGACCCTCAAACTCCTTTGGAGACTGGCCTGAGAGAAGAAAGAGGGTGAACAAAGGGAGAGGGCAGAGGCTGATAACATCACCTCCCTCAAGGTCAGGCAGAGTATGACCTCTGGCCTGAACTGGGCAAGAAATAAAAATTATGGACTTGATTAAAATCTTGGCCTGAATATCACCATTACTAAATTGAGGCTGTGTTTGCTTCTTCAAGTGTCCACAGGACTGTCTATTACCTAAGAGTGAAAAAAAAGTCATAGAGTCTGTTGAGATTTCATATAGATGTGCGGGAATGACTTAACCCCTGAACAAAGTTAGGAGAAACACAAGGTTGTGATTTGATTTTATCATAAGATGCGCTTGCTCAGTGTAATTATTGCATTACGTTTTCTCTAAAAGCAGTGGAGTAAGAAAAGGAAAAAAGGAAGTAAGTAAGCTAGCTGCAGGTGCAGGGAGAAAACCAGTCACGTCCTGTCACACCTGCCCTTGTGACTATGGAAGTAGGGAGATCGCTGTGGTGCGTGGAAAGCATTGGACGGGGCCTGGCTCTGCCTGTAGCGCTTTCTCTGTCACAAACTGTAGTACGCTCACCTATTCCCTCAAAATCTCTGCCTCTACTTTTAAATTTGTAACACAAGTTTATTAATACACAGTCCTATATAGGTTGAGTTAATGTTCAACTAACTGAAATAGAAGCATCGTTAAATTAAGATGAAAACAATATCTTAAACAAGACATGTTAGTTTCCCTCTCTGTGTGAGAATCAGCGTGCAAGCAGCCTCCTATCATGAGGCTATGCCAGTGCATGTGCCTCTCAGCATCAGGGAGCTCTTCCAAATCACCCTCTCTACCGGCATTCACAGGGGCATTCTGCCCCCAGATCATGAAGCTTTCCAGATGAAGATACAGGCTGTGTCCACTTAGGGCCAAAGTAATGAATCAGTTCAGTTATTATAATCACACCATTTGTACTGAGTTTGACAGAATTTTAAATACCTTAATCAACTGATATCACAGAGTAATTGATATTATTTAGTCTGTATTTATGCAAAAAGCATAACACGGCAGAAAGCAGGTCCTACGATCTGATACATGAAACATACCCATCATCTCCCCCATCAGTGAAATCAGATTTACTGACACCTTCATTGCTCCTCCAAATGGAATGGAACTTATCTGACTTTTGATCTTTTCTCATTTGGTCTAATGCTCTTAACTAACCATCCAACAGCTTCGGTTAAATGAAAGGTGTAAAGTGCAAATATTATACTAATCCCACTGGGGCAGCTCCAGGGGGAGGGGCTATGGGCAATCAAATCATTCCCTGCTTTTCTCTTCTTGCTCTTCCCATCCCAGGAACATAGATCCACTAAATCCATATTTTCCTGGAGCAAGGTGGGGTCATTTACCCAACCACATATTTGCCCCTGGATTTAATTCTGACTTTTACACAGATGGATGCCAAAGCAGTTGCCAGAATCTGAAAATCAGGGGCTCCATATAAACATGTTTTCTTTTATCTTACGTTTCCCTGTGAGATGCTCTATGGCAAGCAGGAATGATATAGGATGGAGGAATGAAGTGACAGATTATTACATAGGAGGGCTTTATAATTAGGGTTGGGTACCCATACATCAATTCCCTCATGTCCCAATGCTACTAGACAGAATCATGAATTAAAAGGATATAGCCCATTATAGCCCAGGAAGCACATGAACAGCGCCTTCTAAGGGTAAATGGAGCCAGGCTCCATTCCTGAGGCTGGGTCCACAGTCTGCTAGTCATACCACACAGCTCCCACCTGGACACTGTGGGCTGTAAGGACCTCGGCCAGCCTCCTTTCGCCCTAACTTCTGAAATCTCTTGGTGCTGTCTGACTGCCCACACTCTAGACCCTTCAGAAAGACTTACGAAGCGGTTGAGGCCTGTTACTTCTTACTGCACAACTGGCTTCAGAACATACATGTATACACATCCTACTGCAAACCAGGTTATTATGAGCCAATGACACTGAGGCAAAGCAAAACTGAGTTAACTTAAAAGAAATTAAAATGTGTTCAAGTTGCAAACATTTATGCACCTACTGCAACCAGCAGAAAGGCTGTATTTTAGAAATCTGTCTAACTTGAGGGCTAAAAGAAAAATAAAAAAGGAGAAGAAAACTAGTATTTTCTTACCTAGAAAAGTAAACAGTGAAAATTCTCAGAGCATCTTTGACTATCCAAGGATTTACTGCAATTAGGCAGAAAGCATCCTTTACCATCCGGCTTAAACTTTCCAAATCCATTATGCTCACACTTAAAAAACAAACAAACAAAAACTTAATCTGGAAAATAAAGCAGATCTCCAGACCTCTGAAATGACTTGTCTAAACATGCTTTCAACAGGGAAGAAACCGATGGCAAAGGAAGCCATGAGTTAATTGCTGTGACAGTTAACTAGAAAAGGCCCAGTCCAAATTAATCCTCAAGGTTCTATATAAACTTCATATCCACAGCTTAATCATCTATGTCAGCTGCAATAGGAACTACTCAGCCCTGTTAGTCATTTGCTTTCTGAGGATTTTTTTAGCATCTTAGCTTCCCATAAGCAGTTGGCCATGTTTGTATTGGCCACTCTGCTAACGAATATACATGAGACATAAAATAGATTTTAGTCCTTTTCAATTGTGGCAATTACATCAACATACGTTACAAGATCCTGGCAGTAATATTAATATAACAAAGTACCAACTAAATCATCTGCACGAGGGTATTAATCCAGCTGTGTTTGTATACTTTTCACATCTGGTACCAACGGGGGGAAAAAATAGATACAATTCTACAGGACCAGATTTTGAAAAAAGCTTCTGTTTGAAAAGCATTCAGAACAGGATGTGGCATATGAAAGAATAAGTGAATCGTGAGACATATAATGTAATAACACACAGAAATTAGTGCAAGGCTCACATCTACTAAGGACGTTAGAAAATATACCCATATATTTTACACCAGGAGGATATATCAATTCACACTGGTTCTTTGCAGGGTAGCTAGAAAAATTGATTCTTATTGGCTTTTAAGTTCATTTTCAGAAAAAAAAAATCTATCTATATATAATTTTAAACCACATAATACAGAGAGAGACGACAAAGTTTCCTCACATCATTTAAACATACATTTATCAACATGGTAGTGTCCCAGGTGGGCTCTTTCTCCTTCCTGCTTCAGTTATTTCACGCTACTGCCCCCTCTGTCTCCATCCCTACTCCCCAAACTAAATATCAAGCCTCAGGTTCTGGCAGTGTGTTTATGTCAGCGGGTAAAACAAACAGCATACAGTACGTGAAATCAGGCGTGTACTGGGGGACTCTAATCATAGTCTCTGCCCTGACCGTCTTTTCCTTTTTCATCCCCTTACCCACCCCATTCATCCCCCCACTTCTCTGCCTGTTCTGTGCCCCGGAAGCTGACGTCTAAGGACCACCTCCCTTGGGCTCCCTTGTCGTCTGACCTCCAGTTGGGTTTAGACAATGGGAGGTATCAGTAGTAGGTCAGTGGGCCCCGGAAGGGGGTGGGTGGGGCTTCCCTCCACCCAGAACAGTTTCTATTCCTCTTGTCCCTACAGAAAAAAGGAGGGCAACAGTTTCTCACTAAGACTAGGTCAGGTGCCCTGAAGGCTCCATTGGTTTTCTTCAAGCTATTCTGTAAGCAGTCCCTTCATTCAATCCCTTCAGCCTCCTATCTGAGTACGTTTTCTGTTCCTTTCTGGAACCTGAAGGGACACGCAGAGGGCTCACAGGACTATTTTCCCTGGGATGATAAGGGAAATATTAACGGAAACGTTTCCCCCTCACACAATGACCTATGTCCTTGAACCCCATGACCCTCCTCCACTGAGGTCAGCAGGAGGCACCAGAGAACAGACTTGCAATTCTTGGCCTTTAAGCTGGTGACAGGAGAAGTTCGGGTGCGGGGCAGAGCCCTAAGGAAGGACACCCGACGAGCAGGTTGCTCTCACACCAGGCCCACTAGGCTCTCTGAGCTCACGGAAAGGAAACAAGAGCCAGGGCTGGGCTGCGGCGGGTGGCGGGGACAACGCTAGACCCTGCCCCCCTTTCTGTCTGGGTGATGCTCACTGAGGGCCTGGAGTGGGGAACAGCAGAAATCGCTGCGGGGGGTCAGAGGTGGTGCGGCTGTGATGTCAGCCCCACCCTCCCTGGCCCCAGCAGGAACCGCCATATCTTCCTGCACAGGGTAGAGAGCTGGCCGTAAAGAAAGGCAAGCGGCCCCCAGGGGCTATCCTGGTCACGGTCATGGTCACGGAAGGAATGTTCTTGGGGAAAGCTGTGTGGCCGTGTAAACAGGAAGCAGAACTGATGGATCATATCTCCAAAAATACAGAACTCTGAAGTGAAGACAGTGGATAGAAGAGACAGCACAATTAGACACCCGGTGGACCTCACCTTGGAACAGATCAGGACTAACAGTAGATGGGGCGCTGACACTGCAGCTCCTGCTACAAGCCCCAGAGCTCACACTGAACCCAAGAAAGAGGGGCAGAGGGGCAAATGCTGAGCTGATAGAGCTTAATATCTGAAAGAACAAATTTTAAGTTTTAAAATTGTGGTTTTAAGATTGTGGTTTTTGTCATTGGTGTATGACAATGACAATGACGATGGGATGCATGTGCCAGAAAATTATTACTATTTTTTCTTTTTGTGAGCAGCTAGTTAAATAAAAGCACTTTTTTCAGATGCACCAAACTCTTAATGGCTTGAATTAATCCAAAATCACTGGAAAATATAGGTTTCTTTCTACTTAATTAGATATAGCTTTAATTATTTTATTGTGAAATTGGCTAATAATTATATATATTAGCCGATCCACCACTTCCTTCATTTGTTTTTTCCAACACAGCCATCTGTATAAGTCTGTGTTTTCATGTCTGCTCAGTGGGCTGAAGGCTACTTGGAGAGAATTCCTCCTAGCTGCCATGCTTAGTCCTTTGCACACAGGTGTTCAAAAGATATCTGTAACAAATAAATAAATACCTACACTTGTATCTTTTTTATTATAAATTGAAGTACAGCTAGGTAAAGCCCTGGCAGGTATTCTTTTCTAGGATAAGAAGCAAAAATGAAATAAAATCTGCATCAATGTTTCTATGCAGAAAATCTAAACTTTCATTTTAGCTTATTTATTTGAGGTGGGGTTTGCTTGACACATGAAAAAGAAATTCATGGTATTCTTCAGCATATTTACTGTTGAGTAACATTTGTGTTTGCTTTACATTCTCTGGTAGTTCTTTTTTTTCTTATACAGACATTTTAAAACCAAAATAAACTGAGCATGTGTACTAGCATTATAGAAACACATCAGTAGGCAGTAAATGATTTATGAAACTATCTTCTCTGGATAATACAATAGTGTTATACATACACAATTACTTTTGTAGAGTTTGGAAGGCAAACATGAATAGGAATGCCTACTACATTCAATATGCTATGTCAGTTTTTTTTAAAATTATTTCTGTGTACAGTAGTTTTTCTCCCTTTTAAAAACTCCCATTCTATCAGAAGCCATCTAAACCATTCCAAAGATGTGAAAAGCTGTCACATTCTTAAAGACCAACAGAGAAAAAATTTGACAGTTATCATTCCAATTCTTTATGTCAGTTAAATATTTTTTAGAGCTAATCTAGATCTCTAAGAATGAAGATCATACAGAAAGCATATTTTAGCTCTCCTTAGTGGAGAGACTGAAGAAGGCTATTCAGCTTTCTTCATGGTGTTTTCTTTTTAAAGTTACATTATTTGACTTCTTTAAACCTTTGACCTGAATATTTTCCAAGTTTTCCACATGCATCTTTAATAGAGGAGCCCTGGAATAAAACCAAACACAGAATAACACCTCACTTCCATAAAGCTAACTTTTGCCCAGGCAGCTAAGCCACTCATGAAACAGTCAAAAAGTAGAGACAGCTGCACACACTGGGTACTCTAATCCAGGCTGACACTCCTCAGGCTGCACCTTGGAATCGGCTTACTCTTGTTGTAGACAAAATTCTAACATCCATAACTACCTGGTTTCCAGCCTACACACTAACACAAAATAAATGGCTGAACAGGGTAATACCTGGACAGCAGTAGTAAGTGAGAGCTAATGGTGTGGCTACAACACAGATAAACTTAAAAGAAGCAGGATCATTTAATATTGATGCTATCAGAACTCTACAGCTTTATACTTCTGCAAGCCACTAATACTCATGTACATCTACATAGTGCTTCATAGCTTAGGAACGAGCTTTTAGTTGTTTATGTACATATCAAAGTAAATATAGCTACAGAAATATAGAAACTTATTTAAACCTTCCTATAATCAGGGAGATGTACACTACCATGCCCACTTTATGAATCTAGGGCTTTGAGAGCTTAAGAGGTCTGCCCAAAGTTAGATAGTGCCATCCACTGCAGAGTGAAGGCTGGATTCCAGACCCTCTGACCCAGGTCACTGACCCTCATAGCTCACCACAAGGCAGACTCAGCATTCTCAGACTTCTGGTTGCTTTTCACTCACTCTGCCTCCTCAAAGTAAGTCTCTTCCTAGAAACTGTACTTGGGCTTTGTATGAGTCAGCTCGGGTAGTCATGATAAAATGCCACAGACTTCGTGGCTTAAACAGCAGACATTTATCTTCCTACAGCTTTGGAGGCTGGACGTCTAAAATAAAAGTGCCCACGGGGCTGGTTTCTCCTGAGGCCTCTCTCCTTGGCTTGCAGACAGCCACCTTCTCACTGTGTCCTCTATTTGCATGCAGCCCTGCTGTCTCTTCCTCTTCATATAAGGCATCGGTCCTACTAGACCAGGGCCCCACCCTCATGACCTCATTTAACCTCGTTACCTCTTTAAGGACCCATCTCCAAACACAGTCACATTTGGGGGCAGAAGCGGGGGGGCTTCATCATTTGAATGGAGGGAGAGGGGACTAGAGTTCAGTCCATAATAGGCTTCTAAGCCATTTTCCTTGAAAAGCATATTTATTCACAAAACTTCAGCTACACCTCTGATGTGATGTATGCCAAGTCTGTTTCCACAGGCCTGAGCTCCTGCTTATGTTACAGTAATACATTTATTTACACCTGCCTCATAAATGTTCTCTTTCTGATGCCCTGTTAACTGAGACTCAACTTGTCTCAATCCAAACTCACTGGGACCCCCTGGTCAAAGACATTTTCTTTGCTCATGTCTTTGCCTCAATCAATGGCTTGATTTGGTTTGAAATATTTTGTCTATTTACCTTTTTCTTCATTCTCAGGTCAATCAGCAAGTCTTATTGACCCTCCACTTAAAGTGCGTTTGCCTCTCTTCCTTTTATGCCCCCTCTCCCTGCACACTCACCTGAATAAAGGCTTCTACAGCCCCAACCCTGGATGAATACAGTAACCTCCTAACTACATCATCTCTGCACCTTGGTGTGGTAGGTAGCATTCTAAGTTGACCCACCAATGACCCACACCCTTCTTTAACTCCCTCTTATGGACTGCGGGAGGAACCTGTGAATATGATATGTCACCTCCAGGTGACAGGTAGCCTGTAGGGGCTGAGAGGGGCCCTTGATTGACAGCCAGCATGGAAACAGAGTCCTTAATCCTGCTACTGCTAGGAACTAAATTCTGTTCAGCCACCTTAGCTTGGAGACTGTCCCCAAACTCCAGATGAGACCCCAACCCCAGGCAATATGAGAACCATGAGATCATAAATAATTATAAGCCCTTAAATTTGTGGTAACTTGTTACATAACAGTAGAAAACTAATATTACTTGTCTACCCACTCTAATTCATCTGTCACTTCCAGATTAACATTCCTGATTCAGTTAGTTCACTATGAACTCAGGCCTATGCTCCAGCACACACACACACACACACACACACACACACACCTCCTAGAGAAAATAAATAAATAGTTAGGTAGCTTTTGGAAACATGACCAAGCTGTCAAGAGTACAAGAAACCAGTTATATATATTTTGAAAGGTAAGTCAGTTCCATTTAAAAAAACAAAACAAAACAAAAAGCAGAAATGGTTAATAACACAGAAAATGTAGCAGCATTTGCACCATCTAGGGTTAAGTTCTACCACTATGACCAAATACTATTTTTTCTCAACCATTTTCATTCATGCCATTGAAACTTAAATCTCAATGAAATGTAACATTGAAACCAGTTTTCAAAGAACTTTAATTTTGGTTCCACCTGAGACAGTGGATCTATTCCCCACCATTTGGCAACAAAACGTTTCATTTCAGGCAGCTCAATCTTCTCCACTGTGCCTCTCTGCTCAGCATGCTTCCTCTTCAGAACCCTCATTCACTTCCCCTCAATACAAATTCCACATAGCCTTCAATACTCATCTAAAACAGTATCCTATCCATTAGGATGCTGACTTATCAAACATGTATTGAGTACCTTCAAGGTATACTAGAAATGGTGGGATGAGGGAGATTAAAAGTGACGTTCTTCCATAGGAAATTGGTTGAGTAAAGTATAGTAAATATGTGCAACACACTATTATGCAGCTACAAAAATAGCACGAGGAATATCTCTATGACCAATGTGAAGTGATACTGTTTGAAGGTGATCTCTATTGCTACAACAGTCTCTATAAACATGAGGGACATATTGTTTTAAAAAAAAACACAAAGTACATATGTATAGCTGGCTGTCTTTTTCTTAAGGAAATAAGAAAGCACACGTATCTGCTCATCTTTACAAAACAAACTTAGGAAGGATGAATCAGAAACATGGAGTTGACTGCACACAAGACGTAACGTGGAGGTGTACAACAGGACGAGAGCAATGCGGGGTGAAGGGAAGTGACCCTTTTCTGAGGGCACCTTTTTATATAGGTTTTACTTTTGGAAACACGTTAATCTTCCACACATTCCTAAAATAAAAGATAATCAGAAAAGATGGGAAAATTCTGTAACTGAAAGCAAATTAAAATAAATATTCCCAATTGTATTTCAAATGAATGTTACTACCTCACTGAAGGGAGAAAAAGGAGATGTGGTCCAAGTAATCTATAACTAGAGTATTTTACCATAACCCAGTTTGAACTGCCCTTTCCCACCTCTAAATGTTGTTTGGGTTCTTGGTATTTAAGTGATTTAGGGTTATTTCTTAAATGATTCTGATCCCCTCAGAACCAACCTAAACAGTTTCCATCTTTATTTAATTAGTTTGTTTTTTTCTGCCTAAAGTACCCACTATAGACTTCACTACACTGAACCTTCCCCTCTTAGTTCATGATCACTTGCCTAGTATAAAAATGTCTCCTTTTTTCTTAATGTGGTTGAATATGGTTATTAAAGGAAGTTGTTTTAAACTTGGTGTACTACTAGTAATCACAAAATGCATATCTAGAACTCGTTTCTCTCTCTCTGAATGTATACAGAGGTGTCCAGTACACCATGCTAGCTGGGTTTGTGAGTCCTGAGTTAATCAGAACATGGAAAGACAATGATGATGCAGGTGGCTCATCCAGAAAGATATAGGACAGGATGACTTTGTAATTTGATTTCCCAATTCTACCTATTTTTCTCTTAAATTATCATCACTGCATTTTTTTAGTTGTTAGTATCTGCTTTATATAATGTTTCTGGTCCTTCCTCAATGTCCAGCTGTTTTCACTTCTTACTGGGTCAGCTTTGTAAGCTTCAAGCAAGCTTCACCCTTCTTTCTTTCTTTTTTTTTTTTTTTTTGCGGTACGCGGGCCTCTCACTGTTGGGGCCTCTCCCGTTGCGGAGCACAGGCTCCGGACGCGCAGGCTCAGCGGCCATGGCTCACGGGCCCAGCCGCTCCGCGGCATGTGGGATCTTCCCAGACCAGGGCACGAACCCGTGTCGCCTGCATCGGCAGGCGGACTCTCAACCACTGAGCCACCAGGGAAACCCAAGCTTCACCCTTATTTCAAAGTGGTTTTGAATCATGGGTCCAAAGGTCATGTTACCTAGAATTTTGTATAAACTAAATATAAGAAAACTATGAGTATATGACGCTCTCGTATGAGAAAAAAATCTGTGGTTTTATTTTCCTAATCAGGCTTTGTGAAAACAATGTTGCCTGCTCTAAGTTTTTTATTTACCTCTTGATTCTCTGTGTCACAAATATTTGATTGCTGAATAAATGTTATTTTGTGTATTTTCAATTATAACCTATAAAAACGTATACATATATCTTCTAAGTATTTCTCAGAGTTTCCACTATTTCTAAGTATGTTGAAACACTAAGATCCAAATTCATATTTTATATGTGTATTTACTTCTATATGTTTATATGTTAATATTATATCTTTTCTTGCTTAAATTCTGGAATAGTTCAAAATGGAAATTAAAAAGAAGAGAAATCTAAGATGCTAAAAACCAATTCTTCTAAGACATTATTAAATAATTGGGGTATTTTCATTAGTTTTCAAAAATACATATGGAAAACAACCTTAATAACTCCCCTTACTCCCAAGTGGTTTATTTGAAATATTTTTATACAACTAAATACAGAGGCAGAAAAAGAATTCTGGGACAGGTTATTCTGATGAACCCTAGTCTGGATAACTATGAAATCAGTAAACTGGTGAGAGATGCTGGCCAAAGCACTCAGGTGATTTGGAATTTCTTTCTCACAGTGAATGGTGGTTCTAGAAGGCTGCAAGGCTGGAGGGAGACCAGAGCCCCCTTCTCTGGAGAGGCCATGGCACTTTCTAGTAAAAGATTGGCTGATGCTTACCCCTGTAGGGCAATTTTCAATATAGGTAATTATGTTTTGTGTATCTAAATCTTCCCTGCAAGTTCAATTGGGAATAGTTTCATTAAAGGTTATTCATTCCACACCATAAATTAATCCCCATACTGTATACCCCTTGTGAACCTCAAAATGGAGTTATGAAGATTAATCATTTAATTTGTGTGAACTGTTTGGAGACTGTTTTCCCCTAGCTCTTCAGGAAGCTCAATATATGCCTAGCTGCACACAATAGATATTTTTAACAAACTAATTTATCGAACAACTACTATGTGTCTATTACTATGCTAGGCAGTGTGAGGATAGAGAAAAAATATAACAACAATCTGTGGCTTCAAGGAATTTATAACCTAGTTCAGTAAACAAAAATTTGAAACAGCAAGTTCACACAGACCATGATCTCAAATGTCTACAAGCCTGGGAAGGAAAGTGAAATAAAAGTAAATTGCCTGGAGGGACCCTGGTAACCAGGAGACCCTGCTGCCCATCCAGGGACACCCAGGCCTCAGTTCCAGACAACTGCTAACTCAAGAAACGAGTGCCAGCCTTGCCAGACCCGTTGTTTGACTTGGTTGAAACTGGAAGTGCAGATTTTTATGTGTAATTAACCAGCTTTCAAATATTGGCACCAATTCAAAATCTGTATTTTTAAAACTCTTGGTGAGTCAATACAAACCCATCTGTAGGTCACCTTTAGCTGGTGAGCTGACATTGTGAAACCTCTGATATGGAACAACAACAAAACCAACTAGATATAATTAAGCACCAAAAGAGATGTTACAAATAATATATGCATAAAAGAGAAAAATGAAACTGGGTGTCAGAGTGGAGGATGCCATACAAAATGGAAGCCCTGAACTGAATTCTGAAGGGAAATTCTAAATCTTAAGACTATAGGGAATGTAAAAAATAAAAGTTTGCTGACATGTCAAGGCTAAATGTGCTCTATTGTAAGGAAATGTATCCTAAATGATGGTGACATATCCTTAACAGAAAAATCTAGAAAGTGTTGTAAACATTAAAGGAAACAATGAATAATTTTCAAATTAACTCAGTTGTGAACCACATCCAATATTACTAATGGACTATTTCTCCATTCCTAATCATAGAAGATGATTATGAAAATGAAAATCCTATTTTCAGAAATAGAGACACAGATGTAGAGAACAAACATATGGACACCAAGGGGGGAAAGCAGGTGGTGCTGGTGGGATGAATTGGGAGACTGGGATTGACATGTATACGCTAATATGTATAAAATGGATAGATAACTAATAAGAACTTGCTGTATAAAAAAATAAATAAAATTCAAAATTAAAAAAAAAAAGAATTTATGATGAAAAAATTAAAAAAAAAAAAGAAAATCCTTGTTGCCTTCAGCTTTTCAGATATAAAAAGTAGTTATTGTTAATGTATTAGGAGATCCAGGGGGTTATACAGACAAGAATAATGACCCTACCATTTGCTTTTAGGACATTTTGAAATATATGTCAAGCTGGAAACTGTGTGCAGGTGACATTTAAGAATTAAATGCTCTTTGAAAGCTCCCTTCTCCTGGAAATGCCTGGATCGGTTATAACAAGAAAGGACGCAGGCTCATTTGTGCAAAACTGCCCATAGCCTTTACATCAGCTGCTGCTACCAGGAACCAGGGAATCATTACACACATCTCTGTTGTTTGTAGCCCTGCAGGGTCACGACACATCCTTCAGACTCACTTTTTATTTCCTGATCGATGGAGATGCAGCCACAGTGGAGTGTAAAATAATATTCATGCACCTCTGCTAAGAAAGAAAAGTCAAAAACAGAAGGGGAAAAACAAGTGCTTTTTGTGGGGAGAGAGAAATTGGAACAAGATTGGTTGGAATAAAAGACTGATGAAGAGGTATTCAAAGCTTGCAGGAAAAAAATTGTGAAAACAACTGATGTCAGGAAGCTTTTGATAAGACACTCAAAATTTTAATTTTAATATTTATTGCTTGTAGTGAAATTGATCAGTATGTCGGGCATGATGAGGTCATGAAAGAAGAGATAGATGCAGGCAAATTTATTATTTCTGCTCTGTTCTTTCTAGTTTGATATTAGTCTATTTTCCCCCAATAAACTATCCTATTGCATACCTCCCCACATCTGCTATTTTTTGGTAATGTAATTTTCCTGTCATCTTTTATAAAATACTAAGGTACCCATTTGTTGTAAGGGTAGGGATAAAAATAACCTCCTTTAGAGGAAAACACTGACTCTAACCAGCTAAGGATCTACATTGTAAACCACATGAAAGCAAGTCAATCCTCTAGTGGACCTTTATCAAATTATATTTTCTGGTGCTGGGGCAACCCACCCTCCTTGACCTTTTTTATTTGTGTGCATGAGACAGAACTGGGAATGTTAATTAACATGGAGATTGACTGTCATACAATAATATTCTGTTGTTTTCCTCTTTTTTTGCATATGTATTTAACTAGGATAGTTTGATAAATATACTTCAATTTCATTTTATTCAAATCAAGAAAATAAATATGAAAAAAATCAGAATAAATGATGCAAGTTAGTCAAAGATCTTGAAAGATCTCTTGAAAGACTGAGCCTCATGTCTTAAGAATTGTATCCAAATGTGAGCCTGTGCCGTCCTGTGTACCACTACTGCTAAAACTCAGATCCCTCAACCATAAAGTGAAGATGATAATGATACCTCCTTCCTCACAGAGCATAGTAAATCAGGTCTCTTTATCCAGAAAACTCTTCTGGATCTATACACAGAAGAGTGGAGGCAGTCGTCTCACTGAATGTGGTGAAGGGATCCTCCTCTTGGTGGTTTTCCAAAGAAGCACAGTGCTTATTTAGATGGTGCATTGCAGATCTCTAAAGACGTTTGCACTTACACTGTAGGAAAGGCTTGAGAAAACATCCCACACCTGTATTATAAAAGTTCTTCTTGTTGAAATTATTTTTAATGTTATCACGATATTACTACTATTTTGAGAGTTTGGGGTGAAAGCAAATAGAGAATATTGGAAGATAAGAGATAAAGCCTCACAAAAACATTTAAATGTTGCCACTAGCTTAGGATGCATCCTGCATCTCACCATTTCCACCAAAATCACCCTAGTCCAGCCACTACCCTCTCACTCTTATGCTACTGCCATGGTCCTCTTTCTGGATCCCTAGTTTGCCTCTTCCAGTCCAGTCTCCCCACAGCAGCCAGAGGGGTTTTATTGTAATATAAATCAGATTTATAGCCTTACCCATACCAAAACCTCAGGTTACTTCCCATTTCCCTTAGAATAAAATCCAAACTCCATACAGCCATGAAGGCCGCATTCCTGGCTCCTGCCCGCCTCTCAGGACTCCTCTGGGCTCACCCTCCACATCCTGCACCAACCTCCTGCCCCCACCAGCATTCAGTCTGTTGCTCAGACTAGTCAGTCTCGCTCCTACAGCTAGCCCTTCTGCACCCAGGGCGTTCACCACTCCGCTGTCTGCAAGGCTGTCTTCCCCTTCCCCGTGGCTTCTATGGCTCCTTAGAGAGCCCACCACCCACGGCCCCTTGCAAAGTAGCTGCCTCTACACCTTCACTCTCTGCCCCATGGCCCTGCTTGACTTTATTCTTTTTAATAATCACCATAAAAGTTTTTTGTTTGTTTGATTCCTTCTCTGATTTCCCTCACTCTCATCCTCTTTGAATGAAACATCCATTAAGGCAAGGACTTAGTTGCATGTAACAGACCTCAGTTGCCTAGGTCTGTTCTTAGGTGAGTCGGGAATCCATACCTGTCTTTAGTTGAATGTATGAATATGTGACCAGTAAAGTCCTTGTGATGGGCTGAGTAATGGCTTCCTCAAAGACATCCATATCCTAATCCCTGGAACCTGCGAATACATGGTTTCATGTGGCAAAGGGACTTTGCAGATACAATTAAGTTAAGTTAAGGATCTTGAGTTGGGAGATTATCTTGGATTTTCTGGGTGTGACCACTGTAATCACAAACATCCTTATAAGAGGAGGCAGGAGGGTCAGCATCAGGGAAGGCTATGTGATGATGGAAGCAGAGGTCTGAGTGATGCAAGGCCATGAGCCAAAGTGGCCTCTAGAAGTTGGAAAAGGCAAGGAAATGGATTCTCCTCTAGAACCTCCAGAAAGAATGTAGGCCTGTTAACACTTTGATTTTAACTTTCTGAGACTGACTTTGGAATTCTGACTTCCAGAACTTTAAGAGAACAAATTTGTCGTATTTTATGTCATCAAGTTTGGGGTAATTTTTAAAGCAGCAGTAGGAAACTCTACAGTAATAGATATATGAAAATGTTATACATAATTCAAAGGGAATAGTGAATTCAAAACACCTGACAGACTTTTATGGTCATTGTAGTTTGAAACATCATAGCAAATATTTTGACTAAATATAGCATCCATATTATATATCTATTTATCAATAAAAATAAGTGTATCATCCTTAAGTTTTCAGTATTAAAAGAAAAAATTTAAATTGTTGCAATCAGAAAGGTTCTCTGGCAATCATCTAGCTCTTTTTCTGTCTCCTGACAACTTTTTACCTAAAATATGTGAAAACAGAAAATTACAAATGCCATATTTTTCAAAAAAGTCTTGGCTGTAAATGAATAACAAGGTCATAGATGGTAACCTTAAAGTTCATGGTTGAAATGAAGGCTATGAAAGAATAAAAGACTCTTAGACCAGAGGCCAAGAGAAGAAAAACTTTCTGCTATCAATTAACTAGCAGGAGTAGGTTGATGGGTATTTAATACCAGCTATTAAGTTTAAGTTAAAACTGTATTTATTTGGTATCTCATCATAAAGATAGCTTTTATTTAAGTCTCTTTGCTAACAAGGGTGATTAATTTTCCTGTAACACCTGAAATTTTGTTGTATTAGTTTGACAGACTATTGCTTTAGAATTTTGAGATTTAAACTTTTTATAAAAATAGATTTGTTACAATGTTAGCTGCAGAAACTTTTACTGAAAATTATCAATGATGCTTCATGGGAGATGGTTTGTACCTGGCAACTAATGGTAATTAATTTACAACAACTTCATTGATTTGGATCTAATTAACTGGCATTGTCAAAGGGCTATGAAGAGTCTCCTAAAATTAGGAACATAGCTAATGTACCCTCCTTGTAAAATCTATTTTACACACGAAAATAAAAGTGACTCTAACATTGCATAATTCTAATTTGTTTGGATAATTACTGTATGTAGTGCTATTCTTAAAATTTTCCATTGCTTATGGTGAGAAAACTCCACATGATCTAAACCCTTCCCAAGAGAGGGGAAGGAAGCTCTGTTCCCCTCAGCATGATCACAGCGCATAGCTGCTTGCCATGCTCTCTTCATCACATCTTCACACTTTTATTTTTGATTTGAGATAATTAATTTTCAATTCCAATATTCCTTTTCCTTTCAATGTCTGCTCTCCTTTCCTGAATACTTTTCCAAAATTTCCCCAAGTATCCTTTCTGAGCATCGGAGACCCAAACAACAAAGCAAACAATCAAGATTCTTGGTAATGCAGACACACGCCCCAACCCACCAAAACAGTCATGCACACACACACATAACACTTATATACTACGCTTATATGTGCAAGTATGTTTGTGTACATTTTGCTTCAAAAATTAGAATAATGTATGCAGATAACTACTTAGAAATAATCAGCATTCAACCAAATAAGGAAATCTCAATTATTCAAGATCATCTCTGAGAAAGAAAGTACCTGTTTCTCTTGTTATGGCTCCTCTGCAGTAGCAGGTTCCATCATAAGAGTTTTACCTTTATCTTAGCCCTCAGCTTGTAATTCATCATGAGCCTTGGGATTCTCGTTGTCTTTTTCTCAGCCAGTTCTTTCCATTAGACTTCTGGGTTATGTTCCCTCCCTGATTTTTATTCTTCTTCTCTTGTTGACCTCATTGTCACTGGCTTGTATTCATTTCTCCAACCTGTCAAGAGCATTTGGAATTCTGATCCTATCCCCCCAGGTTCTGCTACCTCATCTGACTTTACGATATCCTCATATGAGGTAAGCATACATCTATTCCATCATCCAGTCACTGATGGAGATGTTTAACAGTCCTGGACACAGGCTGGCCCTGGCGACACACCACCTGTGTCTGCCAAGTTAATGGCATGCCATTATTAATTACCCCTCAGGAGAAGTGTAGAGGATGACAGGGGATAACATACCTCTAACAGTCCCAAACAGTGAAACAACTATCTCATGGCCTTCTGTGAATTTCATTTACATAAGTGGTTCTTGATCTTTTAGCAGTCACAGAGCCTTTGAGGATCAGAAAAAAGTTATCGATGCTCCTTCCTGTGTGTGTGAATGTGTGATTTACACACACATTTTGCATACAATTTCAGAGGATTCAAGGACTTCACTTGAAGTGCATCTCTGGAGCTCCTAGAGGTCTGGGATGTTTAGATTAGGAATACTAATTCAGATATCTTTAAATACTGCAGCATCTATACCATCTCGAAAATTAATGTTACATTTCATAAATGCCAGAAGAAATTACAATTTGAAGGATATTCTTTAGCATGGATACCTTAAAATTCTCTTGATTGACATATACTATCAGACAAAAGAGAGAATTATTCATGTGTTTAAATGAAAATGGTTTGTTTGAAATGAGGTGAAGTTAATTTTTCTAATTGCAGTAAAATACACGTAATATAAAATTGAGCATCTTAACACTTTTAAGTATACAGCTCATTATTGCCAAGTATATTCACACTGTTGTGCAACCAATCTCTAGAACCTTTTCATCTTGCAAAGTTGAAACTCTATACCCATTAAACAACAATTTCCCATTTTCCCCTGACCCCAACCCATAGCAACCACTATTTTACTTTCTCTTTCTACAATTTGGCTATTCTAGACACCTAATATAAGTGGAATCACACAGTATTTGTCTTGTGTCTGACTTATTTTACTTAGCAGAATCTCCTCCAGGCTCATCCATGTTGCAGCATGTGTCAGAATTTCATTCTTTTTTAAGGCTGAATAATATGCCATTATATGTATAGACCACATTCTGTTTATCCATTCATCCAACAGTGGATACATGGGTTGCTTACAATTTTTAGTTATTGCAAATAATGCTGCTATGAACATGGGTGCTGCAAAATTAAATGTTCAACACATAAATCTTACTGCTTAGATAAAGGCTATTGCACTCAGTGTTTTCAGGCTTAAGTTTTTAAAATACTCTATTATTTTTATTGCTAAACATAATGGACATGAAGAAAGCTACACAAAAATAACTCAATGGATAATCACAATGTGAACAGTCAAATAACTACCATCCAAATCAAGACAGAGAAAAAAGTCCTATGTGGAACTTACTTTCTAAAGTATGTCTACTACATGCTAGATATTTCTCATACACAATTTATTTGGTCTCCCTAAGAATGCCACCAAGTGGGAATGTAAATTGATACAGCCACTATGGAGAACAGCATGGAGGTTCCTTAAAAAACTAAAAATAGAATTACCATATGACCCAGCAATCCCACTACTGGGCATATACCCTGAGAAAACCCTAATTCAGAAAGACTCATGTACCACAATGTTCACTGCAGCACTATTTACAATAGCCAGGTCATGGAAGCAAACTAAATGCCCATTGACAGATGAAATGGATAAAGAAGATGTGGTACATATAAACAATGGAATATGACTCAGCCATAAAAAGGAATGAAATTGGGTCATCTGTAGAGACGTGGATAGACCTAGAGACGGTCATACAGAGTGAAGTAAGTCAGAAAGAGAAAAACAAATGCCGTATATTAAAGCATACATGTGGAATCTAGAAAAATGGTACAGATGAACTGGTTTGCAAGGCAGAAATAGAGACACAGATGTAGAGAACAAACGTATGGACACCAAGGGGGAAAAGCGGGGGGTGGGGTGGTGGGATGAATTGGGCGATTGGGATTGACATGTACACACTGATGTGTATAAAATAGATAGCTAATAAGAAACTGCTGTATAAAAAAATAAAAATAAAGTGTTCAGAAAAAAAAAAAGAATACCACCAAGTAGGTATTATTATCCCCATTTTTAAAGTTGAGTAAAGGAAAGATGAAAAGAGAAAGTACAATGTCACATAGCTAATAAGTGACAGAAGTGGGATTCGAAAGATCAGTATCTTCTACCACACATTCACATCTGGTTAGACTAGGCAGAGAGTAGGCAGAGACTAGACTAGGGCTCAATTAAACCCATCAACTATATTAAAAATTACCAGAGGAATAAATCTGAGTGATATTTGGTTAATGACCACACTGTTTATCCTTTTGATATTCTTCACAGTAACTTCTACCCACTCTTCTCATTCTGCCTTCTGGAGTCATTTAAATAGATACATTAACATGTCTACTTAAGAACAACCCCTAAGTAGCTGAGCACATCCCCATGAAAACTCATTCCAGGGATTCTCTGGAGGTTCCCTCACTGAGACCAGGTCTCCAGACCCTTTACTTTCCTGATAGTCCTCTTGTGGTCACTCTCTACTTTGTCAATGCACCTTGTAAACTGAGGTTCTCTCCAGAACTGACATTGTATTTTAGACATTCACTACCCAATGCAAAGAACAATTCATACATTCACTCATTAAAAAAATATTTATTTAGAGCTTTCCATGTGCCAGCATTGCTCCAGACTATACCTTCTCTGGCAATACTTTGATTAATGTAGGGAAGGCTGCAGGCACCTTTTTATAGTCTTGTCACACTGTTGACTCATACTGAATTTGACATCAACTACAACCCTAGATGCTTTTGACATGAAATACTACCAAGGCAGGTCTTCGTCATCCTATATTTATGTAATTGGTTGTTTGAAACTAAATCCTTATGCTATCTTCACAGTAGATCTCCAGGTATTACTGCGGTAATCTTCTAAAATTGATGTTTTGGTTTGTTATCAGAATACAATGATTTTTTTTTTTTTTTTTTGCGGTACGTGGGCCTCTCACTGTTGTGGCCTCTCCCGTTGTGGAGCACGGGCTCCGAATGCACAGGCTCAGCGGCCATGGCCCATGGGCCCAGCCACTCTGCGGCATATGGGATCTTCCCGGACTGGGGCACGAACCCGTGTCCCCTGCGTCGGCAGGCGGACTCTCAACCACTGCGCCACCAGGGAAGCCCACAATGATATTTAAAAATGCTTTTTGTAGGCTTTAAAGTGTAAAACTTTATCTGTTTAAAAAGAATTGTTTCCTCCTTTATACATCTCTCTTTTTCCTTAAAAGCAATCAAACAAACTCTTTGTAATTGTTCTCTTTTGTCAAGGTTTGCACCTTACAGGCATTATCACATCTCTGCTTTACAAACCAGAGTACACCGACACCAAGAGAGAGCAAAAAGAAAATGCAAGTAGAAAACAGTGTTTCTTTAAACTGAAATCTTTTACTTCCTATGTGCCAAAAATGGAAATTGATCTGACTGCATTACAATTTTTCAAAACTAAAAATTAGTTCTTAAAGTGGCTAAATGTAGCTAGGAAATGCCTGAAGAGTCCATGGGAAGTTTTTATTCCATTAATTCAATGAATACAGCTAATGACTGAGAAAGTTTAAAGTTTACTGAAGAAGTTTACTACTTTAAAGTAGCTGAGACAAGTTATTATGATTAGGACTTAGGGGAAAGCACCAAGAGCCTCAAGAGTAGGGCAGCCAGATTTGGCAAATAAAAATACAAGGCACTCAATTAAATTTGAATTTCAGATTTGTTGTCCATCTGTAATTCAAATTTAACTGGGTATCCTATATTTTATCTGCCAACCCTATACAACAGCCTTGGAAATGGCAATTATTACTTAACAGAAACATTAATACCAGGATTACTTATTTCTTTACCAGAACTCATTACCCACAAAAAAGGGTAGCTAATGTAATTTGGTACATGAGAGCAAATTGCTTCATTCATGAAAAATTATGACAACTCTGTCTCATATTTAAGACATCTGTAAATGGAGAAGTTATTTTTTTGTTTTAAGATGAGAAATATAAACTATTCTCATATAAAGCAATAGAAAAGTAAATAAAATTTGCATTTCTGGTGGCTTAACTATAAAAAATAAATTAGGAATGGCATAGTGACAGTACTTAGAGAAATTAAACGTACAGACATTCTATGACTCAGCAACCCTATTGCTAACTATGTGTCAGAGAAATTAATCAGTGGCATAGAGTAGAGGACCACACATATATGGGCAATAGATTTCAGATAAAGGTGAAATGGCAATTCTGTAGAGAAAAAGAATACTCTTTTCTACAAATGGTGCTGGAACAATTGGACATCTATATGCAAACAAAAGAACACCAATCAAATTTTGATACATACTAATCATCATATACAAAAATTGATTAAAAATGAATCTTCATCCTCAATGTAATATGTAAAACAATAAAATATCTAAAAGAAATATAGAAGAAATTATTTTTAACCTTGGGATAGGTAAACAGTTCTGAGATATGACATCAAAAGTATTATCCATAAAAGAAGAGACATATATTTAATTTAATAAAAAATAAAAATTCTTCCCTTTGAAAGATACTATTAAGGGAATGAAAAGATAAAACACATTTGTAGAAAACATTGTAAAAAATATATCTGATAAAGAACTTGCATCTAGAATACATAAACTCTGAAAAACTCAATAATAAACATACAAATACCAAAAAATGTGTGCAAAACATTTCAAAAGATATTTCACCAAAGAAGACATATGGATGGCAAGTAGGTACATGAAAATGTGCCACATCACTAGTCATCAAGAAAATGAAAATTAAAACCATGAGATACCACTACACACATATGAGAACTGCTAAAAATGAAGATTGATCATCGCAAGAGTTGGCCAGGATATACTGCTAACTGGAAATGTAAAATTGTATAGACACTTTGCAAAAAGCTTTAACACTTCTAGGTATTACCCAAGAGAAATCAAAACATATTCTGAAATATTAGGAAACTGAATAATATATCCCCAAATAACCCATGGGTGAAAGAAGAAATCAAAAGGGAAATTCTGAAATGAATGAAAATAAAGACAAAGATATCAAAATCTGTAAGATGCAGCTAAAGCAGTATTATATATATATATACAGGACTTAACATCTACAGAGAAAAGATATGAAGTTTTAAATGAATGACTTCAGTTTTCACTTAAAATAAAAACTAGCAAATGAAAAGCAAAGCAAGAAGGAAAAAGCAAACAATAAAGATCAGAGGGAAAAGTCAATGGTTGAAGAAACAGAAACACAATAGGGAAAATCAATGAAACCAGAAGCTTGCTCTTTGAGAAGATCGATAAATGTATACATGTCTTGTAAGACTGATCAAGAAAAAAGAGAGAAGAAACAAATTATTGATATCAGGAACATGAGAAGTGACACAACAACAGATTGTACAGATATTAAAAGTATAATAACAGAACATTATGAACAACATTATACCCATAAACTTGGCAACTTAGATGAACAAATTTCTTGAAGGACAAAGAAAAACTACTAAATCTCAAGCAACATAAAATAGAAAACCTGAATAGTCATTTTTCTATTGAAAAAAAAAACCCTGAATTTGCAGTAAAAACACACAAACTAAACTCCAGGTGAATTCAAATACTTAAGGAAGAAACAATACCAATTCTACATTCTACAAAAATTCTTGATAAAATTGAAGACAAGAAAATTCTTTGCAACTCATTATTTTCGGTCACTATTACTATGATACAAAAACAAGACAAAGATATCATAAGAAAACAAATCAATGTAATTCACAATATTAACAGACTGATAAAAGAGAAACCACATGATCATCTCTACAGATTTAAAATAAAAGCATTTGACAAAATCCAACATCCATTCCTCAAAATACATCCATTCTTAACAGCAAATTAGGAATAATAGAGAAATTTCTCAACCTGATAAAGAACACCTATGAAAACCTGCAGCTAACATCATACTTAATGATGAAAGACTGAGTGCTTCCCTTCTAAGATGCCAATGTTCGGTCCTACCATTTTTATCCAACATTGTACTTGAGGTTATGCACAGTGCTATAAGGCAAGATAAATAAATAAAAGGCACCAAGATTAGAAAGTAAAAAGTAAAACTGCTTCATTCCCAATTGACAAGATTATCTTTATAGAATGTTCTGTAGAATCAACAAAAAGATACGAGAACTAATAAGTGAATGTAGCAAGAATTCAGGTTACCAAGTCAATATACAAAATATCTAATTTTAAAATAAAAAACAACATTTACAATAGAATCAAATATGAGATACTCAAGAATATATTTCACAAATGTTTTGTAAGAACTGTACAGTGAAAAGTACAAAATATCACTAGATGAAATTAAAGAAGATCTAAGTAAATGGAGTGATTTACCATGTTCCAGAGTTGGAAGATGTAATATTATTCAAATGTCAATACTTCCCAAAGTAATCTATAGATTCTCAATCAAATCCCAGAGAGATTTTGGTAGAAATTAATAAGGTACTTTTAAGATTCATATGGAAATGCAAAAGACCTAGAATAATCAAAACAACTTTGAAAATGTAGAATGAAGTTGGAGGACTAATACTGCTTGACTTCAAGTCTTATTATACAACTACAGTAATCATGACAATGTGGTATTAATATGTCAGTGGAACAAAAAGACAGTAAGCTCACATGTATTTGGAAAACTGGCTTTTGACCAAGGTTCAAAGGCAATTCAATAGATAAAGCATAGTCTTTTCAACACATGGTGCTGAAACAATTGGATATTCACTGTGAAACTATCAACTTTCATCTGTATCTTGCACCATATATAAGAATGAACTCAAAATGGATCATACACCTATATGTAAAACCTTAAACTGGAAAAAATGCTTACAAAAAACATGGGAGAGGGGCTTCCCTGGTGGTGCAGTGGTTGAGAGTCCACCTGCCAATGCAGGGGACACAGGTTCATGCCCCGGTCCAGGAGGATCCCACATGCCACAGAGCAGCTGGGCCCGTGAGCCATGGCCACTGAGCCTGTGCATCCGGAGCCTGTGCTCCGCAATGGGAGAAGCCACAACAGTGAGAGGCCTGCGTACCACACACACACACACACACAAAAAAAAAAAAAATGGGAGAAAATCTTTATAATCTTGTTTTAGGCAGAAATTTGTTAGCTATAACACCTAAAGCAAGATCCATAAAAGAATAAATTGATTAATTAGACTTCATTAAAATGAAATACTTCTGTTCTTTGAAAGACATAGTTAAGGGAATGAAAAACAAGCCAAATTTGGGATAATATCTTTACAAAGCATATATCTGATGCATGACTTGTATCCAGAATATATAATAATTCTCAAAACTCAATGATAAGAAAACAAGCAACCTACTTAAAAATATTGAGCAGAAGTTTTGAAAAAAATACTTCACCAAAGAAGATACCTGGGTGGAAAATTAGTACATGAAAATATGTTCAACATCATTAGTCATCAAGGAAATGCAAATTAAAACCACAATGAGACACTCCTACAAACCTATTAGAATGGCTAAAATTAAAAAGACTAATCATACTAAATATTTACAAGGATATGGGGTAAATCGAACTCTCATGCACTGTTGTTGGGAATATAAAATAGTAACCATTTTGGAAAAGAGTCTGGCAATTTCTTAAATTTAAACATATACCTACCATATGATTCAGCTAATATACTCCTAGGAATGAACACATAAGTCTATTCAATGATTTGTACACAAGTATTCATAGTAGTTTGATTTATAATACTGTAAAAGCTGAAAACTGGATAAAAACAAATGTCCATCAATGGGTCAATGAGTAAACAGGGTGTAGTTAATCCACACAATAGAATACACTCAGCTGCAAAAAAGGATAATACACCAACAACATGAGTGAATCTCAAAATAACTACTTAATAAATAAGCCAGACTAAGGGATACATAGTGTATGGTTCCATTTATATACAATTCATGAAAATGAGAACTAATCTTGAGTGACAGAAAGCAAGAAGATAAGCAGTTGCCTGGGGATGAAGGAGGAGGCAAGAAGGAAGAAGCTGCAAAGAGGCACAAAGACATTTTGACTGTGATGTATCTATTTACCACCTGTGGTAATCGTTTCCTGGAAATGTATGTATGTTAAAACTTAAAAACGTGTGTGCTCTAGAAATATGCAGTTTATGCATGTCAATTATACCTCAATTAATCCATAAAGAAGTAAGCCAAACTAATCAAACATTTTTATGGGTAAGACATTTGTAGTAAAATATAGGCTGACATGGAGGACCTGGAAATCTTTACCAATATCAGCAATGTATAAAATAATACATAGAAAAAATTACTGATCCTTGTACAGAATTAGAATGATCACCAGTGTACAACAACGTATGTGTATATGTATGAGAGTATGCATCTGAGATGATGGGAAAAAATAATAAAACAAGAAAAATTCCTGGCACAAACCAACGATAGTACTGTGCCCTGAGCTAATAAGTATGATTAATTTGATTCTTTGCATGCGATGTAAAAACAAACAAAATCAGAATTGGTTTTTAAGTCCACTGGGTGATTCCCCAGTAGTTTAATATTAAAAACAAAATTAGCATGCAAATCTAAGCAGACCTGGGATATTTTAATTTGGAAAATTTTTATCCTTTTATACATAAGGATCAACAACGTACATTATATTAAAAGTAAATGACTGATTTCCGAAGTAAATGTTGTGTTCACCAACTTTATTAGTAACAGCTAAATGATGGGTTAGCCTTCATGACACAGGCACTGAAAAAGTTTAGGCGCTCAATTTAAGCTCCTTGAATGTAAAGAGATCCAGGCAAACAGCTTTTCTTCTCTAACATTCTATTTGGCTAGTTAACACAAGTTATCGATTCTGGGATTTAGGGTCGCCAAATACTTTCTTAATTAAGAGCTCTAGGCTGTTGACTGTCTCCATTTCCCCTGAGCCTCTTTGCTTAGTCCAGAGTAAGATTAAAAACTCTCTATACCATTTTTCAAATTGGCTCAGGGGAAACAGCCTCAATTTACTATAAAAATGGCAATGACTCACTAGTGACCTCATCTCAAGGGGTCAGGAATCCTGCTTCCTACTTCTCTTTTCTATGTTCTGGGGTTAAGCAATACCTACAACTGGATTTCAAGGCCCACTTTATAACCCCGTTGGGACCCTGGGATGCTCCTGGTAACACCCACGGACTGAGCCAGCAACACAATCCTGCAGCTTCTCCGTAGGATCAGCCCTATAAGCCAACCAGGCTGAAACACTGTTCTCAGTTTTCTGATTTTTCTATTCATTCTAAATAACTATAAATGTTAGTAGCTATTTTTAAAGTACATAGGGTTATTTTGAAGAAATCAATCTAGGTATTATTGCTAATTTCTTTATTTAAAAAGTTAATTATTTTGAAAGTTATTCTATATCCTTCAGCCCTTTCAAATTGACTTTATGACATTTTACAATATTTATAGGGAAAGAGTCATATTTGAAAAGGATAAGCAAAACAAACCGAACATATTTTAAATTGGTCGAAACCTTATTCTCAGAGATACTAAATCTATGGAGATCTTTTCAAATATCCATAATGATAAAAATAAGGTACATATATAAACCAGTGATGTCTACTTGTGACTGTACAAGGTAATAGCTGTCTGGAGCTCAGTGAAATATAAACACTCAAATCAGAGACCACTGACGGCAGGAAGTCAAATCTCCTTTATTGCAGGATGAACAATTTGTAAAGTCGAAAGCATGGTGGCACATTTGAATCCTTTGAATGAAGGTTAATGGGGAGTAGACGAGGTTAAGAAGCAAAGCTTAAATCATTTGAATTGCGGTATTGTTGAAGATATGCCAAAGTGGGGTAAAAATTCATAGTTATAATAGAAGATGACTGAAATACATGAATCATCATGTAGAAAGATTTTTTAACAAAACAATATTCAAACGTTCCCAGGGATTACGAGTTAGATAAAATTAGGTTGTGCAGTATTTTTATGTAATGTTTTGTATGATACCTTTACCTAAAGGCTTATCTTAAAGTAATATGTTTCTGCTTTTATCAATTGCCTGAGGATGGAAAAATATCAATGATTTTAGAAGTTTTAAACCTTTTTAATATTTGCCTGATATTAGATGAGCTATAATCCACATATAAAGCTACCTCCTAGAGAGCTTTTGAGAATTGCTTTTGCCTGCGGTCTCTGGCACTAACACTTCAAGAGATTAGAAATATCTTCCTTTTAAAAAGAGTTCTCTTTTGCCCATAGAAATCAAACAAGATTTGTTAAACATTGAGGGAGAAAAGGGGCTCCTATAAATCAGTGATATTCCCCTTAATTGCCCAAGTTTCTTAGCACAGATTAAAAACCAATCTCAGAAATGAAAAGGTTACATGGCCACATGTTGTCACAACACTAATTCACTGAACTTGAGGATGAAGTCATGTTAGCGGTTGAAGCAGTTTTGTATGAAAGCCTAATGACTGGATTACTGAGTTGCTTTGGTTCCATGAGGACAGTAGCTCGCTACGAATATAATCTCATGCCAAGAGAGGAGAAGTGGTTAAAAAGCAGCTGACTACATAATTTTCACATTTCCTAGAATAATGTTACATGAAAATGTTCCTCTAACTCCATCCCATCATCATAAATTTTCCTTGCATTCCTCTTAGGGATACTATTATTTCTCCACTATAAATAATCTTTCCATAGTTAAAGTATTCGACTATTTCATGATCTAACAAGCCACAGGTCTTAAATTATAGTCATCTACCATGACACACTGCCCTTCCATTCTAGCCTTTATATGCTTTTGTTTCCTTCTTCTTCCTCTGAACATGGAAAATTAGGGCCATTTATATGCTGAATATTGATCATAAGAGAAAAATACATGAGTTATGAGTTATATTCCGACTAGTGATTTTCTATTTACTCAGTATTATGTATAACATCAATCACTTAATCTTTCACCATAAGCTATTTTTTCTTTATGATGAAATTTTTGTTTAAAGGAACAAATAATTTAATTTTCTTCAGAGTTCACAAAATCCAAGAAAGAAGAGTTACTGTAAGTTCACTGCTTAAAAGTTTTAGGGCTTTAGTAGTGGTTTCCTTGCTGGTTTTAATGTTAGGTTTTAGTAAACTCTGAATGTGTACAATGGGAATGGGAACTTTTTTTTGAAGATGAGACAGTTATGAGTTTTGGAATATTTTATGTCAAACACAAGGCATGATCTCTAAGGGTATATCTCCTTTCTGATTGGTGGGCGGGGCCAAGAACATCACGCAGCAGAATGGAATTCTGTCTAGGAAGATTACTAGATTCCGCCCTAGAGTTTCTGAATGGAGTGGAGATGCTTGTGGGTCCTTTGAGTTGCCACAATCACTGGGAACACTCACTGCCATTTTAGTGGGTAGGGCCAAGGATGCTAAACACACTGCAATGCCCTCAATGATCCCATGTGAAAAATAGAAAAATAGGTGTCCTTCGAATACCCCCCTAGAACACATGAGAAGCACTGCTTATTTTATGCGCATAGTCCCCTCTGCCCTTCCTTCAAAGTAATTCAAAATATTAATTGAACAACTACAGTGCATTAGGTCTAGAGAGACATGGGTGAATAAAAACAACTCCTCCCTTCAATTACCTCTCAATCTAGAGGAGAAAAGAAACTGGTGAATAAAGGACTTTGATATATTTTATAAGCACTAAGCCAGCAGCAGGAACACAGAAATAAAGGAACATGTGGGAGCTCTGACGTTACATCTGTTAGTTCCTGTTGGAAGGAAAATGGAGCCTGGAAAGAGCTTCACAGAAGAGGTGACAACTGAACTTGGCCTTGGAGGATGAGAAGAATGCGCCGGGTGGATGAGGGGGGGTGAGAAACTGGCATTGGAGGCTAGGTGTGCATCCCAAGCCCAGAGAAAAGCATGAACAAAGGCACAGACCATGGACATGCTCAGTCCACCCACCAAAGAGCAGAGGGTGTATCACAGGACCCCTCCTCTTTGTCGGGGGGTTTCCTTTCTCTTTCAGTGCATTATTCTCCATCCTCTTGTCCATAGCTAATTACATTGCCTACAGGTGGTAGGACCAAGAAAATTAAAAGGTCCTGATCAAAAACCACAATACCTGGTAAAATGTTACTCCCTCTATTAATATATATGTGTGTATGGATATATTTGTGAATTTGTACAGAATCTGCCATCTCTTACCTTCCAAAGCATGGAGGCTAACTCCTTTGTTATTGGCAAAGTAACTAAATGATTACATTGACACAACCAAACATAATTTTCGTATGGGTAAAACAACTCCAGCTTGGATAAAGCTAATATGTGAGTAAAAATGAGGGTGAGAGGAATGGCACAGTTGGGACCACAGCAGGCCTTAGGCCAGGCCTGAAGGAGAAGGCCTAGGCGTGAGCCTCAGGTACCAACTCACAAAAGCAGCTGAAGTGGGAGATGAGCTTTGATAGGGAGTAGGCACACACGTATAAAGAGCTTCCATCTCGTGCCCCAATCTGTCCATACATGTCTCCTTTGAAGACTACAGAAACGTAAGGAGAGATATAAAAATGTTTAACACCAGTATGGCACTACCTGCTGGAAGGGACTCTAAGCAATTCCTGCCTGCTGAACATCAGCCTGGCCCTGGTGATTTTAAATATTTTTCCAAAGTGATTTTAAATATTTTAAAGGTGGTCTGAAATACCTGTATTTAAATATTTCCAAGGTGATTTTAAATATTTATATTAAATTTCAAGGTGATTTTAAATAGTTATATTAAATTAACTTTACCTATTAAACAGATCTTCATTTACAGTTGTTTGTCTATTTTTGAGGAGGAATATTAGAGGAGCTAAGAACAAACTTTTACTCTGGATCCTTCTCTGTATAAGAAAGAGCCCTAGAGTAAAAGTCTCCAAAATGCGAAAGAATCAAAGGAAATTAAAAAGAAAAACTCAGTGATTTTTTTATGTTTTACATATTCTTTGGCAGAATAAAATAAAACAAATGCTGTAAAACAATTTAAAGGTAATTTCAGCACTTGAGAATCTATATCCATATGGCCAAGACACTGGCGGTAAACTCACTTGATCGGAGGTAGCAATAGTTAGAAAAGCTCTCAGGAGTCATCTTGTCCACCTGTCAGATACAGGAATCCCTTCCACAGCATTTAGGCAGGTAGACAACCAGATTCTTCTTAAACCCTTACAGAAACAGGGACCTTACCATCCTGTAACATAGACCATCCTATCGTTGAACAGCTCTAGCCCTTAGAAAGGAAATCTGCCTCTATCTATAGCTTCCATCCATCAGTCCGAGTTGTGCCTTCCGGAGTCTCAGAACAAGTCAGCTCTTTTAAAATTGATGTGTTTTCCCATATTGAAAATGTTCCTCTATCGTTCTCTTTCTCGTGTTCTGTAACCATATTTGCCACGTGATGTGGGAGGTACCTGGGCTTTATTCTTGGCATTATCTTTGTAAGTAGTACAGTATGAAAATAGCCTTTGACGTAGCAGAGTTCAGACCTGAATGGGTGGTGGTAATGTTTCTATACATATACAATGGCTTTATCCCATCTTATATCAGTGCAACAGCTTTTTATACAATAAAGAGCTTCACCATTGTCCTTGCTAAATAAACCTGTTTTTTGAGCCCATAATTCCAAGTGTGAAGGTTCATCTGGATTCTAAATACTGAGTCTGTTACTCAGTGGATCCATTGTTCCTCCAATCTTGAAGTCAGGTTGGCTAAGCTTTCTTTCAGTGTTTTCATAAAAGCAGACATAACATTTGAAACAAAGAATAGCTAAATAGGTAGACTTCTGACATGCCACTAGAGACTTCCCTATATTTCAGCTGTGCAATTGTATTTAAGTGAAGTTGTTCCAGGAGCTATAAACCCACCTAACACTACTCTATTGCTCTATGAAAGACGGGAAAGAGGGTAAGTACGTGCTGTCAGCTACTGTCTCATCTAGAGAGCCCAAGTAAGGGTTTTTTTTTTTTTTGCGGTACGCGGGCCTCTCACTGTTGTGGCCTCTCCCGTTGCAGAGCACAGGCTCCGGACACACAGGCTCAGCGGCCATGGCTCATGGGCCTAGACGCTCCGCGGCATGTGGGATCTTCCCGGACCGGGGCACGAACCCATGTCCCCTGCATCGGCAGGCGGACTCTCAACCACTGCGCCACCAGGGAAGCCCAAGTAAGGGGTTTTTAATCCCACTTTCCACATAAAGAATCTGGATTGTGGAGGACTTCGGTATCTTACCTAAAGCCACAAAGCCAGGTGGTAAGTAGGGGAGTGACTGCAAGAAAGGGTTGAATAATCTCCAGGTTAATATTCCAGTTTGTGGGTCTTCACTTATTCACAAAACATCAAGATTCAACAAATGGTAAAGCCCAGATACACCATTTCAGGCTTTCCTTTATCACTCTATTAGCATTTAAATTTATAATTTTAATATCCAAATTATTATTAGACAATTGATCAGTCTTTCCATTGATCATCACTGCCCTTCTCAGCACTCAAAAACCATTTATTTAATACTTTTACAATTTGCCAGGCAAATTCATCAGTTGATAGCCTCCATGAAAATAGGAACAACATTCATTCATGTCCAGCCTTTAACCATCCTTCTCAACATCTGGGGTGTCGTCAAAGAAGACACACAGAAGTGCCCTATCCCTTCAGCAATTCTCTCAAGACCCTGCTATGTAAACAATTCACTCCTATAGATCTGAGCTCCTTGGGAGACAGTTTAACTTGTCTATGAAACATGTAAGCTCTGAAGAAAGGCTGGAATTCTGGTTTCACAAACCACTAGCCACGTGAAGTAGGACCAAGTCTTAGAGCTCCTTAAACTTCAATTTTTCTAACTATGAAATGGGACTATTTCTAGTAATTATAGCATAGGTCTATTGTGAAAAATAAATGGGATCATATTTGTAAAACACTTAACCTAGTTCCTGGCACACTGTAAGCACACAGTACAAGTATCAGCTATCATTTCAAGCAGCTAAAAGTCCTTTTACTATCTCCTTACTTGAATTGAATCTGAAATGTTTGTTTGACTTCAATTTAATTATTTATTCCTCTTTAGAAACAACAAAAACAGAATCAGTTGAATAGCAGTGTTTTTCTTAACTATCCATTAACAGGACACCATCAATCCCAAACAGTGGATCTAATTTCTTTTCAAGTCTCATGAAAAGTGCAAAGAACAATAATATATGTTTGCTATATCATATCACCCATTTATTCACTCTTTTGTTCATTCATTCATTCATGCTATAAGCAATATAAACCACAGCTCATTTTCTGCTTCAGCTCTATGAAAATATTTTTATAGCTTCCTGTTTTTCTTCATACTTGTCCTTGGCTACTTTCCATCTCCTTCAGCATTTGTACTTCCCTTTCAAAATGTGAACTCAGTAGGCAGCATCTAAGTTGGCTTTGTTAGATATCACGCCATCTTTCTTCCCTAATAGTATCACACGTGGGTGAATAGTGAGAATTCTTTCTTCCAGTTCCTTGAGTCAAATTTCCTTCCTGGGTCCAACCTTTCCTCTGAACTTGTTCCTGATAGCCATAGTATGTCTCTTGTTGTCATGGCATTGCCTTTCCCACTGGCTGAGACCTCCATAATGACCGGGTTACTGTTTCTAACACTGCACTCAGTCTAGAACAAGCAGTCCCTTGGAGTTCTCCCTGACTTTTTTTGAAAAGGCATGTCAACGAATTAAGTCAAAAACTTAACTATTTTTAGCAGGAAATGTTCAGACATTTGCTCATTTGGTTAATACTGATTGATCTCCTACAACATCCAAATAGTGCTGTGCCAATCTTCTGACCTATGTCAGGAAAGTGTCACCCCCGCCCCCTGCCTACCTAGAAATTCTGCAGTCTGATTTTAGAGGTCACAGATGCTTGTCCAGCCCAGGTCAAATTAACCCAAGGATATGCGTTCTCTGGCCAACACACTGCATTAAAAAAAAAAAAAAAAAAAAAAAAGCTACCTTTCCAAAATTCAAAGACTTCACATAAATATCCAACTTGAAAACTGATTATAGCAGTTTTGGGATTGCATTTCCATAGGGCAAAAGTCCACTAGAAACAAGTCGAAGCTACCCCTTCAGGTGGGTTTAATTTCTTATTTCCAGCATTCCACCTGGCCTGCTCCACACATTTAGCTTCCTGAGCCCTGAGGGCACTCAAGTCGTGTCTCCTGTCCTATACTGTCACCTCAATTTTTCTATCCTTTAGGACTCTGACAAATTATCTCTGCATATTCCTGTTCCCTTAGATTTCTAAATTATAGTGTAAACCCAGGCCACCACTAGCCCATATGGCCCTTTGTGAAAAATTGGATATCCATCTGTTGGAAAAATGTTGTGAAACTGATTTTATTAAATCAAGATATATGTCTACTTTATGCCAAAAAATTGTCATAAAAAAATCTGGGAAGTCCACTGTGTGAATGGTGTCTCTTTACATGTGACACTGTTGGGCAGGGCCCAGTCTGCACAAACTTCCATGCCCTGCCTTGCACCTACTTGTCATCTACTGCAGCCTTCTCTAACACCTCAGCCACCACCAATCCTTACACTGTCAGACACAAAGATTCATGACGACTGTTGCGCCTATGAGGTGTTTCTTTTTTCCCTTCTGATTATTATTCCTCTGAGATATTTTCCCTACTAAAATTAGATCTCTAAATATTCTACCTTGTGTAGGGCTCTGCATGTTACTATGTGAAAATTAGCAGCCGAAACTTTGCTAACCTCCCAATTGGTTATCTTGAGTTAATACTAAGGGAGTTCATTTCTCTAGTGTAAAGAAATAGTGAGCCCTGTTATCACAGTTTCTCCTTTTTATTGTTTCAGGTGGAGAAAGAGATTGGCATGTTCTTGAAGCAAAAGAGGATGAGTTACCTGTTACCCCCAAATCTCCCCTTTCTCTACTACTCTCTTCTTATAAAAAATAGAGCAAATAAAATACCACATTAAAAATACTTCTGAAGAAAAATATGTTTAATACACTATAACAACTATTTGGTGATGGGGAGAGAGGACACCTCTTGTTCTTCTGGTGGAAGGGTAAAACATCACAGTGTTCCATCTATTTTACATATAACATACCTCAAAGCACTATATTCATGCAAGTATGTCATCATCATTATTGAGAAAATAAGTCATGAAATAGTTGTTTTTACTCCAGATCTTCTGACCCTAATTCCAGTGCTCTTTCCTCCCTACTGAGCTCCCCCCACCAACAGCAACAGCTGAGAGTTGGCACCACAGAAGTTAGTGCCTAAGAAATGGTGAGAAAAATTGCAGACACTCATCTTTTAAGAGTCTAAGATTTTTTGTGGGTCAAATGGAAAAAGGAGGTCACAGAACTATGGGGGACAGACTTGCTGTAGGCCCACAAAAGGTTAGAAAGAGGTGCAGTTTGATCTGCAGCAGCTCCCCAGTTCCATGGGGAAGAGGTCAGTGGTCTTCTCTGTCTCCACTGGGCCCTGCAGGTCCCGCTGTACCAGTGAGCAGACGTCTCCCACCCCTAAACAGCTCCCCCAGAAGCCCCCTGACAAACACCAACCGATCCGAGTACAAGCACCACACATGGTGGACAATCTTCAAATTGTAGCTGAAGAAATGAACAGAATCTACACATTGATTCACAGTAAAAGATAAGTTAAACGTTTAACATATTAATCCTCACGAGAATGCATGATTAATGGTGTTTTTGCATTTTCTCCAATTACACATCATATATCAGTAGTTTGTGAATTTTTGAATTTCAAAGACAAATAAAATTACAAAAAAGCTAAACAAGAAAAACTCATAAATGGGGGTAACATAATATTACCAGCTTTTACTTTTACCAAATATATATATATATATATTTTAAATCACCATCATTTTATCAAAAAATGATGTTTACACCGACAAAGACGAAAATATACAATATCAGAATGAGACTGTTTTTAAATTATTTAAAACAAGACACCTTTTAAAACTGAATAAATGGGGCTTCCCTGGTAGCGCATTGGTTGAGAGTCTGCCTGCCGATGCAGGGGACATGGGTTCGTGCCCCGGTACGGGAGGATCCCACATGCTGCAGAGCGGCTGGGCCCGTGAGCCATGGCCGCTGAACCTGCGCGTCCGGAGCCTGTGCTCTGCAACGGGAGAGGCCGCAACAGTAAGAGGCCCGCGTAGCGCAAAAAACAAACAAACAAACAAACAAAAAAACAGAATAAGTGTAGTATATAATCATTTCATCACAACTATTTTACAACTCACTGGCGGTTTAGATAATACCTTTCTCCTCGTCCTCCAGCATACTTTAAAGCCAGCTCTGGCATCCAGCTGGCTTGCCACTCCTTTAGATGGAGAAAGCTACACAAATGAGAAATCCATGCAAGTGAAGCTTGAGTAACTCAGGACTGTGGGGTCCTGGGACATGGACTTTGAATGCTAAAACGGAAAGGTCCTAGGTAAACTGCAACGAGGGCAGCTAGATTCAACTAGGGACAGCGATCCAACCACATGTCTTGGCGTTTTCTGAGCAGAGCTGCCTGTCTCACACAGAGATTGTTGATGCACACAGGAGCTAAACAAGGGAAGTAACAACAACAGAACGGGAGCCTCCATTGTGAAATACCTGAGTAGCAAGCAGGAGGATTAGGAGTATTCAGAATAACCTATGAACCCTGACTATATTCCCTCCTAATATCTAATCTCATGTTTTCATAAAACAACAGAAAATGTGCATTAAAACTTTTTAAAAGTATAAAATGTTCATATTACCCTATCTCCAACATTTTTTTTCTGGAAATATGTCTTCACATGCTCTCAATGCCAATTTCAGTATATATTCTGGCTACAGCTCTCCCTACTCTTTCTGGATGCCTCAGGGGAATGTTTGGGTAATGGAGAATACTGTATCCAAACAGCCTTTACAATTTTAAAAGTTAAAGCCACCCATCTGCTGCTTATGACAGTGCCAACTGCCAACGACTGAACTGATAAAGATTCACACCACGGTGCTAATTCTCTGCATGAAGGAAGAATAAAAATATGTGTCAAAAATCTGGAAATGATTGATGCCTGCCTTCTCATCAAGACTGTCTCTCACACTTAATTTCACTTGATGATTTCAGATTACATGCAGAATGGGCAACAGGTGTTTGAGATTGCCTAACTAGCCCAACATTTGTTTTCAGCAAAGGTGAAACAGATGAATCTCTATCAGAATATTTTCCATGAAGTTCACTAGACTCCGGTGTGCCTAAGAAAGACTCGGGGTGCTCAGGCCCATTCCAGAGATACTAAACCCCTAACCATGAGGTATGCCTTAAGAAAGCAGCCCTTTCAAAGGTACTTGTGGGTCCAAGGGACACCAAAGTTTGAGAACCACTGCTCTGGCCATTGCCAAGACATTGAATTGTTTCAATCAGTGATAGAAGAACTTATCCATGCTTAGAAAAGATACCAGTGGATTTTCTGTCTGTCTGGTTGAGATTGCTAAAAACTAGGTCAGAGGTTTGTAATTAGAAGAACAGCTCTTGGCTTAAATGATTACTTCCAAAGCACACAGTACTTTTTAAACATTGCTCTTGTAAATCTTGTTAGTACAGATATTTAATTAGTAAAACCTTATCTCTAAAAAGGAACCCCAAATGTTGACTTGAAAATAACCTCTTTCAGCCACAAGACTGTAAAGCTCAACCTGGCGGACCATTTAGTATAAACTGACCTAATTAGGCAAGAGCCTTTCTAATATTCAACCAAGTATTTCTATTACAAACACTACTGAACATACCAGTTAGGAAGAGTCACCTGATCTCTCCCCTTCCACCCAAGGTATCTGAAACTGTGTCAATGTTTGCATAAACATTTTAAATGTTTCATCTTCAACAGAACAGGTAACTAGACAATCTGTCATCTCTTTGCAGAGTTCAACACATTTGGGTCCATTCCTTAGACAAATAAGCTTACTTATAAAAATGTGCTATTAACAATGCTACATTAGCACATAATGAATAATCCAAGTTAGTTTCAGACTTAATTGGCTTCAAATAAATTTTGAGGGATTTGAGGAGAATAGAGAGAGGACTGGTGGCTCGGCAGCTTCTGCCCAGCACTTAAAATGATCTCCGTTTACTGCAGAGCCTCCTGGTCTCACCGGCAGCTGCGGTATCAGCAGGTCTCGATCCGTCATCATTACTCCTTGGCACCACACTGGCTGTTGGGACACACGGGTCTAAGAACAGCAAACTAATAACTTAGCCTTCAGATAAGAAAAAAGACATAGGAACTGAAAGGAAATCAGGGAAAATGAACACAATTGATAAAAAAATACACTAAACAGATTTAAGTTAAAGGGCATGGGATTATAGAATATTTTAAGGAAATGTGGGTGTATTAACTTTTAGAACAAAGTAACAAACCGCCTCTTTTTTTAAGAGGAAAACTTTTAATTTAATGGTGGCTATAAAAGAACAACTAAGTACACACACACACACACACACACACACCAACTTCTCAAGTCTTTACAGGGGTTTTGAGCATAGAACATGTTTATGTATAATTGACTGAGGGTTTTGATACCATCAGCAGTGAAATTTTATAATATGCATCAAACCAATTCTAGTAAAAGAATATTGCCATACAAAATTGTATTATTAATGTATTACATAATACTTTTATATTACTCTATATATAATTATAGATACATATATATAATATGTATATATAAAATACTGTAAATCCATATAAATACTATAAAGTATAAATGCATTTTTAAGCATCTTTTAAGGTTTGGAGACGATAAATGTAAAAAGTAATTTTAGTATAAGTTTTGAACATGCAAAGGGCATGGAGATTTATCTGTTATAAATAACAATGTACTGAGACAATGACCTGGAAGACAGAAAAGAAAATAAGGATTCTTCCCTGACTTTGAGGTTCTTGCAACCTTCTAGGAGAGACAAAGAAGCATACATAACCACGACAGGAGACAATAAGGCTAACAGGAAAATCTCGAAAGAAGTGGTCTGTGATTTTTGTAATCCTATAATAATACACGGAACCAAGAACTCACTATTCTGTATTTTTTAATTCAAGTTACTTATATCAATACTTCCTCTATTTCAAGTAATTTAGATAGACAACACAGTGACACTACTTTTGGACCAGGTCATGTATATTGAAATTTGAGACTAGGTGAGCTATCTTTTTTTCAGATTCCTTATATTTGAGCAGATAGCATATAATTTTATGAATATGAACTTAGTAAGTATAATGCATGAATTGTTTGTATGCATTCGTTTTCATGGAAGGTATGTGTGTGGGTGTGTGTGGGCGTGAGTGTAGAAGACAGACACTGTAGAGGTTGAATATTAATATTGTGAGACATACACAAAATATAGACCATTGACATTTCAGTAAGTCTAAATGATCTCTAGAGCAGTTGCAAGACTAATACAAAGTTCCTGCTATTAAAACCAACGTATCCAAAACTATTATTTATGAAATATGTCCTTGGAAAACTACTGTAGAGAATTCACCTGTAAACAACACAAGAAAAGGAAAGCTATATTATGAAACTATTAGAAACCTGGTCTTATGGTCACTCACTTTTCTGGCACCTTTACAACAGTTATGACTCAGAACTGTGCGAAGTGAATTTCTGTGCCAGTTCGGCCATCTGCTGCCATCTCACAAATAGAATAATAGTCTAAAAGGAAAGTTTGTTTTGAGGTGCCATTCCCATATGCATACAATCCACAAACTGCCGTGTATAACTGTGGTTCAGCATTATACCAAGAAAGATTTGATTTTTTTGGAAGAGCATATTGCACAGCATTTTCTGGAAATCTCCCAATATTAGATACATGTCACATTTGCATTGAAACATATGGTCTTCAATGTGCTATCTCAAATTGTCTACAGAGACTCAGCAGTAAGAGGTTCCTTGTTCTACCTTCCTTTTATGAGTTAATTTTCACTTAGCGAATTATCACACTGGTGATTTGGAGGCATTATCTTAATTCCTAATGTAAATTTATTTTCAACAGATGTTGTTCTATGAATAATACAAAAGTAAATAACATCTTATTAGTTATTAGCTGAAATTATGCCAAGGAGTGCTAGGTTTTAGATGCTAGAGCAAATGAGCAGAGCCAAGCTCATCATCCATCACTGTCTTCCACCCCTGGGTAAGAGGGGGCCATGGCATTTCATCATTCTGAGAGTCAGGAGGGAAGGTGCCTCTTTGTGATTCCCCTCCCACCGATGCACACCTTGTTTTTGGCATCCTTGCTCCTAGGAAAACTAGTTCTGATATTAGAGTGAAGGAAAGTATCCAAGGTGATGTCCCAGAGCGTTTTGTTTTTTCTGTTCCTCTACAATGGATGAAGCTTCAGGGAACGTGAGTACAGTGAGTTCACATACAAGTAGGAAAAAAGTGAGTTTGGTCTGGTTTTGGTTTGAGTGGTTGCTTAAACATAATAGAGATAGGAGCAAAGAATTTCACTGGGTTTTAACAAAATGTGTCCATGATAATCAATCTGTCCTTTTAAGTATCTTGAGTAGATTGTTCTGCTAAAATTTTAAACGAAAACACAAAATGGGCATAGAAAGGTAAGATATTTTCCTAGGATAAAACTACAGTTTCATTGAGAATGAAGGAACTAACTGTTCAGAAACCTCATTCTCCGTGGCACTTATAGCCCTGGGTTCAATGAAACGGTCCCCAGGTTCCAGAGCCTTCCATTCCAGACTTAGAGAGCAAAGACCAAGCCCATCATGACTCAGAAAACAACAAAATACCCCTCACATATCAGCTCCTTCTTTTCCCTGTCCACTATCTAGAAAACAGATAAATCACTGCCTTTTTTTTTCTAGCAGCAAAAGAGGTCATTTCCAAAATCACAACAGATGTTGGTTACACACAGAAAGCTGCCTAGGTGGTAGCTTGAACGTTGGTGGTTTACTCAAAGCAAAGAAATTAAGAAAACCACAATGCACTCTGGAGTGGGAGGAAACAAACTAATTATAGCAACAAGTATGCATCCTTTCCAAGTAATGAGATAATGAGTCAACTTACTGATTGCATATTGTGGTTACTGAATGTATTCTGGGATGTTTAACAAGAGGACTGATTGCTCATAATTCAAGGTGTATCTCTCCATTTACTGAGGTTTTATTTAACCTCGAGCAATTTTGTCACGTCATTCACAAAGGCCTTATAAATCTTCTGTTGGATAATTCCAAGGTTCAACATATTTTTGACACATGCAATTATAAATGGTAACTTAGAAAAATCACATTTTCTGCTGGTTGCAATTGATTTCTGTATGTCGAATTTTTATCCAGCAAAGAAACAAATTCTCTTGTGAATTTGTATGACATATCTTTATATTCTTTTAGGTGTTCTGCATAGATAGTCACATCAACTGTGACTAGAAGTGGTTTTGTTTCTTTGTATCCAACCATAATACTTTTTATTCCTTTTTTCCAGCCTTACTATACTTTATTACATAGATTATATTGATATAGTTGTCTTTTTTCTCAGTCTTAACGGGAAACTGACTATTTTGCCATATTTGCTACAATTTTTTTCTATAGACCCTTTTTATGAGATTAAGAAAATTCCCTTCTATACCTAGTTTAATAAGTTCTTAAGCATAAATACATGTTTAATCTTATTAAATAATTTTGTAGCATCTATTGAGATCATACAATTGTGTTCTTCTTTTAATACAGTGAATTTCATTATTGATTATCTCATATTAATCCAAACAAGTATATCTGAAATTAACTCTACTGGGTCATGATACATTATCCCTTATATATACTCCTAAATTTGGTTTCCTAATATTTTATTTAAGATTTTTATATCTATGGTTGTAAATAAGACTGACCTATAATTTGCTTTTCTTTACTAACTCTATTAATTTTAAGAATTAAGGAAATCAAAATGCCAGTTGGAGAAGGATGTCTCTTTTTTTGGTACTGAGGAAAAATGTACTCTTTTGAAGAAATATTTGGTTAGGAATTAGTTCCTTGACTGGTTGGTAAAACTCACCGATGCCTATAAAACTATCTAGGCCTGATGTTTCTAATATTTCTAATTAAAAGGTAATTCCTTTAATGAGTAGTCAAGATTTATTGAGTCAGCTTTGATAAGTTATATTTTTCTTGGAAGAATGTATTTTATACACATTTTCAGATTTACTGCATGAAATTGGTTATAGATTCTTTAATATCATTTTGATTTCTGAATTATCTTAATTTTATATAATTTTTTTATTCTTAATATTGTTAACTGTGCCTTCACAATTCTTTTCTAAATCAATCTTCTGAGACTTTTATCCATTTTCTTTTTTTTCTTATTCATTAATCTCTGACTTTATCTTTATTATTTTATTTATGTATTTTCTTTGGGTTTATTTGGTTGTTTTTTTCTGACATCTTATATTGAATGCTTAGCTCACTAATTTTCACCCTCTGTTCTTTTTCTAATTAAAAAGAAAATTTAAGGCAATAATTTTTTTTTGAAGTGCCATTATAGCCACACATACCTGGATCAAGTCTTAATGTGTAGGATTTTTTTCTATTATTGTTCCATTCTTAACCTCCTGATTTTCTTTGTGATTTCATCTTTGATCTAGTAGTTATGTAGAAGTATATTTCTTAACTACCAAGCATAGCATTGGCTAGTTACTGTATCATCAATATAGTGTTGATTATTGTAGAAAACAGTATTTCTAACTTAGTTGCACTGTGGTCAGAGAATGCTGCCTATAAGAAACTAATATCTGATTTCATTTAATCTTGCTTTATGGCTCAAATGTGATGAATTGTCACAGAGACATCTCTAAATGTATTATTTGGTTGCTGATTTTATGTGTCAAAAAGCATTTGTTAATTTCATTACTTAAATTTTATCTTTAGTTCCCTCTCATTTTATTGAGAGAAATAGATTAATCAACCTTCTTTTAACTAGAGGTTTTAGCTCATTAACATTTTTGGTAATTATTTGACTTGAAACAATAGTTCCCAAGATACTGGCTATCAAGCATTGAAGAGAACAGTGGGCCTTAAGAGACGGAAACGAATGAGGTGAGTCCTACAATCACTCCAGCTTACTGTCTTTAGAGAGTTTTTAGGCTAGGGTACAGAGAGAGAAACCTAGGCAAAATCTGAAAGATTCCCTAAATTGAGGAGATGGAACTCAGAGTCGAGGAAGACCGAGACAGCTAAAATTCACAAAGGAAAATGCTAGAGAGAGATGCTCAGCCACAGAGTACCAGAAATCTGCAGAGGCCCCCTTCATGTTCAGCATATGCATGTGAGGAAACTCTCCAAGGTACTGAAAAGAACCACTTGAAAGAACTAGAGATTAACAGTGACCAGGGCCCACACAGGGCCAGGGATAGTGCCTGTCCCCACCGGCTAGATTGGAAAACTTCCTGCCTCACACACAGGTTGCTGGGAAGAGTACATAGAACTTCCCTGCCTCAGTAGTGGGAATAATGAGCCCTAGGCCAAGCAATGTTCTGGTCCTGACCAGCAAGTAAACAGGTGGCCTGCAAGGATCAAACGATTCCCAAGTAATGTAGCTGTGTCCAAAAACAAAGCTCAAAAATATTTATTGAAAGAAAAATCCAACACTTAACATAGTATAAGTCACAATATCTGACACCCAGTAGAAAAATTACCAGGTATTCAAAAAAGCAGGAAATTAAGACCCTAATGTGGAGAAAAATCAATCAAGAGGAACTGATCCAGAGCTGACACAGGCAAAGACATTAAAACAGTTATTATAACTCTACTCCATATGTTCAATAAGTTAAGTAGAAACATAGAAGATATAAAAAAAAATCTAACTTTGAGAGTTGAAAATTACAATGTGTGAGATAAAAAGAAAAACACGCACTGGATAGAAGCAAGGGCAGAAGAGCCATTGCAGAAGAAAAGATAGACAAACTTAATGATGTAGCAATAGGAACTCTCCAAAATGAAAGCAACAAAGATAAAATGGAATTATTTTAAAAAAATAATTAAACCAAAGGCAGACAAACAGGAAAAGGGAAATAAAAAAAAAGAGGAGACAAATAGAAAACAGTATCTAGAGGGAAATTTATTTCAACAAATTACTATATCAGAAAAGACGAGCTCAAATCAGTGGCATTTTCTACAATAAAAAGCTAAATAAAGAAGAGGAAAGTGGTTGAGAGTAAGCAGGCTATAGCAACAACTCATGAGGTAGGATAAAGATTGGCCAACTTCCCCTGCAAAGAACCAGATAAGAAATATTTTAGCCTTTGTGGCTCAAATATAGTCTCTGCTGCATATTCATTTTCTTAGTTTTTTTTTTTTTAAATAACTCTTTAAAAATGTAAAAGTCATTCATAGACACAAGGCTTTATAAAAACAGGGTTGGATTTGTCTACCAGCTGTAATTTGCTCCACAATGATATAAAAAGCAGAAAAACAACCAAGAAAAATCAGTTATATCAAAAGCTGATTCTTTAAGATCAACAAAATAGATAAACCTCTAGCCGGAGAGACAGGACATAAATTGCAATATCAGCAATGACAGAAGTCGCATCACTGTAGTCATACAGATATTATAAAGATAAAAAAGGAATATTATGGACAATTTTATGCCAGTAAATTTGATAACTCAGATGAAATGGACAAATTCCTTGAAAGACATAGTCTACTAAAGCTTAGCCAAGAAGAAACAGATAACCTGAACAGACCTACTACATTTTATTGGAGAAATTGAAGTTGTAGTTAAAAACTTTCTAGCAAATTCTACCAAACATTTAGAGAAAAAAATAATATCGATTCTATACAAACTTTTCCAGAAAATTGAAAAGGAGTGACTTCTTCCCAACTTAATGAAGTCAGGATTGCTGTAGTACCAAAACCAGATAAAGACATTGCAAGAATCCTGCAGACTCATATCCCTCATAACCACAGATACAAAAATTATAACAAAACACTAGCAAATGTTCACAAGTTAAAAACAAAATTGTTTATAAATTCAACAATATATAAAAAGGACAATACATTATGAGCAAGTAGAGTTTATCACAGCAATGCAAGATTGATTTTACACTTAAAAAATCACTCACTGTTCAACCATACTAACAAAAGAAAAAAATAATATTTTATATTAATAGACACAAAAAAGGCATTTGACAACTATCTAACATCTGCTTCTGATAAAATCTCTCAGCAAACTAGAAATAGAAGTGAACTTCCTCAATCTGATAAAGGGCATGTACAAACAACCTACAATACCATACTTAATGGTGAAAGACTGAAGCCTTGCATCCTAAAAACAGGAGTACTGTGAGGATGGTTGCTCTTGCTACTTCTGTTCAACATTGTACTGAATGTTTTAGCTGATGTGATAAGTCATAATAAAGAAATAAAAGAATCCAGTTTGGGAAGAAAGAAGAAAACATATCTTTATTCAAAGACAGCATGATTATCTCTGTAAAAAATCCTATGGAATCTATAAAAAAGCTACTAGAAGTAATAAGTGAGTTTAACTAAGTTGGAAGATACAAGGTCAATATACAAAATTAATTCTTTCTATATGCTATGAACAAACAGTTGGGAATTAAAATTTTAAAAATACCATGTATGGTATCATTAAAAATATTAAATAGGAATAAATTTGACAAAAGATGTGAAAGATCAGTACACTGAAACCAAAAAAACACTGGTGAGAGAAAATAAAGAAGACTCAAATAAATGGAGAGGGATATTTAGTTTATGGGTTAGAAGACTCAGTACTGTTAATTCAAGTCTCTCCAAGTAGGTCTATAAATTCACTGCAATCCATATCTAAATCCCAGCAGGACTGACTGATTAGTTGGTGGGTTGATTTTTTTTTTTTAGAAATTGACCAAGTGATTCTATAATTCAAATGGCAATACAAATGAGCTAGAATATCTAAGGCAAACTTAGAGAAAAAATCACCTGGTTTCAAGATTAATCAAGGTACAGTAATGAAAAAAGTATGTTATTGGAGTAGAGAAAAACAGATCGATAGAACAGAAGAGTCCAGAAACAGCCATAAACATGTGGACAAGTGATCTGGACAAAGGGGCAAAGGCAACTCAGTGGAAAATGGGTAGTTTTTTTCAAGACATCACGCTATAAGCAACTGGAAATCCATACGCAAAAAAAAAAAAAAAAAAAAAAAAGGCTTTGATTCTTACATCACACCATATCACCATATACAAATATTAACCCACAGTTGATCACAGTCCTAAATGTAAAAGTTATAACTATATAATTTCTGGAAGAAAACAAAGTAACATCTTTATGACCTTGAGTTAAGAAAATATTCTCTAGCTATGATCTCAAAAGCATGATCATAAAAAACAAATTTAAAATTTACTATTACATCAAATTTTACAGTATGTGTTTAATGGAAGACATTACTAATTGTTAATTAACTGCTAGTATAACAAGAAGTCACAAACTTTGAGCAAACTTCTGTAAGTTATATATCTGATGAAGAGTTTTCGTCCAGAATATATAAAGCACAGTCAAAACATAGTAGTAAGAAAACAACCCAATAAAAAGTGGGCAAAAGATTTGAACAGACATTGCATCAAAGAAAATGTATGGATTTTCTTATATAAGTATATGAGAATTTGAGGTCATTATCTATTAGGAAATTGCAACTTAAAATCACAGTAAGGTATCCCTACACACTTACTAGAATGGCTAAAATTAAAAAGGTTGACCAAACCATGTATTGGCAACATTGTAAAACTACTGGAATTCCTCTACATCATTGGTGCAAATGTAAAATGGTACAGCTATCTTGGAGAATTGTTTGGAAGCTTCTTAAAAATTTAAATATACACTTAATCATATTATCAGGCCATTTCACACCTGGTTATTTACACAAGAGAAAGAAAAACATATGACTACACAAAGACTTTGTATATGAATGTCTGTCACAGCTTTATGTGTAATAGCCAAAACCTGTAAACAACTCAAATATTTTTCAACAGGAGAATGGATAAGCAAATTGTGGTATATTCATGCAATGGAAAACTAGTCAGCAACAAAATGAAGGAACTAGTAATATACACTATAGCATGGATGAATCTCAAACTCATTATACTGTGTGAAAGAATCAAGTCAAAATGCATATACTGTATGGCTCTAGAAAATGCAAGACAGAAAGCAAATCAGTGTTTGGGCATAACTGGAGACTGAGGTCATGGGAGAACTGAGAAAGGGGGATTCTGAAGGCGCTGAGGAAACTTTTTGGGGTGATGGATATGTTATCTTGAAAGTGGTGATGGTTTATTTTATATAAATTATACCAAAATAGAGCTGTTAAAAATGCCATTTCTGTGGGATTTTTCTCTTCTCTTCCTTCTCCTCCTCCTCCTTTATCTTCCCCTAGACATGATTATTGCCAGGTAGTGAAATCCATTAGAGGTAAGTCAAGTGACTTTATAAATTAAACAAAGAGCCAAGAGCAATATTTTATTTGAAAAATAACCATTATATCATGTTTATGATGTAAAAATTGTGGGCACATATGTATTTTTAATGAATTGCTCATGGTTTCTATATTCTTTCAAAGTTGTAAATAAAGTTAATTTTTACTAAACAAACTATATTTTGCCATTGCATCCATGGTCTCTGTGGTGGGAGACTGCTTACATTTCACTTCTGTTCTTGAAACATAACATGTCTAAGGTAAACACAAGTCACTGGAATGTTTCACTGGCCAAGGCACCTCTGCCAAGAAGCTAGTCTGCAGTGGACTGAGTCACTGACCACACAATACCACGACATAAATTTCCATGACATAAATCCTGGTGCAGTACTGTCCATGGCTGACCCAGGGTTTTATTTCAAATTTAGTTGCTAAAAATGCAGCAGGGACATACAAAAGACATCAGAGTGTCACTAGGATCACATAGGTGATTTGACATTGAGCAAGAATTAGCAAAAACATCTTCAGTATGATTTTTCAGGTCTAGGGAAAGTGTCAGTGATTCGTAAATTCACTAGATTTTTTTCCTGTGGGATAAAAACAAACGAGAAAATCAAGGCAGTTTTCCTATCACCTTTGAGCTTCTCAACACTAAATGGCAAAGCTAGATCCCAAAAAGGTTTTGAGAAACTTCCTGCTGATATGGGAGTGCTCTTTGTTATAGCACACCCCACTGGGCCAGATGCATATGAAAGGGAGAGCGCAGATCAGTAATCAGGATGGGGTGATTCAAAAGTATTTGAGACTTGGACTCCACAAACAGCAGCGTCCTAAGATCTTCCTAAAACACAACTCCCAATGAATTTGTATGGATGGGGATATCTGTAAAACCCTTGCACCCAGGCTAAGCCTGCAGGTGGCACTGAGAACCAGAGCTATTCTTTCTAAACAGGCTTTACGAAGACTAAGAAGCAGAAAAGGCAGATTACAGAAAGCAGCCACAGCAAGCAAGGTAGAATACTTTTACTTTTACCTACCACAGAAAGAATTGTTCTTCAAGATTTCTTGACCCATTTATATTTTGTAGACTGCCGAAGAGCTAATGATTTCAGTGTCTCTTAATCTGAACTGCTATTTTAGGAAAAATAGTCTATATAGTAAAAAGTCTGGTCAGGCCAGTGTGAGTATGGATCCTGGTGACATCTTGATCCATGAAAAACTCAATGTTTGGGAGGAGATAGATTTCCAGTCACAGGTGGAAAGTAACACTGTCAAAATGAAGGATGTGGATAAAAGGATAATAGTGAAAGTAGGTTAAAACACAATAGTCATATTACTGTAAAAATTATTTTCATCTCATGAATGTCTAATTATTTTCTTTTCCATTGCTCTTCTAAAATTAGTACTTGCTTAGTAACAGAAACATCAAGAAAGGACACAATGGGTATTATAATTCTAGCAATTAAAAGCTAGCCTCCTCATTTTCTAGGCTTGATTTCAGGTCTTAAAAAAATATATACTTTTTTTCCAAATTTAAATGGCACCATTATAGCATAATTTAAAATTTAAGTAGATAAGATAAATAGATGGGCACTGAATACAGCATGTTTAATTTAAAACTAAAATGCTTTATTTTCCTACGAATGAGCAAAATTAAACTTGCTCCATAATTTAGAATGCTCTATTTTTATTATTTTTAGTTTCATGTTGGGTAAGAAGTTTTTTCATACACTAATATCCACTATACATGTTTTCAAAAGCCTTTACTAAATAAGTGGTGGTACTAGACCAACACCACCATATCACCAATCCAATAGTTTAGAATATTTTTCCAAAATGTTTATTTTTCACTTGTCATACTAAGTCATCCAGCATTATTCTTCCTACTCCTGTAGGTTCTCAAAATATTTTCACAATCTGATTCAATCAGCTTAGTATTTCACTATTGAAAGTCTTAGAATTATTTGCAGATTTAAAGTTTTTGTGTCTCCTTCCTTTTGAAAAATAAAAAAAATTAAAGTGTTTTAAAAAGCATTTCTGGCTATGAACTTTTAAGTGCTACAGATTTACATTTCTCTATTCATAAAAGGACCTGTTCATTTTTGGCGGTGGTGGTAGCGGCACCAGGGTTCCTTCATGTAAGGCAATTCCTATCCATGATAAAAATATAGTTCTTTTGAAATAGTTCCAGTATATACCACTAAAATTCATTAAAACTCTGGAGTGGATGCTATTCAGTTCTCTAAATCTAGAGTATAACATCATCTAAAGTACCCCTCATCCCTGTTTCTCCTTATCTCATAATTTTGGATTTTTTTCATAAAAGTATTGATGACTCTCAGAAATCATTCTGTTTGTGTATTTGTATACTTTTTGTCTAAATCATCTTTCCCCATTTCCCACCCTATGGGCCCCATACAAACATATATAGTTACGTGGAAGCTCCATTAAAGAGGATCATCACCACGCAAATAGAAATTACCCAATAACACTGACTGCTTGAAAAAATTACTTAGATTTAGTTTGTCAAAGATGTTCAGAATATTTGGTACGATTACATTATTTGTTCTAGCTCTATGACCTCTCAGACATCTTTATGTAAATTAGGATTGGTGGGATTTTTGATAGTCAATTCATTTTACAGAGCTAGAAATTAAGGTCAATGGATGTTCAATCACTTTGTTCAGAAACTTAGTGATGGGACCAGAATAGAATCCAGTCACTTGACTTCTAATCCAATAATCTTTTTACTGAGTTAATTTGCTAGTGAAACTCCTCAGCATTTCCTCACAACAGAATAAAATCTTGAGCTCCATATCTCTGCCTTTTCTTTGCTATAACTAAGTATACGCATATGAATTTTTAAATTTAAAAACCATGGTTATAAATGATCTCGCTTCCTCCCTTTGAGTTATCTAAAGCAGTATTTCTCAAAACATGTCAACACCAGTTATTTGATGTACTCTAAGGAAAAACAGTGTTCCATGGCCAAACAGGTTTAAGAAGCATTGATTATTATGTGGACAATAGGTATTACCCAAATACTAGCCCTGGAAACGTCCTACTGTAAACATACATGCTTCATTAAGCGTTTCCTAAACTCACTTCACTATAGCATCCTCTTTTCACAGAACCGATCAATAGCCTACAGAACAAATATACCATAGAACATGCTTTGGGAAACAATGATTTAAGAATCTTTATAACTGCTTTAAAAATACATCATGAAGTATTATTTTTCAGAATATTTTCTAAACTGTCAGATTTCTAGTTCCTTCTATGTCATACAGCACTTAATGACTTTCCTTATTTTCACTATTTAATTATGTTTTCACTTATTAAAATCTGGCTAAACATAATGCATATACATGGCATCTGGCATAAGTAGGAAATAAAGGTTGATTTCTTCTTTCTCTTTGCTCCATTACTTTAAAAATAAAACAAAACTGAAAACTGTTATTTCCAATAGTGCAAATTATGGTCAATTTATGTTTTCATTATTCTGACCTGCCATGCTCAGTTTTTAGCTTTCCAATAAGGTATTCTTAAACAATTCCTAACATTCTTGTGGATCATTTACTTGGAAAAATGCTTCATTTACATATGTATTCCCTAATATTTGCATTCATTCAATTTCCTTTGAAAGTAAATGGTAAACAAATTAATGGCATTTAAAGGAGACAGGATTTCCTCTCAAAATAATTTTAACGTTTATGTAGTTGTGTTCTGTAATTTCCTATAAAGCATCTCTCCAGTCCTTAGTTCCAGGTAGATACACTTTCCTCTTTTTTGAATCCTAAGAATAGCATTTAAAGGAAGAAGTTACTTGTTCTTTAAAAGAAATCCAATAGCATGACACCATGTAAACCAGAAATCTTTCACAGAGGCCAAGAAGCCAAAGGAGAACACTGCTCACGATCAGGCTCTCTCGAAGCTCTTGCTGCTCTTTCATCTTTGTACTTTTATGCTTCCTCAGCACACCATGAGCCAATGCTTAATGCTGGAACTCTGCTTAAAGTAAGTTCCTGAGCTGAGTGGTTCTGTAACTTTGTATTTGCTGGTTGTGGGGCATATTGGTGAAAAAAAGAAAGGGAAAAGGAACTAGCTTTTGAAAGACAGCACTGATAAATGATGAGTTTTCCAATTTAATTTTTTGACAGCTTTAAGATTTAGTGAAAATTAGAATGGAAAATAAAACCAAAGTCCTAGCATTTTAGAAGTTTCTTTCATCTTAAGTGAAATATTCTCATCAGAAACTTTGGCACCTCATCCAGTGCTGTGATGCTGGCAGTAAAACAAGACAATCCATCTTATTAGCTGGGAAGAAATTCCCTTCACTAGTGAGGAAAGTACAACTTATAATATCAGTCAAGTTGATATTGTTACATTTTTACTTCATAAATTGGCTTCGTATTTAGAACTGATTAGGGATGAGAGAGTGGAGAGAGGGTTATCGACTAAATTATTTTCTCCCAAAATTCATATGTTGAAGCCCTGACCCCGATGTGATAGGGCCTTAGGGTAATTAGGGTTAGATGAAGTCATGAGAGTGTAGTCCTCGTGACGGAATTAATGGCTTTACAAGAAGAAGAAGAGAGAGATTGCTCTTTCTCGGTGCCATGTGAGGACACAGTGAGAAGGTGGCTATCTGCAAGTCAGGGCCCCTCACCAAGAGCTGAGTCTGACAGCACCTTGATCTTGGACTTTCAACTTCCAGAATTGTGAGAAATAAATATCTGTTGTTTAAACTATCTGGCCCATGGTATTTTGTTATAGCAGCCTGAGCAGACTAATACAGACAGCCAGATGGACAAAGACACAGGGAAATTTTCTTGCCTGTTCTTTATTTGTCCAAAGTTATATTGATTTTGTAGCAGTGTGCATGGGTTGGATATTTTATTCAAATGAGGTTTAAGGTTTTTTATTAAAGAAAATCGGGGGAAATTTATAGTATTAATATGTCAAGAATCCTATTTGCTCATGTACTTCCAATCTCTGTGAGCAACTGTAGCCTGGTATCAAATTGAACCTCGAGGTCATTAAATATAACATTCTAGGGGAAACTGTTGAAGACCTAATAACAAATAAAGGCCAAATAATGAGAGCTGGAAACTACAATTCTACCCTGATAACATGGAAAGCACTTATATGAATTATGAAAAAGTGGAACCGTGCAACTCACAAGTTTTCAGCGATGAATCACTCATATGCTACACTGCGTGTGATAAATGTTTAAAAGTAAAAGATCCAAAAACATTTTGCCAAATAAATATTGCAGTGTTCCAAAGGGAAGCATCAAAAGGATATTCATTTATAAAATTACAGTTTGGTAGATAAATTATGAAGCCTCAAAGAACATGCTGTTTCTTCTGTTTGTCAGTTTGTAAGTTGACTCAACAGGTCTAAGTTTAATTCATGAAAAATCAAATCATCTCTTGAATGTTTTCGTTCTTTTTTTTCCCCTGCACTACATAAGATGTATGCTTTAAAAGTTGCATGCTATAAATTTTATAATTTACTATATGGTACTTATAAAACACATTTCCATAACTCAAAATATTATAATGCTTACCTATCTTTAAGAAAGTAATAGTAAAGCATTGAGACACTGGGGGGGAGGGAGGAGTTTAATAATCAGAAACAAGCGTCATTTAAGATAACTGCAATATAATTCTATTCAAGTTAAAATTTAATAAAAATTAAAATAAATTCTACCCAAACCTGAAATGTTTTTATCAATTTTATCTTTCTTCCTTTTAAGATAGAAGAAAATACTGTCATGAATTAGACTAATTTGAAGTATACTTTAAGTAATGGGAAAAATAGTAGAACATGGCAGATTCATATTCAAATGAGTGTTCAGGGTGGTCAAGCCCATGGGCAAGCCACCTCTAACCCTGTGTAAACATTATTCTATGAAAATTTTCCTTGCTCAGAATTAAAATGATTTTTCTACAAAAATGGTTTCCACTGACTTGAAGTACTCTAGCCAACCAGTACCCCACAGTGGCAGTCTGTTCCTTTGGACCCCTGCCCCCACACACACCCCTATCAGTGCCCTGCAGAGACGATTCAAAGTGTGTTGTGAAAAACCCCCTTCTGAAAGTCCTTTTATGCTGTTTTAATTCAATTTGGTTTCTACATTGAAGCTGAAATTCTGAGTTACCACCAACCCTCTTTTTATATGAAAAACTTGTCTTCTATATAAACCCATATATCTTCAAGGCAGACTATATTTTAATGTACCTCCAGTTAGTAGCTAATAAATATACCTATTTGGAAATTCTGTTTATTCTTCCATATTTAGTTGCAGTAAACTTGACAGCACAAGACAAATGACAATGGGATAGCAGCTTCTTTCATTTTTATGTTACAGTCTATTTTTCTAGGAAACAGGAAAGGTATCACCATTGTTTACTGTTATCCCATGTATTTCTAAAAAATATTTTTAAAAGACTATTTAAAATGCATATGTATTATGTATATGTATATTAACATACTTATATGCTATTAAATATCATGATATAAAATTACATTCTTGTTGGGAAAGAGTCCTCTTGGCCTCTTGCTGGGTGTGCCAAGACTGCGAGGCCTCTCCACTTTCTTTCTACCCAAGCCATTTATCAGGCTTTCTCATGTAAATTGTAACCTTAAAAGACAAGACAATGTTTCCCGTGGAGAAAAAGCAAGCCTGCTTACTGTTTGTTCCATCAGCAGTGGATTCCCCCAGCTCAGTGTCTTCAGCTGTGGTACAAATCCACTCCATGTGTAGAATCCACCTGAGCCCATCATCTCACTGCCTTGGGATCTGGGCGTATGAGGCACTGACTCAGACCAGCGGCTGCTTATGCTGAGTGCTATGTAGGCTTTGCCTTTGGCCTAAGCATCTCATGTCTTCTGCCAGCAGTCTGAAGCAGCAGCAGGCTAACTTATCAGTTTTTAAGTAGGGTAAAAGCAAATCCCAGCCTGACAATACTATGCATATGCAAACTTTCACAGGTGTGATTCAAGAATACAAACAACTGGAGTTGTATGTCTCCAAGAACAATCATGATGAACATTTTGCTAGAGCACTGCTCTGTAAAACAATATCAGAACAGTTTCCTCTGTCATCTTCATCACTGACATTTTAATTGGACTATTTTTTAAACTGAATTTCTAGAGTTGCCATCAGTTTCATAACATAGAAACCTGTCTTTTCAAATTCCACAGTAATGTTCAAACAAAAGAAATTCCAAATGTTTCTTGGGTTATAATAAATGTTCCCCAAATTAAAAAGGCATGTACTTTGGCAAGTAGGAGGCCAGAAAAAAAAGGGGTTTCAGACATCAAAGAAGGCTCTCAAAATACTCTTTCAAATGAAGAAAGCCCCACTCTCAGGACCTTATCTTGAAAGCTCACATTGGTTAGAGAGCAACCTTTAAAGGATTACCTTAACATGCAAGGAATTGGGCTCTCTCTGATGTGTTCTGAAACTTATATTAAAAAATGGCTGCGTGACTGATATGGCTGGGGGATGCAAAGAGGGTCAGGAAGCTGGAGGAAAGGCTTAAATTCCAAAAATGAACAGGAGTTCAGACATGAAGTCATTTGTGGAAAACACACACAACAAGAATATGATAATTGGTCATCAGTTTGCAGAACACAATCTAATGCTTTTACTCCATAAGGTAACCACGCAAGGCAAAAGAAACTATAAGCCCAAAGGCATTTTTTAAGAATATAAATCTGCTTTCTTTGTCAATATATGTGTATAAAAGAAAAATCAAAGTCCCCTTTCACCACCACTCAGTTCCAACTACTAATATAGAATTTCAGTGTAGCTTCCAGATCTTTCTCTGTGTGTATTTTGATATATTTTTAATGATGTATTATATTCAGTGTTCTGCAACATACTTTTCCACTTAATAACATGATTTACATTGCTCAGTGTCAATAAACACAGAGCTTCCCCACTTATTAAACATCTAGATGGTATTTTACAGTGACTTTATTTAATAATTTAACCATTCCCTTATTGACGAATGTTGATTTTTTTCTCCCTAATTGTTCAATGTTTCAAAATTAAGCAATACACTTAAGCTTCAGAGTTTTTACTGCAGCCTATGGGTTCTATGCAATTTGGAGTCCGTTTTCCTCCGTGACCTCAAATCAGTGCCAGAGACCCTGCCTCTGTTCTTGGTCTTTGCCGGCGCTGCGCCTCCATGCGGAGGGCCCTGTCCCAAGGCCTTGGTGTGGCGCTCCTGCTGCCTCCTCACTTCTCAGCTCATAGGCCACTTCGTGAGGACTTTCTAGAACTCTTGATCTAAATAATCTAATTTATCCTTGGTCAGTTGTTATTATATCTTCTTGGTTTATTTCATTCCTAGTACTCATCACTCTCTGAAATGATCTCGATCATGCATTTGTCCATGTGTGTTTACTGTCTCCCCTTGCTGTAAATAAGACCTTTCTCTGGCATCCTCCAGTGTATCCTTTATGAGAAAAGTGCTTGCCACATAGTGTATTCTCATTGTGTCCACTGAAAAACTGGATAATGGGCATATCCTTTCACTTGCAAAACGGCACATTTACACAAGTAAGTCCCTAGGAGAGGCACCTGGAAGTAAAATTGATGTCCCAAGATGTATACACATAAAATTTTCATGGTTACTTTCCAAGTGTACTCCAAAAAAAGGCATTATTTACAGTTTACATTACTTCCAACACTATATGGGTGGCTCTTTCTCCTAAATGCAGAGCCAGTTTTGTAATGCCAATCTGATAGACAAAAAATGATTTCATTTTGTAAATTTAAAAATTACCCTGACCTCAAGAATCATTTTACATGTTTATTATATTTGATCTTCAAATTCTTTATCACTGGAACTCTTTCTACTCTCTTTTCCTTTGGGCTTATTAAAATATCATTCTTGTTTTCTTTTTTATTATACAACATTGGAGGTTTTGGGCTGGTTTGTTTAGTCTTAAATACACCTGGAATTATTTTTATGTATGGTATGGTAAAGACTATTCTTCTTTTAAAATGCATACGTGTATTTTTCTTATTAGAAAATCGTCATGGTAGGGCTGCCCTGGTGGCGCAGTGGTTGAGAGTCCGCCTGCCGATGCAGGGGACACGGGTTCGTGCCCTGGTCTGGGAAGATCCCACATGTGGTGGAGCGGCTGGGCCCGTGAGCCATGGCTGCTGAGCCTGCGCGTCCGGAGACTGTTCTCCGCAATGGGACAGCCCACAACAGTGAGAGGCCCACATAGCGGAAGAAAAAAAAAAAAAGAAAAGAAAATAGTCATGGTAGACATTTTAGAAAAATCACACTCATGCAAAACCAGCACAGAAAATAGAAATCCCCCAGACAGAATCATCGTTACATACAGTACTGTCATAACAGCACTATCTTGTATATTCTCGCATTTTCTGCTCATAACTGCTTGAGCAGTGGCAGGAGAGCTTATACAAATGCAAGGTGACTTCTATCTGAAATTACCTAACATCTAAAAACAGAAAGTCAAAAGACAGGCAAAAGTATTTCTTTTTAACCCAGAGAACCAGTAGCTGCTAGCTAGCTAGTCACCCACTCTTCACTTTTCAATATTAGTCAAATAGTTTCTCTAATTGACAACCCGTTTGTTAATCCTGTTCCTCATTCAAGCTACTTGTATCACTAGCCTAATTCTATCAGTGGCCAGCACAATTACTTCACAATTAGAAAGAAAACAATATGAGTTTCTTCTTTAGCAGTTGGGTTAGTGTTGCTTGGACACCAGCAATGGACACCAGTTCTTATCTACCTCAAGTGTATTTGCAGGATCTATTCTATTTCTTTGTTTTTCACAGAAGCTTAAACCTTCACTGGGGTACACTTTCTGGTCGCAAAGGTAACTTATAGTAGGTTAAATAAACCTATAGTAGTTACATTTTATATTTCAGTTTATCTTCAAAAGCTTCAGAGCATACACAAAAAATAAACAGAACAATTTTTGGATTAAATTCTTGTGTTAATATATTTATATTTAATTGGCAAAGCCCCTTTAATTATCTCTGTGGTCAAGAGAACACACTGGAAAGACAGAATCAAAAAAGCTCTGGGTGCTGTCCCTAGTATAGGAAATTCTAGTTCTATGAAATATTGTTCTGTTTGAGCAGATTTTCTGGATGATTAAAAGCTCTCAGTGCCATAATTTTACCCTTAAACATCAAGTGTGACTCTTATTATACTACCCATTACTTTCTTAAAATATTTGAATCTTTAGTTAATTGGTATAAGCAATAAAATTGTATACATTCCACAAATACATTAACCATTTGTATAGTTCAGCATCTGGTAAAGTCAGTTAAGTTAAGGGTCTTATATATATATATATATATTTCTATTAAGAAGGCTTTTCCCTTCATATAAAAATCTTAACAGCAAATTTCACTGGAATTGGAACATTTTGTCTTTATTTCTTTCCTTTCTGACATGATCTTCAGCTCTTGACTGAATTCTCTCTTTCTTGTGCTTGATTTTACCCACTGTCAGCACTGATCTTTTGTGAGAAGGGAAGTCTACCTGGCATGTGGTTTGGATACTGCCTCTCCTAGAGATGGATCCTGTTGACCTTTTCAATTTCAAATTGTTGGTGGTGGTTTTTTTTTTTTTTTTTTTAATATAATGAAATGGGGGAATTACCTGGCAGTCCAGTAGTTAGGACACCACTGCAGAGGGTGCGGGTTCAATCCCTGGTGGGGAACTAAGATCCCGCAAGCCACACAGCGTGGCCAAAAAAATAAATATAGTGAGATGGAAAAGTGGCATGTTATTTTAATATAAATATAACTAAAGACAAATGGTAAGGAATGGGATTAAGAAACTAAAGACATTTTTAAAGACCCATCTTCCTTCCATTACTTTATTGACTTGAGATCTCATAGGCAATTTCAGTTCCCCAAGCTACATTTCATACAAAGCAGGAGGTGCTGAAAGATATTATTTATCCCGTTAAGATTTCATAATAGTTACTCTATTTTCTGGGGGGAGGGGGGAGCAGGTGAATTTATTTAGATTACTTGGAGAAATAAGCACATAAAAGGGAATATCGGTGCCAAAGCCAGAGTGAATGTCACTTTTACTTATTCTGTACAATATTTCTCTGTCCAACTTATTAAAAGCAGTATAAATGAACATAATTATAGCGTCTAATAGAGTTATCCGAATCTCCAGAATAGAGGTTACAAGTTTTGGCATACTAGTGATAGCTGTTTGCAGTATCAGTAGTTCACAAAGAGGCCTATAGGACTTCATGTCTCTGGAAAAATAGTCTAGTGAATGCTACTGAACACCATAAGCATTCAGCTTTCCAGCTCAGGGGTATCATTAAGCAAACAGTTCTGAGCATGAAACACAGCCACTCTGAACTTATGAGCCTAATGGATACTTTACGTACATGGGCTTCTCCTCCAAACTGCTAGAGCTTTTGGCCCAATAGTCATGACTAGTTATCAGACATCCTGACCCAGTTCGATATCAGACCAACACAGACGGCCACCCAGGGAAGGTGAGTAATTTCATGCTTAGGGCAGGATAATAATTTGGTGTGCTTTCAAACCGTTTGTTCAACATTTGCTCCTCCGAGAGGCAGAACGCTTCCTGGAGACAGTTCAGAGAAGAAGGGACGCCAGTATGCGCTGTTGTATTATTTCAAGCAGTTCTGCTCTGGGCCCAGACCCAAGTTCTCATTCAACAAACCAACACCCTGCAGGTAATGGGAACTCTCCACTTTAGAAAGCAGCTCAGTGACCAGGTGCTGCTAATCACGGGTGTCCCTAGGTGACTTGCAGCCCACTTCACGCATCTGTGTGCGTTCTGACTGCCAACACATACAGGGCTCTTCCTAAAAGAGTTAATGTGGCTGAACCCTGGGATCAGAATGGTGGCATTTGAATACAGACTCTCCCACTTACTAACAGCGAGACCATCAAGACAAGTTTCTTACCTTCCTTGGCCTCAGTTTCTTCATTTATAAAAATGAGAGTATCTTTAACCACATAGGTTGCTATGAGGTCCAAACAAGACAGCACAATTAAAGTGTTATCTGGCATACAGTGAGCGTCCATTGAGGCTTGGCTGTTATTATCTGTAGTGTCCATTCCTCAGTGACACTCTGCACTGAATGGCCTCCCCTTTATTTTTGCTCTGACCATCACCTCTAGGTCCAGTTCTGCACCACCAACAGGTAGGATAACTGACCTTCAGCGTGTCATTAAAATTCCTCACTTTCCCTTAAGAATAATTCCTTCCCCTTCATCAAACATGGCAGCTCTACAGGCTCTTGAAACTCCCCGTTTTTAAATAAGTGAGCTTGCAGATGTGGAGACATGAAAATGGCACGATTAATGCTGGTGGATTATTTTGCTCTGGCACCTTCTCAACAGGGGTCTTATCCTATTGCCAATAAAGCTCTTTGAGAATACCAAAAAAGTCACATGCCCTCTATCCACCCCCTCAACCCCTGAACCCCCAAAACACTGGAACATACTCCATTCTTTTTGCCACCTCCTGAAGGACATGTTAACTTCTTTAATTTGTTTTCCCCTTTTTTGTCCTTCAGTATATTGACCTCGCCTGGCTATGAGAGAAAACTAGGATGACAGATTTCGCATCTCTTTGTGGCCAGTGAAAATCTTTGGCTAAAGATTTGGCTGCAGCCAGTGCCAAGAGGCTGCAAGCCTGCAAGCAGTTCATTATTTTTTAATTGCCTATTTGCATGCAAGCCACCAGGGCAAAGACATCAGTAAACATCCCAGAAATTTGCCCCCGTAGACTCTGGGACACTCACATTTATGAATGCTCACTGTGTTCCATTCATTGAGCCGAGTTTACTCACATATGTTATGCATTTAAGCCTCACGACTGTGTAAAATAGCTGCTGCTATCCTTATAAAATTTATCTTATAAAAAGATAAATCACATTCAAAGATGTTTAGGAAGGAGAAATTGAAATCTGGTCTCATTGACACTAAAGCCCATGATTCTTCTTGATCACACTGTTTTAAAAGATTCATCTTAGAAAGAAGAAATCTGAGCTGAAAAAAATATATATTATGTTAAGGGGCTTCCCTGGTGGCGCAGTAGTTGAGTCCGCCTGCTGATGCAGGGGACACGGGTTCGTGCCCCGGTCCAGGGAGATCCCACATGCTGTGGAGCGGCTGGGCCCGTGAGCCATGGCCACTGGGCCTGCGTGTCCGGAGCCTGTGCTCCGCAACGGGAGAGGCCACAACAGTGAGAGGCCCATGTACTGCAAAAAAGAAAAAAAGTTAAACCAAAAACTCTAGATATGCTAATTTTGTTTATTTGGCTGCTAACTACTAGAAGAGTAGGCAATTATCTGGATGTATATCATATACCTTTATCAGAAGTATTTTCTTTTCAGGTCAATTCCCTTATCTACCATGAGGCATAATTAATAGATCCCTGAGAGACAAACAGCATCAGGAGGAAATACATTTACCAAGTGACAGCTAATAACAGTATAAAAATTTTTGAAATAATAGTATATTTTGAAAAATAATGGTTCAAATGGTTAAACCATGTGTAAGCAGTGATATAATAGCTACTTCCACTGAACCTTCATTTATAATTGAATATTAGTTTTCTTTTGAGAAAAATTTGTCTGGTTAACTAAAGATAAATTTAGCCATTTAAAAAGTTTACAACTTATTGGCCAACAATTAGCAAGTAGTTTTTGTGTTTGTCGAGTAGATAAACTCTGGTTCTTAGAACTGCATTTTCTTGTTGTGTGTTAATAAATAAACATCACTTGTTTGACCTTTCAGATTTGACATCACTAACCTCCCCTTTAACACTGACCAGATCCCAATTACCTTCTTTTTTAATATTGGCCATTGGTTGATTTTTTTTTTATTGAAAACTATAGAACCTAAAATGTATAATAGTTTTACTTCAGTAAATTAGGAGTTCTCACTGGGATTCAGGGGGAAAAAAAGATTACAGGAAACAGAAGACTGACTACTCATGCAAAAGTTCCTTTATAGGAAGTGCTTATATAGTTTTAATTCCTTTGTTACATGTCCTTTGTTCTGGTGACAAAGGAGAAGGACCATCTAAAGAAAATTGTTACATATTTGCAGTCACAAAGCTCTGAGGATGAATAAAGTGCTGAGACAAATAGTTCAAAAAAGGCATTCAGGCTAGTTTTGTACATGTTGAAGAGTTGGAGTTGGTGTGTGCAAGGATAAGAAGATCCACTGATCAACTTCTAACTGGTTTTGTTCATTTCTCTGTGTATTCAGTGCCTACAAAAAAGCCTTGGCATGGTTTCATAAACATGTTCCATATACTGCACAGAGTTATTATTTATTTTATTCCCTAATAAGTAGCTGTATGTGCAAGGAATTTATACAAGTTGTCTGGCCCAGCAGCACCAGAGACTGACCCATTTCAAATGCTTTATCCTCTGATGCTGATGCATACATTTCTCATGATGGAGTTAAAACACAAGAAATGAACACTCAATATTTACAAAATGGTTTTAAAAATGTTTTGTAAATTACAGACCTTCTACAGATACACACACACTACACATATAACATATATACATATAAATATAATTTTGCATTTAGTTTTGGGTAGATGTGGACTCAAAGTTCATATCTGCTCCATTAACCCCAAAATAGGAGCCCTAACTCTGTTCTCTGTGTGTATGGAAATCTGCATTTATTCTTCAAAGCTCTAATTAAACATCATCGTCCCTGGGAAACTTCACTGCTACCCCAGCCCCACCTCTAAGCATCCAGATTACCTTCTTTGATTACATTCTTCAAACCTCACATCTGAATACTCAGCACATATTGCAATGTTTTGTTACTTAGCAGGCTAGATTCTGTCACACTATTTTTCTATTCGTAATGCCCAGCACAGTTGGAGGCACATGGAATGTCTTGCTGAATGAGGCAATGACTCTAAGGATTCACCTATTAAAAAAATAGACATCATCCTTGTATTAACAAAGGAATTTTGTTTTTTGCTGATCACTCTGACCATACTAAGATATGATGAATTTAGCCATAAAAGAAGTTGGAATGGATAGTGCAATCTACTCACAACGAAGAAATGAAGAAAACTAGAGTAGAAAATAATGCTATGTCATCTGTGTTACAGATACACGCAGATACTTACATTTTTGGGGCCACAGCCTGACCATTATCATCCCTGCCATAGGCATGCTCCCCCCCTCTTAAGAAAAGCAATGCACAGTCCTACCCCAAGAAACAAGAAAAATTTCTAATAAACAACCTAACCTTACACCTAAAGCAATTAGAGAAAGAAGAACAAAAATAACTCAAAGGGAGCAGAAGAAATCATAAAGATCAGATCATAAATAAATGAAAAACAAACAAAGGAAACAGTAGCAAAGATCAATAAAACTAAAAGCTGGTTCTTTCAGAAGATACACAAAACTAATAAACCACTAGCCAGACTCATCACGAAAAAAAGGGAGAAGATTCAAATAAACAGAATTAGAAATGAAAAAGAAGAAGTAACAACTGACACTGCAGAAATACAAAGGATCATGAGACATTACTAAAAGCAACTATATGCCAATAAAATGGATAAACTGGAAGAAACGGACAAATTCTTAGAAAAGCACAACCTTCCAAGACGTAACCAGAAAGAAAAAGAAAACATAAACAGACCAATCACAAGCACTGAAATTGCAACTGTGATTAAAAATCTTCCAATAAACAAAAGCCCAGGACCAGATGGCTTCACAGGCAAGTTCTATCAAACATTTGGAGAAAAGCTAACACTTATCCTTCTCAAACTCTTCCAGAATATACGAGAGGGAGGAACACTCCAAAACTCATGCTACAAGGCCACCATCTTCCTGATATCAAAACCAGACAAAGATGCCACAAAAAAAGAAAGCTACAGATAGTATCACTGATGAACACAGATGAAAAAATCCTCAACAAAATACTAGCAAACAGAATCCAACAGCACATTAAAAGGCTCATACACCATGATCAAGTGGGGTTTAGCCCAGGAAGGCAAGGATTTTTCAATATATGCAAATCAATCAAAGTGATACACCATATTAACAAACTGAAGGATAAAAAACATATGATTTGGCTTTCCTGGTGGCGCAGTGGTTGAGAGTCTGCCTGCCGATGCAGGGGACATGGATTCGTGCCCTGGTCCAGGAAGATCCCACATGCTGCAGAGCGGCTAGGCCTGCAAGTCATGGCCGCCGAGCCTGTGCATCCAGAGCCTGCTCCTCCTCAACGGGAGAGGCCACAACGGTGAGAGGCCCGTGTACCAAAAAAAACCCAAAAACCAAAAAACATATGATCATTTCAATAGATGGAGAAAGAGCTTTCAACAAAATTCAACACCGATTTATGATAAAAAGCCTCCAGAAAGTAGTCACAGAGGGAACTTACCTCAACAAAATAAAGGCCATATATAACAAACCCACAGCCAACATCATTCTCAATGGTGAAAAAGTGAAACCATTTCCCCTAAGATCAGAAACAAGACAAGGTTGCCCACTCTCACCACTATTATTCAACATAGTTTTGGAAGTCTTAGCCACAGCAATCAGAGACGAAAAAGAAGTAAAAGGAATCCAAATTGGAAAAGAGAAGTAATACTGTCCCTTTTGCAGATGACAAGATACTATATATAGATTCCTAAAGATGCTACCAGAAAACTACTAGAGCTAATCAATGAACTTGGCAAAGTAGCAGGATACAAAATTAATGCAGAGAAATCTCTTGCATTCCTATACACTAATGATGAAAAATCTGAAAGTGAAATTAAGGAAACACTCCCACTTACCACTGCAACAAAAAGAACAAAATACCTAGGAATAAACCTACCTAAGGAGACAAAAGACCTGTATGCAGAAAACTATAAGACACTGATGAAAGAAATTAAAGACGATACAAACAGATGGAGATATATACCATGTTCTTAGATTGGAAGAATCAACATTGTGAAAATGACTATACTACCCAAAGCAATCTACAGATTCAAGGCAATCCCTATCAAACTACCAACTGCATTTCTCACAGAACTAGAAGAAAAATTTTACAGTTTGTAAGGAAACACAGAAGATCCCAAATAGCCAAATCACTCTTGAGAAAGAAAAATGGAGCTGGAGAATCAGGCTCCCTGAGTTCAGAGTATACTACAACGCTACAGTAATCAAGACAATATGGTACGGGCACAAAAACAGAAATGTAGATCAATGGAACAGGGTAGAAAGCTGAGAGATAAACCCATGCACATATGATATGGTCACCTTATCTTTGATAAAGGATGCAAGAATATACAATGGAGAAAAGACAGCCTCTTTAATAAGTGGTGCTGGGAAAACTGGACAGTTATACATAAAAGAATGAAATTAGAACACTCCCTAACACCATACACTAAAATAAACTCAAAATGGATTAAAAACCTAAATGAAACACCTGATACTCTAAAACTCTTAGAGGAAAATATAGGAAGAACACTCTATGACATAAATCACAGCAAGATCCCTTTTGACCCACCTCCTAGAGAAATGGAAATAAAAATAAACAAATGGGACCTAATGAAACTTAAAAGCTTATGCACAGCAAAGGAAACCATAAACAAGACCAAAAGACAACCCTCAGAATAGGAGAAAGTATTTGCAAATAAAGCAACTGACAAAGGATTAATCTCCAAAATATACAAGCAGCTCATGTCATGCAGCTCAATATCAAAAAAAAAAAACAAACAAAAAAACCCAAAAATGGGCAGAAGACCTAAATAGACATTTCTCCAAAGAAGATATACAGATTGCCAACAAACACATGAAAGGATGCTCAACATCACTAATTATTAGAGAAATGAAAATCAAAGCCACAATTAGGTATCACCTCACACAGGTCAGAATGACCATTATCAAAAAATCTACAAACAATAAGTGCTGGAGAGGGTGTGGAGAAAAGGGAAGCCTCTTGCACTGTTGGTGGGAATGTAAATTGATACAGCCACTATGGAGAACAGTAAGGACGTTCCTTAAAAAACTAAAAATAGAACTACCATACAACCCAGCAATCTCATTACTGGGCACATACCCTGAGAAAATCATAATTCAAAAAGAGACATGTACCACGATGTTCACTGTGGCACTATTTACAATAACCAGGACATGGAAGCAACCTAAGTGTCCATCAACAGATGAATGGTTAAAGAAGATGTGGCACATATATACAATGGAATATTACTCAGCCATAAAAAGAAAATAAATTGAGTTATTTGTAGTGAGGTGGATGGACCTAGAGTCTGTCATACAGCGTGAAGTAAGTCAGAAAGAGAAAAACAAATACTGTATGCTAACACATATATATGGAATCTAAAAAAACAAACAAAAAGCGGTTCTGATGAACTTAGGGGAAGGACAGGAATAAAGACGCAGATGTAGAGAATGGACTTGAGGACACGGGGAGGGGGAAGGATAAGCTGGGATGAAGTGAGAGAGTGGCATGGACATATATACACTACCAAATGTAAAATAGATAGCTAGTGGGAAGCAGCTGTATAGTACAGGGAGATTAGCTTGGTGCTTTGTGACCACCTAGAGGGGTGGGATAGGGAGGTGGGAGGGAGATGCAAAAGGGAGGGTATATGGGGATATATGTATACGTATACCTGATTCACTTTGTTATACAGCAGAGACTAACACAACATTTTAAAGCAACTAAACTCCAATAAAGATGTTAAAAAAATAAAATAAAATGTAGGGCTTCCCTGGTGGCGCAGTGGTTGAGAGTCCGCCTGCCGATGCAGGGGACACGGGTTCGTGACCCGGTCCAGGAGGATCCCATGTGCCGTGGAGCGGCTGGGCCCGTGTGCCATGGCCACTGAGCCTGCGCGTCCAGAGCCTGTGCTCCGCAATGGGAGAGGCCACAACAGTGAGAGGCCCGCGTACCGCAAAATAATAATAATAATAATAAAATAAAAAATAAAATAAAATAAAATGTAATAAAAATTAAAATTAAGTTTAAAAAAAGCAATGCAGTGTATTCCTGCTGTACAGGTAGTCACTCCATAGAGAGGACCCCACTCTCCTTGCCGCGTTGCTTAGACTAACCTGAGTCAAAGGCAGTCTGGGGACTGAAGACCCCACTCAGGCAGCAGATATTCTATGCTCCCCAGTAGAAGGAAGGCCCTGACCTCGGCCACTCCCAGCGTTTACTTCCTCAGCTTCTGCAGGTACAGACTGAAATTCTCTTTGAGTCTAGTTTAACACTCCACGAGAGGGGATCCATTTGGTTCAATTAGTCACACTGGGCAGAGTTATTGCACCAACGCATATGGCAGGTCAGATTGGAAGTTGGCTCTCTGGTCCCATGCTTGTGGCAAGGGAAAAGTGACATGGCAAACTACTCATCGGAGAAGGAGCTAGCAGCATCAGAACAGGCATGTCTCTGCATCTTGAAGGCACATAAGTCATATTTGAACATTTACACTGGTAACCTAGACAGTAGTACTAGGGAGATTGGGAGGATGTGGAAACCTGAAGTTTCCTAAATCCCAGTATGCACTGGAGTTGGTGTTTGGAATACCACATTTATTGGTTATTAATATTCCAAACTCTGAATACTTGAGCCAAAGTGGAATTTCAAATTAAAGCTAGATGGTTCTTGAGCAAGAGGAGGGAAGAGGTTCACTGGAAACAAAGCATCATGTGTTTGCAAACAACTCTTGGTAAAACAGAAAAATCCCCAGTCTCTTCTGGGCATAGTGTAGTAATCATCCTCTCCCCTTTGGACAAAATTCATTCCTTTCTTCATCTGTACACATGTGGCACTTTCAAATGGAATGAAATCAAGCTATATTTATAAATGTAAGCTAATGGAAAGTAATAGATGACTTACATGTAGGTTTTATTTTTCTTTTTACTTGTAGACTAAAGGACAGAAGAAGAGACAGAAATTTGAAGGAAAAAAGGTAAATGCTGAAATAAATCTGTAGTCTATTTTTGAGTGAAATAATCCATTTGGGTTGCCAGGTTCTGTCTCTCATTCTCTCTGGGTTCTAGATTATTAGTCTTAACAAAGATCATCAAGAAAGGTGGCAAAACAATTATCAAAGAGGAACTGCATTCAACTTACTGGCAACTACTGAGTGTGCACTTAATGCATTTTCAATGAGGCAGGCCTCCAAAGGCCTGAAAACCTACAGGCCCACGGAAGTTTATTTGTAACAAGACCAACAGCATCAGCAAGAGTAATTTCCCATTCCTGTCAACCTAATTTATTTTAAGACACGATTATTCAAGCTTTCGTCTGCTATAATTAGACTCGTATTTTCAGGATAATAAGACTGGTGAACGTAGCTATCAAGTGTCTGAGTACAGTGGTGTTCAAATGGTTTTTGTTCTACCTGGTAGGCTCAAAAACTGTTAAATGAGCTTAAACTCGATTGCAAGAAGGAACAGAACATGCTGAGTGAAAGGTCTGCTTAATATAAAACCATAGTTGCTTAATATTCTTAGATTTTCCATATCCTATACCTGGAGGAGCCTCCCATAGGGCATTGAGACCACTTTTAGAGAGTTCCGCAGAAATGCCGGCAAATCAGGGATGGAAGGAGACTCCAGCTCAGCTGTCTCTGCAGGACAAACACAGAGGAGGCCTTATTCCTTTAATGGAAGCCTAGTAGTAAGCAGATGTGAAGGACTCATGTGAGAACCCACACTTCAAGTATCTGGAAAAAACTAACAGGGCATTTATTTAAGGAATCTAAACAAATCATAGCTCTTTGTTCTCTAATTTCCTCTACCAAAGTTTAAACCAAGTAGACATTTTCCTTACATTTCTCTCAGAGGTCTGAATGTAGGGGTCTCTGGGCTATATTTGGTCTAGTTTTGCTTGACCACATGGTGTTTAAAAGATTGTGAACTTGAATGCCATTAGCAGGTGAGCGCTGAAGAGAGCTGGTGCCACCACTGCCTGATACATAACATTTAATTCTCAACATGGCTCCTGTGGACATGGTCAGGAATCCTCAAGTTACCATACTTTGAAAGGCCCAGAAGAGTGAACTGGGAGTTTACCGTCCTCGGCAGTTACACTCCCTGCTGTAAGTAGGAATGGATATTTGGCGTGATTTCTCTTTCTCTACCTCTCAAGGTTAAATAAATACTAATTAAAGGATCTTGCTTATTTCCAGTCCCTAAATGAATCTTGCACTCAGGGTTAGGCTGATCCCTTTAACCGTCCTCTCCAAAACCATTCTGATCCCTATCCTTCCCTCCCCTCCCAGCCCTGAACGCCTCTCCCTCGGGTACCCACATCCTGCCTGTGAAGCTCTAAGTTCACTAAAGGGCTCTGCTGACTGGCTCCAGGCAGGGCCCCTCAGCGCCTCCTGGGAAAGTCACCCATTACCTTCCATTAGGATTGCCACAGTGTAAGGTATGAGCAGAAAAAGGATTTTAAGGCAGTTTGAAAAACAAGCTTGTGTAAAGTAAATGAACCATTTGGATTCCACACAGAGTCTTATACAAGATCTGTTTTCATTCCAGAAAGACATCTGAGGTGGCCAGACCTGCAGATTAACGTGCCTGGGCAGAGGAGCTTAATTCTGAAGTGGACCTGTCGTTCCAATCCAAGCAGGACAAGATCTGGAAGCTTTAATTTAAACAGAAACCCTGCAGGACTCACTTGTGCATACAGCTGTCAAAACAATTCAATATCCAAAGATAAGAAGAGTATAAGATCTCCACGAGTGTACTGTACTGGAATGCAACATCTTTTTAAATTATGCTGCCATATTCTGCACTTTATCGGGTACCCTTAATTTTAATATTTCATCTAATAGAATATGTAATTTGGCGTTTTGTGTGGTAAATAGTAGAATAAATGCTTATGTAGCTTATTAGGGCAAGTAAATTCAGAACAAAGTATAATGATAACATTATTATATGACATGTCATCAGTTTAGAGAAGAAATTTCTCTAAGGAGCACAAAGTTCTGAATACATGAGTACTGGTATTATAAGAGAAAAGCAAATATTCATTATTCATTTAGGAAAGGAAGGGTGTACCCTTGTAATAAGTTTAAAACAAGGGTGAGCAAGATAAACCTCAGAGACAGACAGACTCTTTGTCCCCTGCCCTTCACCCACTCCTTCCCACCTCACACACCTCTACTCATACATATGCTTGGACAACATGACCCTCTTCCCACCCTCCCTTTACAACTCACACCTCATTTCACTACCTCGCCTCTTCCTTATATTCTCCTCTCCCTCCAACCACATCTGCCAGTCACCACATCTGGTCAAGTCTAACTCCTAAACATCTCCTGAGCCCGCCCTTTTCTCTCCGCTGCACTGAATGCCTAGGTCATTCCACAGTGATCACAATAACCCCCTAACTGGCCTCCCTGCCTCCACTCTCTCCTTTCATTTTCTCTCAAGTTAATCAGTGGCCAGAGTAATCTCACTGAAGCCTAAGTGTATCACTGTCAACAAGGCTGCATTACCTGCAAGGCCAGTACCTCTAACCATGGCATAAATAGCCCTTCATGACCTGCTCCCAAGCTTACTGCCTTCTGTTCTCTGCTGAATCGTTTGCTCCTGCCATTAAAAACACTTCCAAATTACCAATTTGCTTTGCACAAAAACACAGGAGATGCAGTGTAGTGCAGTGGTAAGAACAGTAGCTTTGGAGTTAAACATACCCATTCAGAGCCTGTCTCTATCACTTGCTAGATGCAAACATTGAGAAGTAGACTTCCCTGAGCTTCCGTTCTCTTTATTATCAAATAAGGATGATAAAATCTACCTTGCAGCACTGTTTTCCATTGTCAATAGCAGAACACTGTTACCCTCAGTGAATGGGAGGTGTTGCAAACGGAGATATTTATCACATAAGAAAGTACAGTAGGTGTTTAGGAGTCTGTATCACCAGATCCATGGGAAGTCTGCCTGGACCACCCTCATAAGCCTCTCAGAGCAGCAGCAACGGCCAAGCATGAGAGCCCAGCAACCAGAATTACCACCATGTTCCCATGAGGAAAACTCCCGTGGGTGCAATCAGACATGTTGGAGCAGTGGGCGAATGATTCCGCTTCCTCCTCCCATTTCTAGATCAGACTGTTTGTCTCTCTCCACTGCTGAGACTGTCTGCATCTTTGATTCCCTGACTTTAAGTCCTTCTGGGTCTTTCCTAGGCTTGCTCACTCCACTTCACTCCACTCATTTTGAAAGACAAAGTTTGTTTTTCACCTGCCTTGGAAAGTATTTCCGCATGCTTTTTTTTTTTTTTTTTTTTTTTTATGTTCTTCTTAAACCTTCCCCTGTACCACCCAACACCCTCATATCAGACAACAATAAATGGCAATTAACCTCCATTTCAACTATATCTCTGTAACTATTGTTACCCTCCTCTCTCTCAATAATGTAAAACTTTCTCACAATTTCTTCCATATCTTAATTTTCCCCACCTAATTTCCATTTTTGAGACTAACTGGCAGCTGCCTATTACCTTATACTTCTCCCTCTAAGTGATATTTTTAGTAAGCAATTCACTGCTACCTCCAAAGTGAACTTGCCTGTAATATAATTGCATCCACTTATACGCCCATTATAACTATAGTAACTTAAAATCCCATCTGTGGAACAAAAGATGTTTCCACTTATCATGTTTCTATTGTATATAAGCTGTCCTTAAATATCATAAAACACAATACTTGCGCAAGAGCCTATCCATGGTAAATGCCCCCATCCGCATCTCTCCTTATATGCCTTAGTTAAAAATGAGATGTTTTTAACCAGTAAGCACTCCTGTTCTGATTCTTTTATTTTTATTAAAGTCACTAGGGTGGAATGAGCAGCAAGTCTATTAATATTCTATACTGATAATTAATATACAATTCTATTTCCAACAAGACATTCTTAAACTCCGGATATAAACCCAAATTAAAAGTCACTAGAATAATAAGAACTACATCCATTAGCAAAACTTCTTCCTCTTTGGCCTGACAACACAGCAGAAACAGAAGACCTATAAGGAGACACATGTGTGGACCTCCTTGGAGCTGCATGTCACGCTTAGGGTCTTACTGCTCAAAAAGTCCTGGATATCTGCTTTCTGAAAAAGTAGCAATATTTTGAAGATTTTAACTGAATTTTTAGAATTAAACTGAGTTTTTATTTCATCCTATAATTAGTAATGTTTTCCCCCACCTTAGAGTTATAAGGTTAAATGATACACAAGCACCCATTGATGCTAAGGATTGACTATCAACATCAGCAAAAACAAATTCTTAAAGTCAGGTAAACTAATATCAGTCTCATAAAAGGATAGCTGTTAATCTGAAATATAAATGCAATTATATACATTTCCTGAAGAAACAGTTAATAATGAAATTTGGGGAAACAAATGAGGGCAGTAAATATTTGTTACATGCTGAATTTCTTAAAACTACCCTGCATGGTAATTATTACTTTTCTTCATTTTACAGATGAGAACAACAAGGTTCAGAGAGGACAGATGACCTGCTTAGGAAAGCAGAGCAGGGACCGGAAACAGGCTTACAAAGCGGAAGAGCTGCGAAGTCTTTATCTCCCACTAAGACACCCTCACCTCCCCTTGTTCCCACTAGTTGACTCCAGCATTATTATCAAGGAATCCAGTTTAAATCATAGTTAGGTTACAAATATTTCTGTATATGGTATTTTTCCCCTCTGTCGTGGGATTTAGTTCTCTCAGTCTATCCCATTTCTGTAATGAGAAAGCACAGCATCATGTTAATTGTCTGAAAAATGATTGAAAATGCCACAGAGATGCTTATGGAATTCACATGCAAGTGAAACATGATTACCTCTATATTCCCTTCTGGAATTGAGCAGTAAGCTAAATTTTTAACCTTCAATGCAACACGTTTTAAACCTTCAAGTGGCAAAACATTTGTACACCACTTCTCTGAGGTTATAGAAACACGCCATTTATCTGCAACTCAACTATGCCCTGCATTTTATACTGCCAAAAAGAGAACTATTTAACAACTTTTATATTAGCTAGTAATTCCAGTAATAAAAAGGAAGACAATCATACATAAACAGAAGTGCAAAAAAAATTGTTGCTTATTAGTAATAATCAAACTGATAATATCATTAATGGCTTATAGAGCGAATTGCAGTAACCTTTCACTGCACACTTCGATAAGCTCTTTATCCTGAGAAGAACATCTGTTCGATCTAACTTATCCCAAATATCAAATGTGACACACAGTGTTTAAATAACTCTACTGCACACTTTTTCAGCAGGTTCTTCCTCCACTTCTCATCTTCACAAGACTGACTATAGGCACCAGCCTTCTCATGCTCTTTACTGAGCTTCATGCAGACATGATGGGGAGGTAGGGAAGCTTATTACTTGCTTTCTTGCAGGAGTCCCATCCCTGCCTTTCTGTCTTTCATAGAATGATTTGGGAAAATGTATCTTGTTTTCTGAACAGAAGGAATTTTTTTAACCTTCTAAAAACACATTTGAATTTTATTAAATTTTTTCTCACTAAAAAAAATAAGCTTCAGATTCAAAGTTTCTCAAAAAGTACCTTAAAATTTTATATAGATAAAAATAAGTAAAAAAGAAATAGTTCCCTGTGTCCTATTAAGAATGACATCCTCCATATAAACATTGGGAAAAGCAATTTCTGTAAATTACTACTTTAATCCACCAATCACATTTTGATTTTAAAAATGTGCCCACAAAGATGCAGTATACATATCAATATTAGGTAACTATTTCCTGATGATTCTCAAGCATTAAATATTTGCATGAATTATATAAATTAAACCTCAGTTTTGTTTTGTTTTTTAAATTCTACAGGTTTTTTTTTTTAATCTGCAAATGTTACATGAACTGAATATTTTCACCTAATGTTATACAGTCTCTGCTCCTGCCGCAAAATGAAAACACTAGAAACTTCACTAGTGCTTTTGAGAAGTGGGTTCTCTTACTGTTAATTCCTCTGGCACGTCTCCTTCACCTCTTAAGACTGGACTAGGTAGCCTCTGTGCTTCTAGAACATTTTGTATCTATTGCTATCCTGGCACCCATGATACTGTTCTAACCCTTCCGTACCTGGCCTATGTTCCTCCCCAGTCTGCTGGGCAATTGTGTGTGTGTGTGTGTGTGTGTGTGTGTGTGTGCATGCAAGAGAGAGAGAGGGAAAGGAAGAAAGTTTGGTAGGTTATATTGATATTCCAGTCAAATTCTACAGTTTTAAATTTAATCTAAACCTTTTTTGTGGGATAACTCTGCTATTTAGCAGACAAATACTAAATGAAATTACCCTCAAATAAATATAGAATATGTAAATAAAGTACTATTATATTTAATTATTTTCCCCAGGCAGAAGTCATGATTTTCTAAATGATGTAAGCACCTTTTACTCTGTGTCCAGGATTGAGAATGCAACTAACAAGTCCATTTGAGCATGCATCCCCAGGATAGATTTGTTTGTCTATTTGTTGGTAAGTTACACACAGGTATTACTACACTGGTACACACATTATAAAATATGTACAAAAAGAGTTTTAAAGAGATGATGTGAGTGAAATAAAAGAAACATTAAAAAATTCTTGTTGCATAAAGAGCAACAAGAATTGAAAATCCAGGACTCCTGAGCAAGAAAAATAAACAAAAACTTTGTTATGTACTTATTTCCCCAACCTAGTGTTTACTTGAAGGTTGTGGTCATTTTTTATGCTGAGGGTTATTGTTCTTAATGAAAGATTTCTTTTTTTCCTTAATGATATTTCTCGAGCTCAGTTTATAAACACAAATCCTCTAACTTTATTGATTAAGATTTTATAAATGTTATTGTGATTCATACAGAGAAACTGAGACACAACAGTATTTTCTCCTATTGAAAGAGGTAAGAAGAAAATAAAATTAATGATCTAACCTTCCTATAATTTACCCCCAACACACACACACACACAAACGTACCATTTCTATATGTCTTCAAATAGTCACTAAGATTATGAGCCAAAGTGTACACCTCAAAGCCCAAGCATGAACTGAAGACTTAAAAGTTAAACAATAGAAAGTTTTACCATGAAAGCTCTGGAATCGCATTCTAAATATTTTTGTGATGTTGCTTCTTAATTGAATTGCCAGTTAGAGCATAGAAGAATGATTCAGGTATAAATCTGCATGGGAGGAAAAGTGATTAATCAAGACTGGCCCTTGACTTAGTAGATGCATTCATTCATTCCTCCAACAAGTCCTGAGTCTGGGCCACTCCACGCTAGACTTTCTTCCAGTAGCAGGGACACGGCAGTGAATATGACAGACAAGCCCCTGTAAAACATTCAGTCCATAGTGGGGGAGACAAAGTTACCAGCACAAGAATATTATTTTATATTCTATTCTCTGTATAGCAGAGAATTTAGGTAGATCTGTGTAATCAACAGTGGGTAGGGTGCTTAATTCTAGAATTAAGATGTCCTTGAGCTGGCCCAGGGGAATACAGCAGTGATATGCTAGGTTTTGTTGTGATGGGAGCAAAGGAGAGGGGTGCAGGCAGTGACTCCGAGGAGGCCAGGCTAGATCCAGGCTCCTGGATGAGGCACCCCAGGAAAATGCCAGACAGCCTACCTCTCCAGCCCCTGCTGTTCAAGTCAGGTTCTCAAGACCCCAGTACCAGGAAAGCTGCCGTAGTCATTTTTAGTTTCTATCACAAGTGACAATTATGAATCCCCAGCAACGGCTCTATGATGATGGAAAAGGCTGGAGGGCCCAGTAAGTAAATGAAAGGTGAATGCTGGACTTCACCTTGCACACAGCAAGGTTTAGGGCAGCTGCTCTGAGCCTGTCCCTAGAAACTTTGACTCTCAGTCCAAAGGTGACTCCTGAGCAGGGCGTCAACTGCATAAGCTAGATATTATTATTCAACATCTACACATTAGGAGACAGAACTTCAGAGAAGATAAGTAACTTGCCCAATGTTACCCTGCTAATTAGTGGTAAAGCAGGAATTCCCACATAGGCCTACCTAATTCCAAAGCTTTTCTCACTCCTCAATACAAAACTAAACAACCTAATTTTCTGAACTTCCTACACAGTTCTTTGTGCTAGGACAGCAGCCCACGCATGGCTTCATAGCAGTGTTTCTCTGTACTGGAATTCGGCCTTTTTTCTTCTTATATTTCTCCAGTCTCATGAGAGCCTCTCACTTACCACGGAAAGCCACATCCCTGCCAAAGTCTTATAACAAGTTAAAGAGGCATAGCCATTACCCAGGATAACGACAGTCAGAGAATTACCATCATTTCTTTTACTGACATTTTTTGCCAAAGTTCTGGTGAAAGAATCAAATGAAACTACATGCCATGGACCCAAATTGTTGGGCTGATGATGCTTTTCTGCAGTGGGTTCTCTCCATAAGATTCCCTTTGTGGGCCAGTTTCAGGAGGGAAATATAGAACATACAGGACTGAGCCTCTGTTGGTTGAAAGAAATACCAGTGCTCCAAGGAAATACTGATTGTGCCAGCTTCTTTACTACAAAAATATACTGGCAGTGTTATGTAATCAGGGAGTCAACACAAGTATTCTTTTCTTTCCTTTTCTCTCTTTTTTTAAGGGCCATTTTGTTATATGACATTCTAATTCAATGTAGGCCCAAGGTAAGACTATATTTATCTGTTGTTCTTAGCTTTGTGTTCAGGAGCTACTAATGCTTTGCAAGTAGAGCAATACTATCATTAACCTAATAATGTTGGGTTAATTCAAGATCTGGATAATAGGAAGCAGACCTAATCTCATAAATGTGTGTTTCCCATACATGCTAGAAACGTCTTTAATCTCATTAGATCCTGTATCACCTGTAGGAAAGAATCCAATTCTGACTCCAAAATCTTAATAATTACTCTCTGTGCTTTGATAATTACTTTCTTAAAAATTAAATCTGTCACTTCAAATAGTGAAAAAAAAATAGCAAAAATCTGCTTGTACCTAAATTTCTTAAATCTCATTTACATTTGTCCTTCTAAATGTTCTGACCTTTTCTAATGTAGATGTCAAATGCACTGCTAGGGTATACTATCAGCTTAGCATTTTCTGACTGTGCATGAAAATAATTCTTCAGAGTAAAATTTAATGCTGTTTTTATGATAGAAATGTGTAAAAGAGTACAGTACAATGTATACAATTCCATGAAAAACTGAAGTTAAACAAGTAACTTTTGAGGAAGAAGAAATAAGACAGCATAGATTATTCCCAAAATAAGTCAAATATCTGATAGCACCACAGGCATCTCCTCTTAACTCTAAATATAGGATTTATTCATTCCCTTTAAAAAAATGTCATTAGAGTCCCAAGGATATTTTGGTAAAATCTCACTACTAACTCATGTAAAAATTGTTTTATATGGGCATAGATGTGGAACAAAAAGAGTTTAAATAGTTATTTCAAGTGGCTTTAGAAAATCTGCAACATAAGCTCATCCTGGAAGATAATTTTCTTACTATGTATACAGCCAGGCTGCAACACTGCACCACCTTCAGGTTCCATTCATATAGCGCTCCCAGCATCCTTCCTGGAAATATGTAATAGACCAAGGTTCCTGCTTTTTTTTTTTTTTTGCGGTATGCAGGCCTCTCACTGCTGTGGCCTCTCCCGTTGCGGAGCACAGGCTCCGGACGCACAGGCTCAGTGGCCATGGCTCACGGGCCCAGCCATTCCACGGCATGTGGGATCTTCCCAGACCAGGGCACGAACCCGTGTCCCCTGCATCGGCAGGCGGACTCTCAACCACTGCGTCACCAGGGAAGCCCCCTGCTTTTTTACCTACTTGTAAAAAATCTTTAGTTAGTGCTAACCTAAGATTAGTGCATCGTTTTTAAAAGGTTAATACATTACCTTTTTCCTGGAAATAAATATTGACAACTCTAAAATTTAAATAGTCCACTAGGCTAGGACACTATGGGTTTTAGGTATTCTGTGTATCTTTACAATATTGTTCTATACATTTTAACATCTTTCACTTTTCTTAATGCTGCCATTTCATGATGCTGTGTTTTGGATGCTACTGATTAATACATGAATTTCTTTGCTGTATGATCTCTTTTCATTGCAGATCCAATAGAATAAAAGTAATATGCTTAATATCTGTTACCACAAATGCTTTCTTGCATTTGCTGTTTGCATTTTCATGGGCCACAGTTTCTTCTCTATGTCTAGTTATTGCTGGTATTCACAGATAACAGTGTCTGCTCAGGCCAGCATGCCTCACAGTCTGATCCTCGCTGAGACCATACACAGCCTTTCCAGTAGCTTAAAGAAAGCCCTTCTAATTTCAGCAGTTTGGGGTTCTTTCCATTTTTGTTCTCTCAGGTAATCACCACATCTCTGTATACTGTAATCTATTACAAGCAGGCGTAGCAATTCTTCTGCTCCAACTTTCCTGCCTTTGATGACTACATTATAGCTGATTGCATGTCTTATATTAAACTTTCTCTCATTCACATCTAGTCTAGTGGAGACATGGCCCTGTTCTAGCAAGATCATATACTGTTACACATTGCACCATAACTTATATTACCTTTATAGGCAAACCAGACAAATTTTTGATGCCAGTAAAGCACACAGATTTAGCAAGTCCAACATTTGCAGTCATGTGATAGGGCGGATACAGCCACTATTTCTAAGTCTTTAGCTTGGTCTAATACCTAAAGCTACACTGATGTACCTCTAAGCTACTCTAAGCTCCTTGCAATACTTTGCTATATATTTTAGACTCAGTCCATCGTTGCCGAAATAGAAGAATTCTGAGGAAAACCTGTTCTTTATTTCTATTACCTGTAAAGTTATTTGTACTTAAGAATACACTTTTGAAGAGGGTTAAACATACCAACATGATGTTGGGCTTCAAAGGTCAGGATCATATCTGACCCAGACTTACTGCTGAGCTTTCTCTGACTCTGCCTGTGATCCAGAATCTTAAATGCTTTTAGAGTAAAAGCTCCAACATGCAACAATTCCAAGAATGTGACTCAGGCTCTGATTGTGTATTTCACATTATCCTTCTTTCACTCAAGCTGGCTCCAGCGTCCAGGAGCTTATTCTAGCAGGATCACGTGCTACCACTTAAGGTAAACTAGACAGCACATCGATGCTAGGTGGGGCTAGGAGATTTTTAGAGGAAAGGTATTCTAGGCTTTATATTAAATCTATAAATAGGAATCCATCAACAAGACAATAAAGATGAACTTTTACACACACAATCTTATTTAATCCAACATGATACTATCAACTTCCAGCCCACTAAACTGGAAATGTCATAATGTAGAATCTAGACAATCTTTGTGAAATTCTAAGACTACCAAGAGGCATTCAACATGGCATTGTGGTAATAATAAGTAACAGGGTTTTTATCTAGCAATTTATTTTGCTATTGAAAATTGTTTTATAACACCAGGAACATCATAAAAGCCATATTGTTTTTTCTGAAACCAGTTAATAATCAACTTTACCGCTACTTAGAAAAATATCATTTAAAAACCCCAGTAAAGGTATCCTATTAGAAAATTTTAATATACTGGTAACTTAGATTTTAAAATATTAGTTGCTCACTAAATCATATATATTTTCAGCTATGATTATATGGTAATTTTTATACTAATACATAACTAAACAGATATAAAACAAAGTTTACCAGGAAGCCTCTTAAAATTTTTCTATATAGTCAATATAGTGTTGAAAGGTATATTTTTATGCTTACTTCTTAGCAAAATCACTACATATTTTCAAAAGTTTCTATTACATTTTGTTTTCCTTCATTGTAGCAACTTTTTAAAAATTTGTGTATTGGGCTTCCCTGGTGGCGCAGTGGTTGAGAGTCCGCCTGCCGATGCAGGGGGCGCGGGTTCGTGCCCCGGTCTGGGAGGATCCCGCGTGCCGCGGAGCGGCTGGGCCCGTGAGCCATGGCCGCTGAGCCTGCGCGTCCGGAGCCTGTGCTCCGCAACGGGAGAGGCCACAACAGTGAGAGGCCTGTGTAATGAAAAAAAAAAAAAAAAATTTGTGTATTGCTTTATGGAAGTACAGTTGATTTACAATGTTTCAGGTGTACAGCAAAATTATTCAGTCATATATATAATACATACGTACATAGATATATCAGATTCTTTTCCATTATAGGTTATTACAAGATATTAAATATAATTCCCTGTGTTATATGGTAGGTCTTTATCTATTTTATCTATAGTAGTTTGTATATGTTAATAACAAATTCCAAATTTATCCCTCCCCCCCTTTCCCCGTTGGTAACCATAAGTTTGTTTTCTATGTTTGTGAGTCTATTTCTGTTTTGTAAATAAGTTCATTTGTATCATTTTTTTTTAGATTCCACATATATGTGATATCATATGATATTTGTCTTTCTGTCTGTCTGACTTACTTCACTTAGTATGATTATCTCTAGGTGCATCCACGTAGCTGCAAATGGTATTATTTCATTCTTTTTTATGGTTGAGTAACATTTCAGAGTGTGTATATATATATATATATATATATATATATATATATATATATATATATACACACACACACACACACCACATCTTCTTTACCTATTCATCTTCCAATGGACATTTAGGTTGCTTCCATGTCTTGGCTATTGTAAACAGTGTTGCTATGAACACTGGGGTGCATGTATCTTTTCGAGTTAGAGTTTTGTCCAGATACACTGTAGTAACTTGAAATCATGCTTAAATATCCTATTATTCCATATTATTTTTAAAAATCTATGTATTTGTGGAATAATTCCTTGAAGCATAATGATAATACACATGTTCATGAATCTTTTTTTTCCCTCTCATTTTAGGGCTATAACCATTATGTAGTTCATATGAGTATTTTCAAATCAAAAATGTTCTCTCTTACTTTAGGGAGTTACCTTCAAAGTGAGATAGATTAAAGACCTAAATGAAAGGCTAGACACTATAAAACTCTTAGAGGAAAACATAGGAAGAACACGCTATGACATAAATCACAGCAAGATCCCTTTTGACCCACCTCCTAGAGAAATAGAAATTAAAATAAACAAATGGGACCTAATGAAACTTAAAAGCTTTTGCATAGCAAAGGAAACCATAAACAAGACAAAAAGACAACTCTCAGAATGGGAGAAAATATTTGCAAATGAAGCAACTGACAAAGGATTCATCTCCAAAATATAAAAGCAGCTCATGTCATGCAGCTCAATATCAAAAAAAAAAAAAACAACCCAATCCAAAAATGGGCAGAAGACCTAAATAGACATTTCTCCAAAGAAGATATACAGATTGCCAACAAACACATGAAAGGATGCTCAACATCACTAATCATTAGAGAAACGCAAATCAAAAGTACAATGAGGTATCATCTCACACCGGTAAGAATGGCCATTATCAAGAAATCTACAAACAATAAATGCTGAAGAGGGTGTGGAGAAAAGGGAAGCCTCTTGCACTGTTGGTGGGACTGTAAATTGATGCAGCCACTATGGAGAACAGGATGGAGGTTCCTTAAAAAACTAAAACTAGAACTACCATATGACCCAGCAATCCCACTACTGGGCATATACCCTGAGAAAACCATAATTCAAAAAGAGTCATGCACCGAAATGTTCATTGCAGCTCTATTTACAATAGCCAGGACACGGAAGCAACCTAAGTGTCCATCAACAGATGAATGGATAAAGAAGATGTGGCACATATATACAATGGAATATTACTCAGCCATAAAAAGAAATGAAATTGAGTTATTTGTGGTGAGGTGGATGGACTTAGAGTCTGTCATACAGAGTGAAGTAACTCAGAAAGAGAAAAACAAATACCATATGCTAATACATATATATGGAATCTAAGAAAAAAAATGTCAAGAAGAACCTAGGGGTAAGACGGGAATAAAGACACAGACCTACTAGATCATGGACTTGAGGATATGGGGAGAGGGAAGGGTAAGCTGGGACAAAGTGAGAGAGTGGCATGGACATATATACACTACCAAATGTAAAATAGATAGCTAGTGCGAAGCAGCCGCATAACACAGGGAGATCAGCTCGGTGCTTTGTGACCACCTAGAGGGGTGGGATAGGGAGGGTGGGAGGGAGGGAGAAGCAAGAGAGAAGAGATATGGGAACATATGTATATGTATAACTGATTCACTTTGTTATAAAGCAGAAACTAACACACCATTGTAAAGCAATTATACTCCAATAAAGACGTTAAAAAAAAAAAGAAGATGTGGCACATATATACAATGGAATATTATTCAGCCATAAAAAGAAATGAAATTGAGTTGTTTGTAGTGAGGTGGATGGACCTAGAGTCTGTCATACAGAGTGAAGTAAGTCAGAAAGAGAAAAACAAATACCATATGCTAACACATATATATGGAATCTAAAAAAAAAAAAAAAAAGCAGTTCTGATGAACCTAGGGGAAGGACAGGAATAAAGACGCAGATGTAGAGAATGGACTTGAGGACATGGGGAGGGGGAAGGGTAAGCTGGGACAAATTGAGAGAATAGCATTGACATATATACACTACCAAATGTAAAACAGATAGCTAGTGGCAAGCAGCTGCATAGCACAGGGAGATCAGCTTGGTGCTTTGTGACCACCTAGAGGGGTGGGATAGGGAGGTGGGAGGGAGACGCAAGAGGGAGGGTATATGGGGATATATGTATACGTATAGCTGATTCACTTTGTTATACAGCAGAAACTAACACAACACTGTAAAGCAATTATACTCCAATAAAGATGTTTTTTTAAAAAAAGTGAGATAGAGATTACATTCCTCTTAGAAAGTTTCTGCTCAAAACTGAATAAGTAATTCTCATGAGCTGAGTGTGATACAGAAATATGTGTTCCTCTAAATTATCCTTATCATTGAGAAACCACAAGCTGAAACATTTTTAAAGTTTACTGAGTACTCAGTGGAATTGTAACAGATTTGCAATTGTGACTAGATAGTTACTAGTCCAAGACAGTCTATACCACTGCAATCTCTGAAACAATGACTTTCTTTTTTTTCTTCTTAGAAGTATCATTTGTGATACTCAAAATAAGCCATCATAATGCCATTGTAGATAACGGGTTTCTCAGTAGAAATGATGGCATTTGTGATATATCCCAAAACCTTATCTCATGAAGTCCCAGTGAAATATATATTCATTTTGCTTTCACAAAAGAAACACATTTCACTTTCACAAAATTAACTTACTGAAAACTGTCCAATGTAGTGTAAATTTTATAAGCAAGGAGTAAAGCCAATCACTTAATGAACAGAAAAGTAGACTATAGATGTGACTATGGTTATGATAAAACACTTTTAAGTGATTTATATGTTTAAAGTTTAATAAAAAGCATTTGCATCCCATTTTCCTGGGTAACTGAATGGACACCAATGCTATATACGGGGCCCTGTAATACATGAACAAATGTCAGTGGTTGCTCTATTTAGTTGACTTAATGTCTGTTTGCAGTGGAAAGTTAACAAAGAAGTATCAGAATTTGAGTGCTGAACCTTCATTTAATAGATGGGTATCTCAATCAGCTCACCTATGTAATTTCATGATTGTAGAAAGTGTCTTGCCAGGAATCATCCAAAAGTTATTCTGTGATAGCCAACCTTCAAGATGGTCCTCAATGAAGCACACCTCCTGGTATTCACTCCCTTTTATAATCCCCTCTCACACCAAATTATGGCTGGCCCTATATGAAAATTATATGGCAGCAGTAACAGTGTGTGTGACTTCTGAAGTTAGATCATAAAAATCAATGCAGCTTCCCTCTTGGCATCTTGGATAGCTCACTCTGGGAGAAGCCAGCCACTGTGCCACGAGGACACTCAAACAGTCCTGTGGAGAGTCCCAAATACAGAAGAACTGAGGCCCTGTGCCAACAGCCCATACCAGCTTACCAGCTTACCATGCAGGAAGAGAATCTTCCAGCCTCAGTCAAGCCTTTAGCTGATTGCAGCCCACTAACATCTGTTATGGCATGAAATACCCAAATCAAGACCTGCCCAGCAATCCTTCCAAAATTCCTATGGCACAGAAACTGAAAGATAATATATAACTATTATTTTAAGCCATACATTTGGAATAACTTGCTGTACAGCCATAGTAACTGGTACAAACCTCAAAGTTACCATGAAATTTCCCTCCCCTTATTTGCTCATCTTTGTATATGGGGTAATGATGGGAGTTTGTGCAGCAAGTGTTCACTATCACCTGGGGTGGTTGTGAGGTAGAGAAGGTGAGATTTCATGCTGCGTATGCTTAGGTACATTCTCCTCACATCGGACCTGTCTAGCCAAGCATACACATCAGAAAACAATAATTTAAGATCTGAGTTATTAACATTTTCTCAGCATTATACAGTTTAATATCTGTCTCCCTCACTAGACTATAAGTTTTACTACTCAGGCACTGTGGTGTACCTTTTGCAACAAGAACCATACCTGGCATACAGTAAGTGCTCAATAAATGTTGAACAAATGAATAAGTGGTTTATATATTTATAATTAAATAGAGACAATGTTAGTCAGACCATTAGTTGAAGCTATATGAGTTTGGGGAAAGGCCTTGACTTCAGCCATGAGTTAACAATGCAAAGTTTTTCTTTACATTTCCAGGCAGTTCTCAGACTGTAATTGGGCTATTTTGTTTGTAAATGTACTGAACTGGTGGATGGTGGAGAAATTTAGGTAATTTTCTCTCTAGATATACAGTCAGCTGGAAGACCAGTTAGAAGGGGTTTCAGGGTATTAGGATATTATTATGGTCTCCGAACTAGAGGTACAGTCATCACTGGTGGTACCTTATCCTCCTCTCCTGCAAGGCACACAGAATTTTGAACTTGCTAGCACTTTTTGTAAGGCAGGACATGTCAGCAGTTCTGGCCAACAAGAAAGGAGCGGAAACAGCATGTGGTACTTCCTGGTTAGAGCATGAGATGCCAATGCCAGAGCCTTCAGAGTTCCAATCTCCCTGCCTAGGAGACTGAGGAAACATGTCGAGGTGGAGTCTCTGTCGGCCTGGGTCCCTGACTGACCACAGCAAGCAGATCCATGTCAGACTTGTAGCTTGTGTGAGAAGTAGGCTTTATTTATTTTATTATGTGAAGTCACTGGGAATATTGGAATATTTATATATTACATCAATATTATTGTCTGTCCTGACTGATATAAAAATCACACTGTGTAATCTAGATAATAATCATCATCATTATCATCCCTTCTCCTCCCCAAAATACACATACACCATAAACATATGTCTACATATATAATACATATACACCTACAAGCATATATGTCTATATGTGTATACACAAACACACACATATGAGTAAGAGGCAATCATATTTAGTGTGCTTTTATCTGCCCAGAATTCTTCCCTCCTTTGGTAAGGACAGCTTCACAGGCTTCAGAGGAATCACAGTTCTACTACATTTAAGCTAGGTGGCTCAACTGGGGCTAAAATAACCCTTACACACATACACAAACACCACACACACATACACACACTCTAGATGCAGGGTTTATCTAGGGTTGGTCAATCCACATTACATCTCAGTGGTCAGAGTGGTGTTTAAGAACTGGTATATAACCTAAGAGAGTCCCATGAGAGTGATTCTTAAGACTTCGGGTGGAACCATTAAGAAAGTCACTCTCTTTCCATTAGGCTTGCTAAGCTGGTAGAATGTGAGCCTGAAGCTTATGGTGGCCTTTCTGGCACCATGCAGATGCAGCCTGCTTAACAAAGTAAACTCAGGAAGAATTTCGTAGAGATTGTTGAATAATTCAGTGAATTGTCTTCATTTAGTAATTGTTCAAAAAGGTAAGGAAAAGCAGCAAACTCAGAAAGATCAAGGGACAGATTCAAGATGTCTGAATCTAGTTTGTTTTTTTGTTTGTTTGTTCGTTTGCGGTACGCGGGCCTCTCACTGTTGTGGCCTCTCCCGTTTAGGAGCACAGGCTGTGACGAGCAGGATCAATGGCCATGGCTCACGGGCCCAGCTGCTCCGCGGCATGTGGGATCCTCCCGGACCGGGGCACGAACCCGTGTCCCCCACATCGGCAGGCAGACTCCCAACCACTGCACCACCAGGGAAGCCCCTCTAGTTTGAACACTTGGATTGAGTCATGTCTGAGGCCAAAGTTAACATCAGCAATTCTCAAATATTTGATCCAACAAATTCCCTTTTTGCTTAAGCCAGTTTGAGTTGGATTTCTGCTTCTTGCAATTTAAAGAGCTCTGGCTAATACACTCTGTGTGCATATAGCTGTATTGGATATTTTGAGGTAGATGGAAATGAATAAGCAAAAGACAATTAAACATAACATGGTCCTTGCTTCTGGGAATTTAAGTTTTGATTAAAGAGATAAGCTCTCATATAGAAAAATCCAAAGACTTCAGTCTACGATATTTTCCTATTGCTGTTAAGGAGGTCTAGAAAAGCTACTGACTTCCCGCTAGTATTTGGATCTTATCACTGGCACTCCATCTTGGTGAACCCTGCCCCTAACTTTTATTAAGGCAGAAAAGTAAACTCAGCAGTTGACAAATAAAATTTTTTCTCAAATTTCAGGAAAATAAAGAATGATTCAACATGAATCAATTTACTATAAAAGTTACATTTAATACCTAACTGCATAAATACTTTAAAAATAAAGGTCCCAGACTGCCAAGTAATACAAATATGAAAAGCATATAAATGGTTTCTAGTACACTTTCCTAACATTTGATTCACCAAGGTTTTTTATTTTTTTTCCCTCCATGTGATTAACGCTTCATAACATTGACTTCATTTTTCCAAATTTATTCTCAGATGGTAAGTAGTTATAGTGATTTAAAAAAACATACCTATATATATTTTCTGTTATTAGAATTAAGATAGCATCAAACAGATCTTTTAACTTCATGAGGATGTTTTTTTCCTTGGTGTTCAGAGAAACCAATATATGCAGATCTGTTTTTCTCTATCCACTAAATCAACCTAGCCTCTGATTATATTAAATAATGAGGTAAATGCCTTTGTTCTGCCTGCTCTAACTAGTCCTTACTTATTTCTTCAGATGTTATATTTAGGTGGGCTATTCCCTAGTGACAATCTTTAAAAAAAATGAAATAATTCATTGCACATAACAAAAAATAAATTAAAGAGACAATATGATTTTCTCTTTAGGCAAAATACATTTCTTCTGGCAACATAAACATGATTACCAGAAGGGAGCATGAAAAATGTGACAATAAAAATTCTCTCAGGGAACTTCTGTGGACAAGAGGGTATGAAACAGCATTTTCCCTCTCCAAGAAACCATCCTAAAACAACCCAGGAGGAAGGGGAAACTAAACACAAGCAATTTGTTCTCATTTTGTTTGTGAAACTCAGGGGCAGTTAAATCTCCAGCCTCCAAAATGAATGTAAAGGCCACAAAGCAGTAGGAATCAAGAAGGAGCCATGTAGAGGGAGTTAAAAATATCGCGAAAGATCTCCCCAGAAGTAAGGAAAACACTGGAGTCCAAACCAGGAACAAGGCTAAAACCACAAGTGGCCCGGCCTCCCTGTACCTGGTTTCGTTTAGGCCAACAGAGAAGAGAGGTGTAAATTAATAATCACACATAGAGGCCATAATGGAAAGAAGCAAAACAAGTTTAAATTTTTTAGGAAGAAAAGAAATAAAAGAAGACTTGATTCTGCATATTGAAAAGATACCTTGTAATCAAGGAGAAATGACCTAGAATCCTCAACAGCAAAATATATCCGAATAAAATGATTGGATTCCAGAGCTAAAGGAGAATCTCTGGGGCAGCCAAGCAGAAAGATCAAGTCACTTATACGGGGAAATAAATCATACTGACCTCTGACTTCTCCACATCAACATGCAGTATCAAAAAATCTACTAGCATGACACCAATAAAAACCTGGAGGAAAGAGTGATCCAAGAACTTTTTACTGAAACTGGCCTTCAGTTATAAAGCTAGCACAGTGTTATATGTAGACCCTGTGAAATGTTCCTGAAGAAAATAATAGAGAAAAAACTTCTACCTAAGAGATTATTGGGGAGACAATGGCAAAAGGACTAAGGGTAAGAAACGAAGATATTTAATGACAGAACTAATACTAAAATGATTGTGGATATTAGAGAAACCAGAAGCATATAATATATTTTGTCCCGACAATGTAAAATGGTATTATTTCTTTAAAATAGGAGGCGAAAGGGGGGACATGGTTGCGCAGCAGAGGAAGCACATTTCTAACTAAGAGGGAAAACCTCCTTTCCCAAGTACTTATGAAAGAGACCACATATGAGGTCATAATAAAAAATCAATGAATTTCAAAGATGGAAATACTATTACAACATTTTCTGATCACAATGCATTGCACCCAGAAATTGATATAACAAAAATAACCTACAGGCTCTTACTTTTAAATTATTCCTTTAAGTAAATCTTGCATCTAATAGAAAATACAAAGTGAAATCACAGAATATACTAAAAGCACTGATAATGAAAACACTACATATCACAACTGATGGTATGAAGGTAAAACAGTACTCAGAAAAAAAATAATAGCTTAAAAGACAAGTATTAATAAAAATAAGGAATAAAAATCATGTATTCTTACCAAGGTATTATAAAAGAACACAGAACTATGATTAAATACATGTAATGGATACAAAGCTTTATAAAATAAAAAGTGGAAGAAGAAATCTTAAGATAAAGTCAGAATTCACTGAGTTAGAAATGGGTAAAAACAGCAGAAACAGCAAATAAATTAAAAAGGTCTTCAGCAGGGAACAACCTATACTAAAAAAACTTTAAGCTAAGATCATCAAGAAAAAGAAAGAAAATGCAAAAATATAAAATTAAAATAAGGTCCAGCGAAAGATTCAAAGAAAATAAAAACATTATTAGCAAATACTTTGCACAATTCTTTGTATGTAAATTTATACTTTGAAGCAAATGGACAATTTCTTAAGAAAATGAAATACATCAAAACTGAATTAAGGGTTTTCCCTGGTGGCGCAGTGGTTGAGAATCTGTCTGCCAATGCAGGGGACACGGGTTTGAGCACTGGTCTGGGAAGATCCCACATGCCACGGAGCAACTGGGCCTGTGAGCCACAATTACTGAGCCTGCGTGTGTGGAGCCTGTGCTCCACAACAAGAGAGGCTGTGACAGTGAGAGGCCCGCGCACCACGATGAAGAGTGGCCCCCGCTTGTCACAACTAGAGAAAGCCCTTGCACAGAAACGAACACCCAACACAGCCATAAATAAATAAATAAATAAATAAGGCAAACTGTCAACAAGTAAAAATAAATAAACACTATAAAAAAAAACTGAATTAAGATACAAAATCTAAACAGACCAATTTCCATAGAAGCAAAGAGTCATATTTGGTTTGATAATTCTATAACTAGTTTTAAGTAACCTTTAAAGATCATTCCAGACTATTTCAAACAGTACACATTCCAGTGGGTACACAAAATTTTCCAACAATACGCAAGCACAGATAGTTAAGGAAATTAATACCCCTATGTACTCCTTTGTAAAATAGATCCGCCTGAACACAAGCCCTCTCATTCCCCTCCCCCCATCTTTTATTCCATCTCCCTCTTGGTAAAACAAATGCAGACCTCTCACTTGTGTGGACTCTTACCATAATTCACTACCTTAGGGTATAAGCCTCTCTAAGGTGACAAACAAACAAACAAAAAAGACAAAACATGGGTACCCACTCAGCCTCCTTGAGTCAAAGTATGATAAATCCATAACAGGGTTTTGCATCTTACCTTGTTGTATATATAATTCTGTTAACAAGGTGTTAGAAAAGGAGTATTTTGGCCAGTGTTGGGGTGTTCTGAATTCAAAAACCCATGATGATCTCATCTAGTCTCAAGGATTTAAATACCAACTGTACCATAACTACCAGATTTATATCATCTTCCCCCTTGTTCCTCTATTCTCCATGGAGCAGTCAGATTTCTCCTTTTCAACACTGAGATCATGTAAGTAGAAGTAAATCATTTTAATTCCTCACAAGGTCCCACACCACCTGGCCCTCTCACTTCTCAGAGCTCATATGCATTGTCCTTACTCACTGTACCTGAATCTTTGTCTTGCTGTTCCTTTCACTTGACCACTCTCCTCCCACGTAGTCACGGGCCTTACCTCCTCAAATCTGTCAGGCCCCTACTCAAATGCCATATTTTTATTTTTATTTTTTGCGGTATGCGGGTCTCTCACTGTTGTGGCCTCTCCCGTAGTGGAGCACAGGCTCCAGATGCCCAGGCTCAGCAGCCCTGGCTCACGGGCCCAGCCGCTCCGCACCATGTGGGATCTTCCTGGACTGGGGCACGAACCCGTGTCCCCTGCATCGGCAGGCAGACTCTCAACCACTGCACCACCAGGGAAGCCCCTTCAAATGCCCTATTTAAAACAGAACACTCAGGGGAGACCTTCAAGATGGCACAGGAGTAAGAAGTGGAGATCACCTTCCTCTCCACAAATACATCAGAAGTACATCTACATGTGGGACAACTCCTACAGACACCTCATGAATGCTGGCAGAAGACCTCAGACTTCCCAAAAGGCAAGAAACTCCCCACGTACCTGGGTAGGAAAAAAGAAAAAAGAAAAAACAGAGACAAAATAATAGGGACAGGACCTGTACCTCTGGGAGGGAGCTGTGAAGGAAGAAAAGTTTCCACACACTAGGAAGCCCCTTCACTGGCAGAGATGGGTGGGGGGGATTTCTGAAGGGGGTTGGGGGGGAACCTTCAGAGCCACGGAGGACAGCACAGCAATAGGTGTGCAGAGGGCAAAGTGGAGAGGTTCCACACAGAGGAATGGTGCCGACCAGCACTCACCAGCCCGAGAGGCTTGTCTGCTCACCTGCTGGGACGGGTGGGGGCTGGGAGCTGAGGCTCTGGCATCAGATCCCAGGGAGAGGACTGGGGGTGGCTGCGTGAACACAGCCTGAAGGGGGCTAGTGCACCACAGCTAGCCAGGAGGGAGTCCGGGCAAAAGTCTGGAATTGCCTAAGAGGCAAGAGACCATTGTTTCTGGGTGCGCGAGGAGAGGGGATTCAGAGCACCACCTAAATGAGCTCCAGAGATGGGCGCGAGCCACGGCTAACACTGAGATACCCAGAGATGGGCATGAGACGCTAAGGCTGCTGCTGAAGCCGCCAAGAAGACTGTGTGCAAGCACAGGTCCCTATCCACACCTCCCCTCCCGGGAGCTTGTGCAGCCTGCCACTGCCAGGGTCCCATGATAGAGGGACAACTTCCCTGGGAGAACACACAGCATGCCTAAGGCTGGTGCAATGTCACGCCGGCCTCTGCCACCATATGCTTGCCCCACATTCCGAACCACTCCTTCCCACTGACCTGAGTGACCCAGAGCCACCTAATCAGTTGCTACATTAACCCCATGCTATCTGAGCAAAGAACAAGCACCCTCAGGCGACCTACACACAGAGGAGGGGCCAAATCCAAAGCTGAACCCTGGGAACTGGGAAAACAAAGAAGAGAAAGGGAAATCTCTCCCAGCAGCCTCAGGAGCAGCAGATTAAATCTCCACAATCAACCTGATGTACCCTGCATCTCTGGAATACCTGAACAGACAACAAATCATACCAAAATTGAGGCAGTGGACTTTGTGTGATTTTGTCTGTATAGCTTTGCTTTTACCATTTGTTCTCGGGTTCTCTCTGTCCTTTTATTTATTTTTTTTAGTATAGTTTTAGCACTTCTTATCATTGGTGGATTTCTTTTTTGCTTTGGTTGCTCTCCTTTCTTTCTTTTTTTTTTTGTTACTTTTTAATTTTTTAATTTTTAATAATTAAAAAAATTTTTATACTTTATTTTATGTTTTTCTTTCTTTCTCTCTTTTTTTCCCTCACTTTTCTTCTGAGCTGTGTGGCTGACAGCAAATTGGTGCTCTGGCCAGATGTCACGCCTGTGCCTCTGAGGTGGGACAGCCGAGTTCAGGACATTGGTCCACCAGAGACCTCCTGGATCCACGTATATCTAACAGCGAAAGCTCTCCCAGACATCTCGATCTCAACACTAAGACCCAGCTCCACTCAACGACCAGTAAGCTACAGTGCTGGACACCCTATACCAAACAACTAGCAAGACAGGAACACAACCCCACCAATTAGGAGTGAGGCTGCCTAAAATCATAATAAGGTCACAGACACTGAAACACATACCACCAGACGTGCTCCTGCCCACCAGAAAGACAAGATCCAGCCTCATCCACCAGAAAACAGGCACCAGTCTCTTCCACCAGGAAGCCTACACAGCCCACTAAACCAAACTTAGCCACTGAGGGCAGACACCAAAAACAATGGGACCTAAGAACCTGCAGCCTGCAAAAAGGAGACCCCAAACACATTAAGTTAAGCAAAATGAGAAGACAGAGAAACAAACAGCAAATGAAGGAGCAAGGTAAAAACCCACCAGACCAAACAAATGAAGAGGAAAGAGGCAGTCGACCTGAAAAAGAATCCAGAATAATGATAGTAAAGATGATCCAAAATCTTGGAATAGAATGGAGAAGATACAAGAAACCCTTAACAAGGACCTAGAAGAACTAAAGAGCAAACAAACAATGATGAACAACACAATAAATGAAATTTAAAATTCTCTAGAAGGAATCAAGAGCAGAATAACTGAGGCAGAGAACAGATAAATGACTTGGAAGATAAAATAGTGGAAATAACTACTGCAGAGCAGAATAAAGAAAAAACAATGAAAAGAATTGAGGACAGTCTCAGAGACCTCTGGGACAAAATTAAATGCACCAACATTCGAATTATAGGGGTCCCAGAAGAAGAAGACAAAAAGAAAGGGACTGAGAAAATATTTGAAGAGATTATACTTGAAAACTTCCCTAATATGGAAAAGGAAATAGTCAATCAAGTCCAGAAAGCACAGAGAGTCCCATACAGGATAAACCCAAGGAGAAACCTGCCAAGACACATATTAATCAAACTATCAAAAAATAAATACAAACAAAAAGTATTAAAAGCAGCAAGGAAAAAACAACAAATAACATACAAGGGAATCCCCATAAGGTTAAGAGCTGAACTTTCAGCAGAAACTCTGCAAGCCAGAAGGGAGGGACAGGACATATTTAAAGTGATGAAACGGAAAAACCTACAACCAAGATTGCTTTACCAAGTAAGGATCTCATTCAGATTCGACGGAGAAATTAAAACCTTTACAGACAACCAAAAGCTAAGAGAATTCAGAACCACCAATACCAGCTTTACAACAAATGCTAAAGGAACTTCTCTAGGCAGGAAACACAAGAGAAGGAAAAGACCTACAATAACAAACACAGAAAAATTAAGAAAATGGAAATAGGAACATAGATATTGATAACTACCTTAAATGTAAATGGAGTAAATATTTATGCACCCAACATAGGAGCACCTCAATACATAAGGCAAATGCTAACAGCCATAAAAGGGGAAATCGACAGTAACACAATCATACTAGGGGACTTTAACACCAACAGTCACCAATGGACAGATCATCCAAAATGAAAATAAATAAGGAAACACAAGCTTTAAATGATACATTAAACAAGATGGACTTAATTGATATTTTTAGGACATTCCATCCAAAAACAACAGAATACACTTTCTCCTCAAGTGCTCATGGAACACTCTGCAGGACAGAGATCTTGGGTCACAAATGAAGCCTTGGTAAATTTAAGAAAATTGAAATCGTATCAAGTATCTTTTCTGACCACAATGCTATGAGACTATATATATCAATTACAGGAAAAATCTGTAAAAAATACAAACACATGGAGGCTAAACATTATACTACTAAACAACCAAGAGATCACTGAAGAAATCAAAGAGGAAATCAAAAAATACCTAGAAGCAAATAACAATGAAAGCACGATGGCCCAAAACCTATGGAATGCAGCAAAAACCGTTCTAAGAGGGAAGTTCATAGCAATACAATCCTACCCCAAGAAACAAGAAACATCTCAAATAAACAACCTAAACTTACACCTAAAGCAATTAGAGAAAGAAGAACAAAAACCCCCAAAATTAGTAGAAGTTAAGAAATCATAAAGATCAGGTCAGAAATAAATGAAAAAGAAATGAAGGAAACAATAGCAAAGATCAATAAAATGAAAAGCTGGTTATTTGAGAAGATAAACAAAAGTGATAAACCATTAGCCAACTCATCAAGAAAAAAAGGGAGAAGACTCAAATCAATAGAATTACAAATGAAAAATGAGAAGTAAGAACTGACACTGCAGAAATACAAAGGATCATGAGAGATTATGACAAGCAACTATATGCCAATAAATTGGACAGCCTGGAAGAAATGGACAGATTCTTAGAAAAGCACAACCTTTCAAGACTGAAGCAGGAAGAAATAGATAATATAAACAGACCAATCACAAGCACTGAAATTGAGACTGTGATTAAGAATCTTCCAACAAACAAAAGCTCAGGACCAGATGACTTCACAGGGGAATTCTATCAAACATTTAGAGAATAGCTAATACCTATCCTTCTCAAACTCTTCCAAAATATATCAGAGGAAGGAACACTCCCAAACTCATTCTAGGAGGCCACAATCACCCTCATACCAAAACCACACTAAGAGGTCACAAAGAAAGAAAACTACAGGCCAATATCACTGATGAACATAGATGCAAAAAACCTCAACAAAATACTAGCAAACAGAATCCAACAGCACATTAAAAGGATCATACACCATGATCAAGTGGGGTTTATCCTAGGAAGGCAAGGATTCTTATGCAAATCAATGAATGTGATAAACCATAGTAACAAATTGAAGGAGAAAAACCACATGATCATCTCGATAGATGCAGAAAAAGCTTTTGACAAAATTCAACACTATTCCTGATAAAAACCCTCCAGAAAGTAGGCACAAAGGGAACTTAACTCAACATAATAAAGGTCATACATGACAAACCCACAGCCAAAATCATTCTCAATGGTAAAAAACTGAAACCATTTCTTCTAAAGTCAGGAAAAAGAAAAGGTTGTCCACTCTCACCACTATTATTCAACATAGTTTTGGAAGTTTTAGCCACAGCAGTCAGAGAAGAAAAAGAAACAAAAGGAATCCAAAATGGAAAAGAAGTAAAGCTGTCACTGTTTGCAGATGACATGATACTATACATAGAGAATCCTAAAGATGCCAGCAGAACACTATTAGAGCTAATCAATGAATTTGGTAAAGTAGCAGGATACAAAATTAATGCAGAGAAATCTCTTGCATTCCTATATACTAATGATGAAAAATCTGAAAGAGAAATTAAGGAAACACTCCCATTTACCATTGCAACAAAAAGAATAAAATACCTAGGAATAAACCTTCCTAAGGAGACAAAAGAACTGTCTGCAGAAAACTATAAGACACTTTTGAAAGAAATTAAAGATGATACAAACAGATGGAGAGATATACCATGTTCTTGGATTGGAAAAATCTACATTGTGAAAATGACTATACTACCCAAAACAATTTATAGATTCAATGCAATCCCTATCAAACTACCAATGGCATTTTTCACAGAACTAGAACAAAAAATGTCACAATTTGTATGGAAACACAAAAGATCCCGAATAGCCAGAGCAATCTTGAGAAAGAAAAACGGAGCTGGAGGAATCAGGCTCCCAGACTTCAGACTATATTACAAAGCTACAGTAATGAAGACAGTATGGTACTGGCACAAAAACAGAAATATAGATCAATGGAACAGGATAGAAAGCCCAGAGATAAACCCATGCACATACGGTCACCTTGTTTTTGATAAAAGAGGCAAGAATATACAATGGAGAAAAGACAGCCTCTACAATCAGTGGTGCTGGGAAAACTGGACAGCTACATGTAAAAGAATGAAATTAGAATACTCCCTAACACCATACACAAAAATAAACTCAAAATGGATTAAAGACCTAAATGTAAGGCCAGACACTATCAAACTCTTAGAGGAAAACATAGGCAGAATACTCTATGACATAAGTCTCAGCAAGATACTTTTTGACCTGCCTCCTAGAGAAATGGAAATAAAAACAAAAGTAAACAAATGGGACCTAATGGAAGTTAAAAGCTTTTGTACAGCAAAGGAAACCATGAACAAGACAAAAAGACAACTCTCAGAATGGGAGAAAATATTTGCAAACAAAGCAACTGACAAAGGATTCATCTCCAAAATATACAAGCAGTTCATGTCATGCAGCTCAATATCAAAAAAACAAACAACCCAATCCAAAAATGGGCAGAAGACCTAAATAGACATTTCTCCAAAGAAGATATACAGATTTCCAACAAACACATGAAAGGATGCTCAACATCATTAATCATTAGAGAAATGCAAATCAAAAGTACAATGAGGTATCAACTCACACTGGTCAGAATGGCCATCATCAAAAAATCTACAAAGAATAAATGCTAGAGAGAGTATGGAGAAAAGGAAAGCCTCTTGCACTGTTGGTGGGAATATAAATTGATATAGCCACTATGGAGAACAGTATGGAGGTTCCTTAAAACACTAAAAATAGAACTACCATACGACCCAGCAATCCCACTACAATTCAAAAAGAGTCATGTACCGAAATGTTCACTGCAGCACTATTTACAACAGCCAAGACATGGAAGCAACCTAAGTGTCCATTGACAGATGAATGGATAAAGAAGATGTGGCACATACATACAGTAGAATATTACTCAGCCATAAAATGAAACGAAATTGAGTTATTTGTAGTGAGGTGGATGGACCTAGAGCCTTTCATACAGAGTGAAGTCAGAAAGAGAAAAACACATACTGTATACTAACACATATATATGGAATCTAAAAAAAAAAAAAAAAAAAAAAAAATTGTTCTGAAGATCCTCGGACCAGGGCAGGAATTAAGATGGGGATGTAGAGAATGGGTTCGAGGACACGGGGCAGGGGGAAGGTTAAGCTGGGACGAAGTGAGAGAGTGGCATGGACATATATATACTACCAAATGTAAAACCAATAGCCAGTGGGAAGCAGCCCCATAGCACAGGGAGATCAGCTCAGTGCTTTGTGACCACCAAGAGGGGTGAATAGGGAGGGTGGGGGGGAGATTCAAGAGGGCAGAGATATGGTTATATATGTATACATATAGCTGATTCACTTTGCTATATAGCAATAACTAACACACCATTGTAAAGCAATTATACTCCAATAAAGATGTTAAGACAAAAAAATCTGAACCCTCCACTTCCTATCCCCTAGCATGTTTTAATCTATAGTATATGTTACCAGGTGAAACACTGAGTATATTATACAGAAAGACCTTGTTTATTCTCATCCTTCCCCCTTTAAAAGTATGCTGCAAGGGGCCAAGGATAATTGTTTTCCATTGTGTTCACAGCTGAATTCCCCAGTGCCTAAAACAGTGCCAGACACATAATAGGTGCTCAAAAACATATATTGAATAAATATGGAATTGTATCCATATTTATTGATCATTGTATTTATCTGTATTTAGTGACCATTAGTGGATTCAGGCTTACAGGGAGAAAAGAGCACCAGAGAGCAGAACTGGATCAAGTCACAAGGCATCCACAAGCTGGGGTGGAACTGGGAGGGGTGTTATGATTAGTGAAAATGGCAAGACCATGACATGAGGCTGGGAAATCTCTGGGTTTTTCTGGAGGATGGGGTAATGTCCTTGGGACATTTGAAATAAATGAGCTCCAGACTGCTTCTTAAGGCTGCACAGACCTGACAGCAGGGACATGAAAGAAGAGGACATGGAAAGAATTGGAAAAAAGATCATGAAGTGTTTTTCTAAGAAGAGCAAGCGTGGCTGCTACCTTAGTGACAGGCTGACGCTTTGTTCCTCATTCACCATCTTTTAAAATCTGTGTAGTCTTTTACTTCTCTGTCTCCTACTCTATCCACAAACTCACTTGCCAAGGTTTACCTTGTTTTTTTCATGGTATCACATCAAACTGTCCACTCCACGATTTTGCCTAGTATTCATTCCAGTAGGTTTTCACTCTCCTAATGGATAGAGGTTTTTGTCAATTTGCTGCTTCATTTGTCAGTGGGGAAATAATATGCTTTTCCTTTTACTCATTAGCAAAGAGCTCAGTGCTTCCTCCCAAGATATACTGTATCTGGAAATTTGCCCAATACTTTGGAGCCTGTGCTTTACAAGTCAATATAATGCATTCACATTTTGAAATTTGGCAAAGGTCTGAAAACAACACTTAGAATTTAAAAAATACAACACACAAAGCAATGACATATCTTTAAAAGTACAGAGTCCAGTGTTTGCTTCTCTTCATAAATCTTTATATAAAATGAAATAGAAATAAAGCTGGGGACTGTACCTACATTGTTAATGCAAGAAGTGATGTTTGTTTAGAACTGGTTGGGCAAAAAGCGTCATAAAGAAAGAATAATGTAAATGTGTCAGAATATGCCCAAGCACAAAGGTCAGCCACCACCCACCACATGTGTCTCCTTTGGGAGTTTACGAAGACTTTAAGAAACAACTCAGAAAAGCAGACAAGGGAGATTCTGACATCTGTGCATATTCCAAAGGAGACATTCATTATTATTGTTTAAATATTTCAAACTTCTTGTTCGAATAGGGAATGCAGTCTACTGTCTGTCTGCAGAGTCCATATCCATGGATTCACCCAACCACCAACTGAAAATAATCCACAAAATTTTTTCCAGAAAGTTCTAAAAAGCAAAACTTGAATTTGCTGCATGCCAGTGACTATTTGCAGAGCATTTACATTGTATGAGGTATTATGAGTAATCTAGAGATGATTTAAAGTATACGGGAGAATGTGTGTAGGTTATATGCAAATATTATGCCATTTTACATAAAGGACTTGAACATGCACGGATTTTGGTATCCACGGGGGTCCTGGAACCAATCCCCCACAGGTATGGAGGAACAATTGTATAGTATTTCTGTAATGGTAAATCTCAGAAAATAGAAATGATTTTTCAAAAACATGTCATTGCCCAGTCAGAGATTTTCTATAGAGATCAGGTATCAGAATCATCTGCAGGGATTTTTCAAAAGTAGTCCTCATGCACCTGCCTGACTTTCCATGCATTTAGATAAATGGTAAAAATTCATTTGAGGATCTCTTATGGACAAGGTTCTGGCGATTAAAAATGAAAGAACTGGAAGATACACTATCTGCCCACAAAGAATTCACGATCTAGTCTATAGTCTGTAGTGGTGGGAAAAGCAGGTCTTAAGTGTTATGGATGGAATCATGGCCCTCAAATTCATATGTTAAAGCCCTAAGTCCCAGTACCTCACAACATGACTATATGTGGAGATATGGCCTTTAAAGAGGGGATTAATTTAAATAAGGCCTTTAGGGTAGGCCCTGATCCAATCTGACTGGTGCCCCATAAGAAGAGGAAGAGACACCAGGGATGCATGAGCACAGAGGAAAGGCTGTATGAAGAGACACAATGAGAAGGCAGCCATCTGTAAGCCAAGGAGAGAGGAGGTCTCAGGAGAAACCAAATTCACCAGCACCCTGATCTCTTCCAGCCTTCAGAGCTGTGAAAAAATTCTGTGGTATTTTGTTATGTCAGCCCTAGGAAACCATCACACCAGATATGTAAATATATGACTACATAGCAACAGACAAAAATGTAAGGGATATGGGAACAACAAGCAAGCAAAGTGACCTTCCCTGGTGCATCACAGATTCAAGATAACGATTTTAAATCAATTTGTCTGAAACGCTTTATTGTTCCCTAGGTAAGAATTTTACCCAATTCACCTTTATTAATAATAGCTAACATTTAATGAGCATGTACTATGTGCCAAACACTAAACTAAACATTTTACATGTATTAACTTATTAGAACCTTAACTGCAACCTTCTAGGATCATTGCCATTATTCTTCCAAATTTATAGAGGCAGACACAAAAGCAGAGATGTTATATGCCTCTGCCAATGTCAGAAAGCTAGAAGAGGTGGAACTGGAGCTCAAGCTCAGTTTGCATGAGTGACTCCTTACTCAGAACCACTGTGCATCTTGCATTAAAGGTGCTTTTGAGTTTTCTTTTTTTTCTTTTTTTTTTTTTTTTAAGATATTTGTTCCTAAGAGTCTGTTTCTCTACCATCATGGTGTTTCTTTCTTTCTTTTTTTTTTTTTTTTTTGTGGTACGTGGGCCTCTCACTGTTGTGGCCTCTCCAGTTGCGGAGCACAGGCTCTGGATGCGCAGGCTCAGCGGCCATGGCTCACGGGCCCAGCCGCTCCACGACACGCGGGATCCCCCCAGACCGGGGCACGAACCCGTGTCCCCTGCATCGGCAGGTGGTCTCCCAACCACTGCACCACCCGGGAAGCCCCTGAGTTTTCTAATGAAAGGTTTTCTGCTACCTTTATTCCAGAAAAACATACCATTTTACCAGAAATCCTTAATATATACCACAAAGAGTGGTCTCCTGCCAACAGTTAAGAGATGCAGACTAAGCAGAATTTCCTAACTATATTTGACCCTGGAATACCTTTTGCTTCAGTATATATATGTAGCAAGTATTCTATGAAACACAATTTCTTGATTATATTAATTGTGCCTTTATAAGCACTGTGACTGTACCATATGGTATGAAACTTGCTCGTTGAATAAAAGAAGACAAAAGTTAACAACCTAACCCCAACTCAGGCACCGTGAACCCTCATTTGGGAGAAGAGATAAAGCATACTCACTTTCTATTAATGTCATCAGGACCCAAGAGAAAAACTTCAATAGTCAAACCTTTACAATCTTCTGCTTCTCTTAGCCCTGCTGATGGCTACCAACAGAAAGCTCTAAGGCAACATTTCCCAGAAGGGAGCTTTTGAAAATACAGCTTGAACCCCACCCTTGGGCCTCCCCATCCCAAGTATTTTTATTGAGTAGATATGTGGTGGGTCCAGAAATCTGCTTTTTAAAGCTTCAAAATGATTCTGATTTTCTGCCAAATTTGGAAACCATGATAATGTTGACCAAAAGTTGTGTTTTTTTCAGGTCATTCCAAGCTTTAATTATTATGTGCTGATTGTTACTTAATCACGTGATCTAAATTAGGGTTGGAAATGTACCCATTCATACTCCCAAACAAAGTAACCCAGGTCCTAGAAGCACTCTTCCTTCCCTCATTCACTTAAAATCCCTTTATCTAAAACAAAGATGCTAGATGTTGATGTGACCAGAGTACACATGCTAAGATGTGACTGAGCTTCAACTAAATTCTGCCAGGGGTTCTTCTGAGTTTCAAAAACTCCCCAATTAATCTCCAAATGGGAACATTGTCCAGGGACATCTTTCAGCTATAGTTTTTCTGTTACTCCTGATACATACCAAGTTATTTTAAGTCTTTTACAAAGTAGTTCAAAGAGGTTCAATTCACAAAATAGTAAACTTGGTCTCCCACATTGTGGAAGCAAATGTAATAATGTACATTAGATAAATTTATACTGTTATTATTGCAAATGTCACATTCATTACAGATGTTTCAACTGAAAGTCACTACCCCTTAAAATTAAATAACTGATATGTCCTGAACTCATCATTTGATTTAATGTGTCAATTTCAATGCTCAGGGGAGTCAATCAGAACTGTCTTCTGGAGAGACCCTCAGGATGGCAGAGGAGTAAGACGTGGAGATCACCTTCTTCCCCACAAATACATCAAAAATACATCTACATGTAGAACAACTCCTACAGAACACCTATAGAACGCTGGCAGAAGACCTCAGACTTCCCAAAAGGCAAGAAACTCTCCACATACCTGGGTAGGGCAAAAGAAAAAATAAAAAACAGAGACAAAAGAATAGGGATGGGATCTACGCCTCTGGGAGGGAGGTGTGAAGGAGGAAAAGTTTCCACACACTAGGAAGACCTTTCACTGGAGGGGAAAGGGGGTGAGTGGGAGCTGAACTTCAGAGCCAGGGAGGAGAGTGAAGCAACAGGGGTGCAGAGGGCAAAGTGGAGAGATTCCTTCACAGAGGATCGGTGCCAACCAGCACTCACCACCCTGAGAGGCTTGTCTGCTGACCCACCGGGGCAGGCCGGCATGGGGAGCTGAGGCTCAGGTTTCAGAGGTCAGACCCCAGGGAGAGAACAGGGGTTGGCTGCATGAAGACAGCCTGAAGGGGGCTAGTAAGCCACAGCTAGCAGGGAGGGAGTCTGGGAAAAAGTCTGGACCTGCCTAAGAGGCAAGAGACCATTGTTTCAAGGTGTGTGAGGAGAGGGGATTCCTGCTCTGGGTGCGCACAGAAGGCAGAACACCACCTAAGTGAGCTCCAGAGACAAGCATGAGCTGCAGCTATTAGCTCGGACCCCAGAGATGGGGATGAACCACTAAAGCTGCCACTGCTGCGAAACAGCCCTGTGTGCAAGTGCAGATCACTACCGACACCACCCCAGGAGCCTGTGCAGTCCACCACTGCCAGGGTGCCGTGATCCACGGACAACTTCCCTGGAAGAAAACACGGTGTGCCTCAGGCTGTTGCAATGTCATGATGGCCTCTGTCGCTGAAGGCTTGACCCGCATACCAATTATGACTACCGAACCCCTCCTTGTCCCTGGCTTGAGTCAGCAAAAAGCCCTAATCAGCTCCTGCTTTAACTCCTTACTGTTTGGGTGGGAAACAGATGGATGGTGGCCTACAGGCAGAAGCAGGGTCAAAACAAAAGCAGAACCCCAGGAGCTGTGCAAACAAAGAAGAGAAAGGGAAATTTTTCTGTGCAGTCTCAGGAGCAGCAGATTAAATCCCCACAATCAACTTGAGGTACCCTGCATCTGTGGAATACCCAAAATTGAGGCTGTGGACTTTGGGAGCACTTGTAGACTTGGGGTTACCTTTCTACATCGGATTTGTTTCTGGTTTTATGTTTATCTTAGTTTAGTTTTTAGTGCTAGTTATCATTGGTGGATTTGTTTGTTGGTTTTGTTGCTCTCTTCCTTTTCTTTTTTTTTCTTTTTTTCTTTTACTATTTTTTCCCCTTTTTTCTCTTTCTGTGACTGTGTATGTGTAGGATTCTTTGCGTGATTTTGTCTCTTTATGTTTGCTTTTTACCATTCGTCCTACAGTTCTGTCTGTTCATTTTTTTTTTCTTTTTTTGTTTGTTTTCTTTTTATGAGTGTGTGTGCATGTTTCTTTGTGTGATTTTGCCTCTTTAGTTTGCTTTTAACATTTAGTTTTGGGTTCTATCTGTTTGTTTGTTTTCTTTTTTTTTCTTCCTTTTCCTCTGAGCTGTGTGGCTGGCAGGGCCATGGTGCTCTGGCCAGGTGTCAGGCCTGAGCCTCCGAGGTAGGAGACCCAAGTCCAGGACACTGGACCACCAGAGATCTAGTGGCCCCATGTGATAACAATCTGCAAGAACTCCCCCAGAGATCTCCATGTCAACACTATGACGCAGCTCCACCTAATGGCCAGCAGCTCCGGTGCTGGAAGCCCCATGCCAAACCAATAGGAAGACAGGAATACAAACCTATCCATTAGCAAAGAGGCTGCTATAAGTTATACTAAGTTCACAGACACCCCAAAACACAGGTACCAGTCCCCTCCACCAGGAAGCCTGCAAAAGACATTGAACTAACCTCACCCATTGGGGGAAGACACCAAAAATGACAGGAACTACGAACCTGCGGCCAGCAAAAAGGAGACACCAAACACACTAAGTTAAGCAAAATGAGAAGACAGAGAAACACACAGCAGATGAAGGTTAAAAAAAAAAACCCACCAGACAAAACAAATGAATAGGAAATAGGCAGTCTACCTGAAAAAGAATTCAGAGTAATGATAATAAAGATGATCCAAAACCTTGGATATAGAATGGAGAAAATACAAGAAACATTTAACAAGGGCCTACAAGAACTAAAGAACAAATAAACAATGATGAAAAACACAATGAATGAAATTAAAAATACTCTGGAAAGACTCAATAGCAGAATAACTGAGGCAGAAGAAAGGATAAGTGACCTGGAAGATAAAATAGTGGAAATAACTGCCACAGAACAGAACAAACAAAAAACAATAAAAAGAATTGACAACAGTCTCATAGATCTCTGGGACAACATTAACTGCACCAACATTCAAATTATAGGGGTCACACAAGAAGAGAAAAAGAAAGGGTCTGAGAAAATATATGAAGAGATTATAGTTGAAAACTTCCCTAACAAGGGAAAGGAAATAGTCAATCAAGTCCAGGAAGTGCAGAGAGTTTTATACAGGATAAATCCAAGGGGAAACATGCCAAGACACATATTAATCAAACTATCAAAAATTAAATACAAAGAAAGACTATTAAAAGCAGCAAGAGAAAAGCAACAAATAACATACAAGGGTATCCCCATAAGGTAAACACTTGATCTTTCAGCAGAAACTCTGCAAGCTAGAAGGGAGTGCCAGGACATATTTAAGGTGAAGAAAGGGAAAAATATACAACCAAAATTACCCTACCCAGCAAGGATTTCATTTAGATTTGATGGAGAAATTAAAACCTTACAGACATGCAAAAGTTAACAGAATTCAGCACCGCCAAATCACCTTTACAACAAAGGCTAAAGGAACTTCTCTAGGCAAGAAACACAAGAGAAGGAAAAGACCTACAAAAAGAAAGCCAAAGCAATTAAGAAAATGGTAATAGGAACATACATATCGATAATTACCTTAAATGTAAATGGATTAAATGCTCCAATCAAAACACACATACTGGATGAATGGATATGAAAACAATACCCATATATATCCTGTGTACAGGAGACCCACTTCAGACCTAGGGACACATACAGACTGAAAGTGAGAAAATGGAAAAAGATATTCCATGCAAATGGAAATCAAAAGAAAGCTGGAGTAGCAATACTCATATTAGAAAAAATAGACTTTAAAATAAAGACAACTACAAAAGAAAAAGAAGGACACTACAAAATGATCAAGGTATCAATCCAAGAAGAAGATACAAGAATTGTAAATATTTATGCACCCAACATAGGAGCACCTCAGTACATAAGGCAAATGCTAAAAGCCATAAAAGGGGAAATCAACAGTAACACAATATAGTAGGGGACTTTTAACACCCTACTTTCACCAATGGACAGATCATCCAAAATGAAAAAAAAAAATAAGGAAGCACAAGCTTTAAATACACATTAGACCAGATAGACTTAATTGAACATTTAAAGGACATTCCATCCAAAAACAAAAGAATACACTTTCGTCTCAAGTGATCATGGAGCATTTTCCAGAATAGATCATATCCTGGGTCACAAATCAAGCCTTGGTAAATTTAAGAAAATTGAAATCATATCAAGTATCTTTTCTAAACACAATGCTATGAGACTAGATATCTATTCCAGGAAAAAAAAACCTGTAAAAAATACAAACACATGGAGGCTGAACAATACACTACTAAATAACCAAGAGATCACTGAAGAAATCAAAGAGGAAATTAAGAACTACCTAGAAACAAATGACAATGAAAACACAACAACCCCAAACCTATGGGATGCGGCAAAAGCAGTTTTAAGAGGGAAGTGTATAGCAATACAATCCTACCTCAAGAAACAAGAAACATCTCAAATAAACAACCTAACCTTACACCTAAAGCAATTAGAGAAAGAATAACAAAAATCCCCCAAAGTTAGCAGAAGGAAAGAAATCATAAAGATCAGATCAGAAATAAATGAAAAAGAAATGAAGGGGGCTTCCCTGGTGGCGCAGTGGTTAAGAATCCGCCTGCCAATACAGGGGACACGGGTTCAAGCCGTGGTCTGGGAAGATCTCACATGTCGTGGAGCAACTAAGCCCGTGCACCACAACTACTGAGCCTGCACTTTAGAGCTCGTGAGTCACAACTACTGAGCCCGTGTGCCACAACTACTGAGCTGGCACTCTAGAGCTTGTGAGCCACAACTACTGAGCCCGTGTGTCACAATTACTGAAGCCTGCACGCCTAGAGCCTGTGCTCCACAAAAAGAGAAGCCACCGCAATGAGAAGCCCGTACACCGCAATGAAGAGTAGCCCCCGCTTACCACAACTAGAGAAAGCCTGCAAGCAGCAACAAAGACCCAACACAGCCAAAAATAAATAAATTAATGAAAAAAAAAAAAAGAAATGAAGGGACAAGTAGCAAAGATCAATAAAACTAAAAGCTGGCTCTTTGAGAAGATAAACAAAATTGATAAACCATTAGCCAGACTCATCAAGAAATAAAGGGAGAAGACTCAAATCAATAGAATTAGAAATGAAAAAGGAGAAGTAACAACTGACACTGCAGAAATAAAAAGGATCCTGAGAGACTACTACAAGCAACTATATGCCAATAAAATGGACAACCTGGAAGATATGGACAAGTTGTTAGAAAAGCACAACATTCTGAGACTGAACCAGGAAGAAATAGAAAATATAAACACCAATCACAAGCACTGAAATTGAAACTGTGATTTAAAATCTTCCAACAGGGCTTCCCTGGTGGCGCAGTGGTTGAGAGTCTGCCTGCCAATGCAGGGCACACGTGTTCGTGCCCCGGTCTGGGAAGATCCCACATGCCACAGAGCAGCTGGGCCCGTCAGCCATGGCCGCTGAGCCTGCGCGTCCGGAGCCTGTGCTCCGCAACGGGAGAGGCCACAACAGTAAGAGGCCCACGTACCACAAAAAAAAATACTTCTAGTATTTTGTGCATATGTTTGAAAGAATCCTTCTAATTTCAAAAATAGATGACATTAATATTAATAAAAAATATTCACAACTGTAAATAAGGAAAAATGACAATTTAATGATTTGTTAATGTCATGCTAGAGCATAAGCCCAATAAATGTCTTCTCACTCTCTAGTGAAATGTGACTTTGTTACCTTTACTTTGTTTTCTATTCATTAGGAATATGCCCAAACATTTTACACCTCTTAAAATTAGCGTTCCTATTTTTTAAAAAAAGATCAAATGAGATAATTTACATTTTTGTTAGGTTGAAAAGATAACCCAACGTTTAATTTTATTACTCTGTAGGGTATTGGCCAGTACAGTATATAATGTACCAACATTATTTCGGCATTCTTTTTTGATCTTTATATAAAATTTCTATTTTCATATCCTGTTTTGAACTAGTTTTGTCATCCTGCTGATTCTCTCATTAACTAGTTATATTTTGATCTTATGAAAATGTATACAGTATCCCATTAGAAAACTATCTAAAACTAGTGAAGGAATTATGTAAAAATATAAGACAAAGTTGTAAATGTTTTCAGCAAAAGATAATATGCAATTCTCCCTGAAAGTATCTATACTGAGAAAACAGTTTAAGTGAAAACAGCTTAAAATAAAATTTTGAAAGAATGTCTGTCAAAAGTTGTACCATTAAGATCTTAAAAATAAGGATTATTTCAAAGAGGCATCTGCAAAATGCCCTCGATATGATATTAAGATTAATTATTGATAGTGGTGAAAGCCAGGTTTAACATACATCTTTAATGCAGAATAAACACTTTTCAAATTGATAGGTCATTTTAGGCCTTTGAACAACGCTGTTCTAACCATAATTTGTACCACTGTCCTGGATGAAAGGGATAAGAAACAAGTCTAATTGAAGTAATTGTTGAGTGAAGAGTTAGACTATGAAGTCTTGAACAGGTTGGTAAACATACTTCAGAATGGGAAGCTTAATGTTTTGTAAAGGTCCTGTAGATTACTGTTTATATTTGAACACGATCTAAATAGTTTGGAATTACCTGAAGTTCACTTCTCTTCTTGTACATAACCAATTACATAACCATATACATGTACATAACCATATATTCTTGCTTCAAGCAACTCTCATATTCACTTTACTTGATCCTCACATCATAGATTAATTATTACAATAAATTATCATTCTCTCTCCCTCTCCAGCCCCCTTCTGACATTCTGTTTTATCTCACCAGATAGGCTCCCTTAAATTTATTTCACAGATAAAGGTAATAATCTGCATTGATGGGGGTAATGCACATCACTTTTGTGGTCTACTTGCCATTCCTCCCTTCTTCTGGAAACCAGTAGCGCCTTCCCTTTTTGGTGGCACACTCCCATCCCTGGCCCATTCTGTCTTAGTGTGACTATCAACAATGGTTTAACCAGATGAAACTGCCAATTTTGTAGGTCCAACAAGGTGGAATATTAGCAAATTCATGAGGTTCAACACATATTATTCTTTTAAGAACACTAATTTAATTCAATCTTTTATCAAGTATATTATTTAAAGTTTTATTACTAGTTATATATTTAAGTCTTTCAAGTCAGAGCATAAAACATTTGGTTCCTTGAAACTACACATGTAGGACGAAGTTAACAGGTAAACAGTTATTCTTAGCATACTTACTGGAAACAGTTCTTAGAGAAGATAATTCGAAGAAGAATTTAAAATCAATCCCATAGCAAGTAAAATCAACTTTTCCCCAAGTTGTAAATGTTTTCATCAAAAGATAATATGTAATTCTCAGTCTCATGGGAGCAAACGAAGCAGTGTGGCATTTTCTTTTTATAGGATATGTACAACCACACTGCTTTAAGGGGAAGAAATAAGATAAGCTGATTTTATTTTCACCAGTGAAAAAGTTTTCAATAGAGCAGCTTTCGTGGACTCAGCATGGCTAACAAAATAACATTGCCATTGGAAAAAAAATAATAGATTAGCTGCACAATCTAGGCATTTTGTTTTCAGAAAGAACTTCTCTTAACACTTGTCTCTTTAGAGAACCCTGAATGCATGCTTCCTGTGAAAGAAAACCTCCCTGCTGGTTTTTCTGTTCCTGCAGAGACAATCTGCCAAGAATAAAGTCTTTTCCTTTCTTTCTTTCTTTTTTTTTTTCCAGCTGGATATCCACTGGTGTGGGGAATGCCTTAGCCCAGGCCGCCAGGAAGTCTTTTGCCCCATCATCTGGAAGTGGTCCTCAGTACCACTGCTTGGCCAGTTTGTCCCAACTGGACAGCTTTCAAAGCTGAATTCAGAAACTGACTTAAAAAATATGTCTGAAGAAGGTGCAACTGAACTGCAGCTCACTTTTCAAATGAAAAGTCCATTCCCTCGGTCTAACATGCCCTTTCCAATTCTGTTCATGACTGAAAGCTAGGGCTGTGGCTGTCCCTTTTGCTAAAACCTCTCTGTTTGTTTTTCTTTTTCACTGTCAGAAAGCCTGCCGCAGAGGAGTGCACAGTGCATATCAATGAAGAAAAAAATAGAGGTGATTAAAACTGAAGGTTTTTTTCCTATAATTTAAAGGGTATTCAGTGAATCATGCCCTTTATGATTCCATTCCCAAACACATTCTTTGCCAAATCCAAGGCAAGAGACCTATCCTTGGTGATCTATTCAGCTACCTTGGTGCCTGGCTCGGTCCTCCCCTACAGAACTGAGACCGGTAAAGATTCAAGGAAACCTGTTCTCTGCTCAAACCAGTAGAATTTAAGGCTCATGAGGAGAGGGACAGGGAAGAGAAGAGGAGATGAGAGAAGAAATGATGCTCTGTCTGAAGTAAAGTTGAAAACAACGATTCTGGTGTATGTCCTTAAATAGGGGGGCTATAGATACAGTCATAGAAAAATGAAAAAGAGAGAAATGAACATATTTATATAGCCCTTCGAGGTTTTTCTTATAATGATCTACCTGAAACCATATATTTTAAATTATAATCCTCTAAAGAGAAATATTGTGAAAATTGTTTTTAAAAACAAAATTTTCAGGGATGTTTTAAAAGGTAAAAATTGAATGCCAATTGAAAAAAAATCTGTTACGCATTTAAAAATGTGTTTCAAAACAAATATGAATCTTACTTTAAAAGACACAATTAGGTTAATTAGGAAAACAAAATATCTTAACAAAATAGTAAATCTTGAGATGTGTGTGTGGCTCTTATATGAGAATGACTATTAGTTAATCACTAATAAGTATACTTTCTACACAAAAGATGGACTGCTTAAATAGAACTGTATAAGAAACAAGGATTTTTAAATTAAGCTTAACATCATGTAACAGATGTTAGGTTTTTTTCTCTACCCCAATGAGGACTGTTATACTGTTTCAGATGACAACTGTCAACTGTGCAATGTGTGTGATAAATTATAGAAGCTAAAACATAGCATTATTATTTAATAATCCATTTTAAATATCCATTTTAAATACCACCTACAAAAAAATGGTATACATTTGGCAATAAAAAATATAAAATCAAGAAAAAAATATACAACCAAGGTTCAGAATTTTTTTTTACTTTAAATATAATTAAAATTTAAAAGAAAATCCCCTGCCAACTTCATTAACTATAATTACCAGAAGAGTAGGGCCAAATATAATCAATGATGCAAATTTTAAAGACCATCATCTTTTTCCTCCAGCCTTTTCAGGTCTACTTCCTCAGCCTCATTCCACCACATTTAAATTACTTTAAAAACACAAAAATTGTTTTCTATATTGGTAGTTTGAATCTGTTAACCCTGACAATCACTTAGACAATGGAATTCCCTTTGCTTTAAACTGAATGTTTGACTATTGAGAAAGAATTTCCTGTGAAGAAAATTGTTATTCTTTTGTTCACAGCTGAGATGCATATTTTTCTGATTTGAAAGGGAACAATCACAGAAAGGATGTTGCTTATGAAATGAGACCTTAATTTTGTTAAAAACAGAATAGTAAGCTGAACCTACTAATAATGACACTATAGAACTGGTTACAAATGACCATCAGTTCTTAAAATCAATGTCGGAAGAGTGAAACAATAAATTACATGTTAAAAGACTCAAAGAAAATTTTGGAGATGAACTTCTTGAAGCAAATTGCTGACCAGTCCAATGTCCTGCTCCAAAGAGAGTATAGCCAGAGCAAGACTCAGTCCAGAGTATACCCTGTGTTGAGGGTTCTGGGAAATAATTAAAAAAATATTATTAGAAAAGGAAGGAGGGATTGTGGCACTCCTGTGAAGCCATAGACCACCACGTCCCGGTGAAATAGAAATATGTATCCCTTCATGATAATGAAATGTGTATGTGTATATATATGTGTGTGTGTGTGTGTGTATATATATAATATATATATATATATATATATATATATATATATATATTATATATATATATATATATATATATATATATATATATATAAACAATCAAAGGAACAAAGTGGGATAGAAACTGCCTAACTCACTCTCCTACTTTCCATGGAATCCTACCAGTAATGAGCAGAGGATCCACCTTGTTGGTCTTGAATGTCTTAAATTAAGAAAATAAAAGGGAGCCTTTCCCACCACTACAAATGTTCACAATGACCACAATGACATGTTAAGTACAGCTGTGCTTTCCAGAGGCTAATACTTGATAGAGAACCCTTTTCCAAAGCTGAGTTACAAATTAAATTTTATTGCCTATATTTTTTTATGCCCAACAAGGAAAAACTTGAGAAGAGTAAGCTTACAACTGAGTAACTAATTATTGGACAGGAAATATAGATATCCACATTTAGGTTATATTTGCACAAACAGAATGCACAAATGTGCAGACATTATGAAACTGAAGAAAGGGTCAGCTTGTTTTGGGTCAGAACACTTGAAAAAATCCCTGAGGGGATAACGCTCTGATAGTTTCTTAATCAGTGTTTAATAAATTTATTGCTGGCAATGCATTTTGATGTCTTTATGTAGTAAAATCTGATACAATGATAACATGGAAAGAATGTCTAGAATGTTTTATTTCTTAAGCACAAGTTTCTCAAATATGCAGAATTGGGGATTCTTGTACAAAGAATAGGAAAAACTGGTCTGGTCTATAGCTCATGTCAAAATAAATATTTCAACATTTCTTTGCTCTAAAATTGGCTAAAAAAGACTGAAAAACCTCTGTTCGGTTTATCTGTCATTTTTTTAGTCCTTGATATCTGGGAGTCAGAACAAATGAAGAAGCCCCATCAGCTTCAGAGAGCATGACACACAGCTTGCAAGAGTAAATGATTTATAGAGCTACAGGCGTGAGTTATGAACAGTCTACATATTTGAGCTATCTAGCTTTGGGGGGGGGGAAAGAGACAAATGAGACTCTTGAAAGATTTGTGAAATACAGAGAGGAAGAAAACAGACCAAAGTTAATAATAAGCTGTCTCAGACTGTAACTAATTAGACAGCAAGGTATCACTGACAAAATGAAACAAAAATAAAAAGGCAACAAAAGTTGGCTTAAGGCAACTTTATATGTTGACTTGCTTTATTTTCACCCAGTTTCTTTTTCCATTTCATTCAAAAGACTATTGACTAAATCATCATCCTACTGTCTCATTACAGTTATTGCTTTTTACCTTGGCTTAAGTTCAAATTTTATTATTTCCATTCAAGCCACCTTTCCATGTTTTATGCCTAAAGGAGTAGATCTTAGACATCACCTATCATCTACTGTAATAGCCTCATTTAGTCCAGAGTTGGAACACAGAGCTTCAAGCAGGGTAGGGGAACAAGCAGAGACACATGCAGGACACTATGCTGGGCACCTCACATTAGGGGACAGATCCAACCCGAGATTTCAGATACAGGTAGCTGATGGCTTTAGGAAATGGGCAGAGCTTGTTGCTCCATAAGATGAACTTAAATTTTTAAAACATGACATTCGGTCTCTCATTAACCTAATTTCTATGATGGTAAGGGCAAGCAGGTTTGAACTGCCGTCAGGGCAAAACTAGTACGATTGTCATAAAGATTAGATTCCCTGGTGAACCTTAGGTTTTTAAAAATAATGCTACTTTATGGAATAAGACAGAGTGAAATAATCAGAATAGAAAGCTTAAAGATTATATATATAGTGAGCATTCTTAAAACATTATCATTGATGCCCATCTATGCATTAGGCTTTATTTTCTATTACTTTATTTAAGAAGAAAAAGCACATCTGATTCTATGGAATAATTTAAAGTATTCACTTATTTCTGAGAGATGAAAAATGCTCATCAATAGCACCTCTGTAAAAATAATAGCATTCTACTTTCTTCTCTTAGAGTTTCTGATATTGAGGATGCAGCAAAACAATTAAGGTGAGGAAAACCTTGCTAGTCATTCTACAGAAGAATGGATTTAATGTAGCTGCCATTGCATGTGCCTATAGAAAAACAGCCAAATGAGGAGAGTTTGTTGGATAAGCAGCACTACAAATATTTAAATTGTAACATAAGGGTAATAATCTCACTTTAAAAAATGTATTACACTAGTGCAGTAACAATGACAACAAAAGTGTTGAGGGTATTTGTTTGCACCTTTCATTCTATTTTCCTAAATTCTATTTTTCAAAAAAACTCATTTAAGTATTACACATTTTTCCCACCATGCAATTCCCCCAGGTGTCCTCCTCACCCCCACCCAGAGATATTCAAGGTTATCATAGCAGAGCGTTCCCAGCTCTGAAGGAGCCTGTCCTTTGCTAAGAGGTAGTAGGGTGGTTAACTACTTGATCAAGTCTTCTCTTTCTGTGCCAAGAAGAAAATTATGTTTCTGGCTGTAGTTGGAAGCAACATCCCTAAATTATTTACTTCATTTTCCTTTACTCATGCCTTAAAAGTAGAAGAGTAAGTGTAGGTTTTTGGAAGCATTTTGATAAATTCAATTAAACCTGCTGCCAGGTAGTAAGATTTTTTGTGTGTAGTTTGTGGGCAGTACATCAATCAATTTTTCCATTTTTCCAAAATTTTGGTTTCCAGACTTTTCCTTTAGGTAGATAAAAAGTTTCCTTACTACATTCTTAAATGTACTTAAGTTTTTCTTTCTGGTATTATTCCTAACAATTTGCCTACTTACTCAGACCAGGTTGAGGTTATATTTTACATTTCTGCAAAGCATATCAGGTATGCTTTCTACTTCCGAAATGACAATTTGAATAAAGATGTACTATCCTTAGGTTGTGTACACAGAATATTGAAAAGCTTTAAAATACACTTAAATGAATCAACTTAATAATCAATGAAAGAAATTATTATTTAAATGGATGGTAGTCTGTCTGAAAATATATGGTCCAGATTTAGGAGCTAAACACAAAGCAGTCCTCCAAGTTAAACAGCTGCTTTAAATATACAAATCTTCCACTCTACTTTCTTAACAGCTGGAGGAAATTACAGTCCAGAGAGACATGTGTGTAATTTGAATTAAACAGATGCAGGCTGTGAAGAAAATCAAACATCTCAGGGTAATAGATGCAAACAATATTACTGAAACTCCAAGGAATTTTTTATTTGTTTTTTCATAATCATGGCAAATGTTGCCATTCATGTGATACAAACTACCTATAGTAGCATAAAGTAATGATTCTTTCCCTTTTTCCCCCTTTTAAAAGTCTAAGAAAATAACATGCCAACTTCTAAAGTGAAGCCAAAACATAATCGTCTCTGTACTTTTCCATTTTAAAACACTCTTTGATGTAATATATTGATTTGGTGCTGGCATTGGGTGCCTTTACCTCTATTAGCCGCCATGCGTTCTCTGACAGACAGACCCCACTGTGCAAAACACTCAAACCATTCACATTGTCCTACGCTGTGGGGGAATACGGAGGAGAAGGAAGGGTGAGAAATAACAAAAAGGTGAAGAGAAATATTTGTTCAGTAGAAAAGGAATGACTTAAATGTGCTTTTTCTAATTCCAAATGTGTTTGATCCATTTTAATGAGCACAAGCCTACACTTAAAGACATAAGTTGCTTAAGACATAGGGCCAGATGGTGCCCTTTGGAATAAAAACATTCTCGAATGGAATATACCAGGAACCTCAGTGTGCCCTGATGCTAACAGCACTTCCACCAGATTATGCCCTTTACTTTTACAGCTTTTGGTTTCCAGCTCTGTTTATGAAAGTGCTTACAGATTTTCCATTTGAAACCAAGAGTTAGGATTCACGCACCAGGTAATCCAAGTATGAAAGTGACAATCATATTTTTATACATCACCACCTTAATGGCAGACTTCTCAATGCTCTGTGAACTCTTGTTCTTGATATGAAACAAAATAAATATAAATGTCAACAAGCATTTAGAAAACAGTCTGGCAGTTCCTCAAACTGTTAAATATGTTACCATATATTACCTTATGACCCAGTAATTCTACTCCCAGGTATATTCCCAAGAGGACGGGAAATATATGTTCATATAAAAACTGGTACACAAATATTTAAAACAGCATTATTCACAATAGATAAAATAAAAAATAAAAATAATAGCTAAAATTGATTGATCAAAAATTGACTGATTCCTATGAACCAGGAACTTAGGAAACATTTTACATGTATTTTTTCAGTTTTTACAAAAATACAATGAGGTTGCATAAATAAACAAATGTATAGTAAATACACCTTTATTATTCTCATTTTACAGATGAGGAAACTGAGGAACAGAAAGTTTAAGCAAATTCCTCAGCTGCATAACCTTCAAGTGACAGAATCAGGAGTTTAAACCTGATGGTGAGGCCTCAGAGTCCAGCTTTTAAGCCTAGAACCCCACACAGAAAAGATACTCCCCACAACGTCAAAAAGATACTTCCCACAACGTCAAAACATGTGATGGATCATCTTTGGGAGGCGAGGTTATAGGTGACGTTAATTTTAATGATTTTTGGTATTTTCAAACTCACAACTAGGATCTCTATGAGAGAAAAAAAGAAAGAGAGGGAGAGAAGGAAAGAAAGGGAGACAAGGGAAAGGGAGATGGTGATGGAGAGGGAGAGGGAGAAAGTATCATTTTTAAAAGTTGTTGCTGGACCAGGAGTATTTTGCACAATAGAAAGAAATAAGAAATAACTGCTTATTATTGTCCTCATTTTGAAAAATTTTAGGAAATTATAGTATAAAGCATTATACTTAAAATACCATAGTATGAGATCAAAATTTTAAGCATAAATTCAAATCACATAGAATCCTTTAACTTGTATTTAAAAAGTTTTGGTGCTGAGAAATTATCTTAAAATGGCTGCAAGTTGGAAAATTTAGATCTATGAGTTCCAAACTGATTATGAGCCTGTCACCTGGAGAGTCACCTCGACAGCCTGTTAAAAATCCAAGTACCTTCATGCAACTACCAGAGATTCAGGTAGATTGTGAGAGGACTGCCCATCCTCCACAGGTCTCAAAAACCTGCATTTATAGCAATCTTCCCCACCTTCATTCAAGGAGATTCTGATAAAGGGATCCTATGGAAAATATTGAGAAATAATACGGTGTCTCCATTATTTTTAAAAGAAAACATCAAAAATACTATACTAAAATTTAGTAAAAATTAAAGAGAATAAACCTATGTACTTTGAATCATGGAAAGCATAAGCAAAATTATCACCAAGAGATTAGCAGAGGAAAATAAGAACACTTAAAAATGAAGTTTTACCTGTTTAGCACTTTTCCAGTGCCAGAAAAACCAGCCATGGCTGAAATTCTGGTGATAATATAGTTTAAATCTTATCCCTATGTACTTTTCTTTCCTGTTATTAAACTTAAAACAGAACTGCAAACTTAAGTCAAACAATGTGACCGTGCTCACCTTAAAACTGAAGTCAAATCCATTACTTTGGTCCTAATGGAAACAAGCATGCCTCTCACCCACATCCCTGTGAGGACATGTTTGCAAACAAGATGCAAACCACCAGCATTCTTACAGCCTAAACTGAGGACCAGTGAGAATCTGTCTACTATACCTCCAGGTAATTTTTTAAAACTTTGAGAGGAAAGATACTCACTTGGAAAGTTTATTACACACAATGTGTAATGACACACTATGTACTAGGAAGGAAGGAAGAAGCATTTAACTGCCTGCCTTGTGCCAGGCACTGTGCTAGGTGCTTTACAAGCATTATTTTTAATCCTCACAACAACATCAAGGTCAGATACTATTATCCCTGTCTTCTCAAGTAAAGAAAATAAGCTATAGGGACATTAACTAATTTGCCTGCCATCCCATGATAGATGATGGAGTTAAGACTCAGTGCCAGAAATGTCTGACATCTTTTGACTACTCCCACCAGATCGTCTTACCCTTGATGGAAAGGTGTGGTCTTGAATGTACATAACCAATAACAGTCCCAGATATGTGCCATTATCCATGACATAACAAGATACGGCAACACTGATTAAGTAAATTAAATGATGATACCAGGTGAGATGTAAGAAAATTGTGAAATGCCTTTGATTTATTATATACAAAGGATCCCCAAAGACCCTGATATACACACTTCACATGCAAAAGTTCTTGATCTTCATTAGAGAGTATCTAGTACGCTCTGATAAAAACTGAACCTGGACCTAAATTTTTATTACCTTCTCAAGCATATTCGCTAAAGAGGAATACCTAAAATCAAAATGGTAGCTGGCAAGCATTGAAACACAAAAGTATTTGATGATTAATTTTAGAGGAGAACTTTGCATATTTTTTACTAGATTAATGTTTAATCTCAACAATACTCATCCAGAAAAAAATCCAATCACAACTTAGTAAAATCTTACATATTCTAAATAAACAACAAATAACCAAGGAATGTTTTTCAGGGAAGACAAATTATACTTGGTGATTTAAGCAATACCATAAATAATTACGCCTTATTCATATTTGAAAAAAAATGTGAAAAATGCTTCGGCTCATAGTCCTGGTTTTTCCATGTGTTTATTTATATAGTTGTTAATTCTAAGTAACTGAAAATAGTCAAGGAAGGGGGCAATCCTCATTAACTGGGTGCATTCATGAACCCCAATTTGAGATAGTTATAATGTTATGTAGTCAAATTTAGTTTCAATATAGATTAAATACAGATTATATATATTTTAATTTCATATTTTGATCAAGTTGTAGACACACTTTAAAATGAATTCTTAAGAGAAATTACATCATCAGAATGCTATAAAGTGAAAAAAAAATGCTTTGCAAATAAACACATGATAAATGAAGGGCTACTCTTACTTACTTACAATGAATAAACAAAACTACAGATAACAGTAGGCACCATCCCATTAGTGTCTCTATGAAGAAAGATGACATCATCATAGCACCCATACAGTCCACTACGGGAAGGATTATGAGATAACAACATGGGTTTCTTCTTCTTTTTCACTTTGTGGAGGAGTTAGCTAACAAAAAAAGTATAATAAACTGCTTCCTTTGGGAACTCTAGCTCATGACATGGCCAAGAGATCTGGTTTAACCTTGGTTTCATGAGATAGTGTAACCATTTATAAGCCAACATTTTCTGTGCAGTATGTTTATATTTGGACACCAGAGGACAACTACTCCTAGATGGCTCTCAATGATATTTAAAAGTTGAAAGCAGTTTCCTTGTGACTTTGAACTTTCCCTTTGATATTTCTGTTCCACCTTAACTTAGCTCCATAAAATTTTACCTATTACGCACTCTTAATTTTTTTTTGGTTTGTTTTTATTTTAGTTATTTTTGCGTGTATGATCAGAAATGATACAATATGACAGCTTCTACATTAACCCATCTATTCCAATCACTGTATGTTAAATATAGGACATCTAGTTACTCGTTAACAAATGTCTATTACATCACTGCCCCATGGATTTGCTAGGTACTGCAAATAAACAAGAGAAGAATGATATAATTTAGTCATACAGAGATGACCCATTGTAAACAAGGAGAACAGAGTAAGGAAGGCAAACATACTGAAAAACACGTAGGTATAATTAGATAATATTGGCCTGTAAGTATTAAGTAATATGAAATAAAAGATAACAACTTAAGAGCTACAAAATTAGAAGATGTTATAATGAACAAGGAACTAAGTAATATTTCACTTCATTCAGGAAGGCTTATTCTTCAGGTTTAGGTAAAATCCTTCACTGAGACTAACAAATATGGCTGTTTTAAGCCTCACACTTGGAGCCATGAAGCAAATTCTGATGTGTGTCACTCAGAATTTTTCAATCTTGTGCAGTAGAAATTCTTAGTCTACATAACTGAAGTAGTTATAAAGGAGACATTATATGTGTGTGTGTTCCTTGTTGACTTACAGAGTTCTGGAGTTCTGTTTTTATATTTTCTAAGTTAGGTAGTATTGCTATGCATGTACATGGAGAAAGGAGGGTTTCTTTAATCAAATCCACTAGCTCTGAACCTTTGGTTCAAATGGCATTTCTGTTGTGCCTGCCCCTAGTATACAAAAGAAAAATTACTGTCAAGTAGGTGGTATATCATTGATAGAAGATATAGGCTACAGCATGAAATATCATAATTCAGTGCATTTTATGTGGGTGCAAATGAACAGATAGCCTTACTGGGGTACTTTATGTGGAGATCATGATGAGACAAGAAAGGTCAAGAATACAGTAGGTTTGTCTGCACATCACCATTCCAGTGGTACTTTTAAAAAAAGAAACATCAGAGTCAGATGCAGACTCTTCTAAGTAAGAGATGTCCAAAAATAGGACATTATGAGTCATAAAAAGGATTGAGGATCACTACAGAAAGTGAAGTAAAAATCATTATTCTTCTAGTCCTTTCCTGATTCTTTGCCTTTTCTTATTTCCATAATATAGTCATTCCTCATAATGTGGAGCATTGGTTCCAGGAACCCTCCAACCCTGGCCACACACACACATTCACCAAAATATGCACATGCTCAAGTCCCTTGTATAAAATGTCATAGTATTTGCAAACAACCCACACACAACCTCCTGCATACTTCAAGTCATCTCTAGATTACTTATAACGCCAAACACTATGTAAACGCTAAGTAAATAGCTGTTGGTGCATGGCAAATTCAAGTTTTGCTTTTTGGAACTTTCTGGAATTTTTTTTTCTGAATATTTTCAACCTGTGGTTGATTGCATCTGCAGATGAGGAACCTCTGAATATGGAGGACTGACCGTACATCTTAATACTACAAAGAAGTCTGAAGCGGAACAGTCTTTCTCTCAGAGACATCAGACTAACTGAATATGGACATTGCCCAGCAACCGCGGGGTTACATTCCTGCATACCCCAGGTGACTTGACTTCAATCTGTACTTTCTCAGTTAGGTGCTTACACTTATCTGGCTTTATATATATCAATCACTAGAGCTAAATTCTGAGGTAATGGGAAAACCGGGCAGATTACAGAGAGTGATTAACTCCGGCCATCTGAAAATGACAGATCAAAGATAGAATCCTGCTAGAAAGAAAGAGAAATTTTGCTAGAAATTCGCCAATCCTGGAAAAACAGTAGTCCTTCCCTCTCTCCCTCCCTCCCCTCTTCCCTCCTCCCCTTCTCCTTTCCTTTCCATTGTTTCTTTCTTTTGCAAGATACCTAGACAAAGTTCAGTCACTATATAGCTCAAGGCCTTCTTTTAACTAATGGTGTGAGATTTTCTTCGTGACTTTGCCTTATCACACCCAATGACAGGCAGTATGAGACCACATTTTGGTATGTAATTTACTATGAGTGTGATGCAAATGCCTGTTCACTATAGTCAAACTATCTGTAGCTACAAACTAGTAGTTGCCTCTATTTGCAGATACTCTATAGAGATGAATCGTTAATTCTAGGGACCACTTGTTATTAGAAATGTATGAAGGGTTTGAGATGTTACATTAATTCAGCAAATGTTATGTGGCACCTAACAGAAGAGATCATTAATTGTACTAAATAACATCTATTCATTTAGTCAAAAAATATTTATCAAATACTAGACATGAATACAAATCATCATTCTGGATGTTGGATGAATTTCTAATAACCAAAAATAATGCTGATGCCATTCTAGAAGTAGATGAATTTGAGATAATAAATAGTTGTGTGATTTTGTTATTCTCAGTATAAAATGTAGACTCATTTTGGGTAAGACTGTAAACTAGATGAACAAAAAAAAACCCTCATGTTATAAAACACCAAGAAGTTCCAAATTACATAAAATAAATATGCTTATAAATGCAAAGCTCATCTATCAAAAAAAAAAAATTCAAAAAACTCCAGGGTGGCAGAGAACAAAAATTACCTAAAAGGCAAAGTGTGACCACCACACGGCTTTTAGAAGGATCAAAACCCCAAACTCCACAACATCAAATGCTGGTAATTGTGTGGAGCAGCAGTAACTCTCATTCTTTGTTGGTGGGAATGCAAAATGGCACAGACACTCTGGAACAAACAGTCTGGCAGTTTCTTTATAATAAACCTAAGCATACTCTCATACTTCTACCACACAATCCAAAATCACACTCCTTGGTATTGACCCAAATGAAATGAAACTATGTTGGTATTGACCCAAATGAAATGAAACTATGTCCACACAAAAACCTGCACATGAAGGTTTATAACAGCTTTATTTGTAATTGCCAAAACATGGAAGCAACCAAGGTGTCCTTCATTAGGTTAACAGACAAATAAACTGTGTACTTCTAGACAATGAAATATAATTCAGTTGTAAATGGAAATGAGCTATCAAGCCATGAAAAGGCATGGTGGAAACTTAAATGCATATTACTAAATGAAACAAGCCGACCTGAAAAGGCTACATACTACATGATTCCAGCTATATGACACTGTGGAAAAGGCAAAACTATGGAAACAGTAAAAAGATGAGTGATTGCCATAGGTTAGGGGTGGGGAAGGGATGAAAAGGTGTAGCACAGAGGATTTTTAATGCAGTGAAAATACTCTGTATGATTCTGTAATGATGGATGCATGTCATTATGCATTTGTCCAAACCCATAGAATGTTCAACACCAAGCATTAATCCTAGTGTAAACTATGGACTCTGGGTGATAATGATGCGTCAGTACAGGACAGAAAGATGAAAAGGAAGCTTATCACTCTTATACAAGGTTCTGGGTAGCAAAGGGGAAAAAGAAATCTCTTGAAGGTTTATAATCACTGTTCTGTTCTTTCTTAGACAGAGGAGTCAAATTTATACTACTTGCATAGTCCATTTCTCACACAGTTGAGAAATAAACATAAGAAGATTTTTTGCAAATTGCTGAATAAACTTTGGGTGTTCAAAACTATGGTGAAGAGACGCACTGCCAATGACTGCAGTTTAGGAATCTCACAGGTTAAGCCAGTCTGAAAAAGCTCACAGTCTAATGCAATAAAACCTATGAAAATCTAGCCTTCCATGGCAGACAATCAGTACACCCAATAACCACCACAACTATGTACCAAGAACTTTAGATGCAGAATTTTGTATAGAAACCATTAGATAAGTATGTTTCAAATGATCCAAGACTTAATGGAAAAACTCTGAAATGCAAAACAAGAACAGAACTCTATTAAAAAGAGAGTGAAAAAAATCAAATGAATATCATTAAACAATATAAAATTAATTTCTTTGAAACTAAAAAAAATCATCTAAGGAGAAAAGATAGATATGATTAAATTACATGTAATATCACATAGGGAAATAATAAAGAGATAGAAAATAAGAAAAAGAAGGAAAGGGACATAGAAAATAAAATCAAAAATTCAACATACAACTAATATTCCAGAATTGGAGGATGAAGAGAAGGGAAGAGACCTACTGGTGGATAATTTCATAGAACTGACAAACCACTGAACGTTCTGATACAGTAATCATAGTGGAATAATAAAATAAAGTCAAAGCTGGGCACATGGGTGAGATAATTACCACCATCAAAGACAAAGAAAAGATTTTTAAGGCAACAAAAGAGAAACAGATTACCTACAAAAGAACTAAAATTAGACTGAGAGCATTCTTATCAATAGCACACATTTATAAGTTATATTCAATGTTTTCAAAATACTGCCAAGAAAATAATTTTTACCTAGAATTGTCATCCACATAAATTTGTAAAATCAGACACAATACTCCTGAAGAACAACAAGGGGGATGGTATGAAATACTCTGTCAGATATCAAAGACAATAAAGCTGTGGTAATTAATGTAGTATGGGTATGGGACAAACAAAGGGAACATAGTAGAAGGCCTGGAAACGGATCCGGGCATACATGGAAGTTTGATATATGTCAAAGGCACTTTATATAACATGAATATTCTATAAATGGGAATAGGTAACAGGTTATTCCTGTGGAAAACAAAAGTAGATCTTACTCATACAAGATATACAAAGATAAATTCTTTTCATTAAAGACCTATATTTGAGAACTAAAGCTTTAAAACTTCTAAAAAAATTTTTTTTTTAAATTCATGGCCACAACATAGGAAAGATTTCTTAACTTAGATTCAGAGAGTACAAGTCATAAAACAAATGGAATAATAAGTATTCTATATTAAAATGGATAATGTTATACACCCAATAACAATATCAAAGTTAAAAGACAAACTGTAGTATGGAAGATTATTTGTAATTTATGCAACCCCAAAACATTAGTATTCACTATGTATTAAAATCATCCACATTAAAAAATACAACAGATCCATTAGAAAGTGGGCAAAAGTAAATTTATTCTTTAGAAGAGAAAATACAAGTAGCCAGTAAATGTGCAAAGAGACTCATTCAACTATAATCAGGAAATGCAAGTTAAATCTCTGATGATGTAAAATGTCACACCAAACAGACTCAAAATTTAAAAGTCTGAAAATATTGAAGAGGATGTGAAACAACTGGAACTCTTTACCACAGCTGGTGGTATTTTAAATCATTACACTCACTTAGCAGAACAATTACTCAATATCTAGTAAAGTTAAAGATGCACATCCCTTTGACCCAGAAATTCTACTCCTAGGATTTGATTAAGAGAAACTCATGCACATGTGCACAAGGAGACTTACATAGGAATGTTCAAGGGACCTCCTTGGTGGTGCAGTGGTTAAGAATCTGCCTGCCAATTCAGGGGACACAGGTTCGAGCCCTGGTCCAGGAAGATCCCGCAGAGCAACTAAGCCCATGAGCCACAACTATTGAGCCTGTGCTCTACAGCCCACGAGCCACAACTACTGAGATGGCATGCCACAACTACTGAAGCCTGCATACCTACAGCCCATGCTCCACAACAAGAGAAGCCACTGCAACGAGAAGCCCGTGCAATGCAACAAAGACTAGCCCCCGCTCTCTGCATCTAGAGAAAGCCTGCGCGCAGCAGCAATTAATTAATTAATTAAAAAAAGAATGTTCAATACAGCATCATCTGTGACACAAAAAATTAGAACCAATTTAAATTCCCAACAGCATAAGAGTGAATACACTATGATATATTCATACAGGAGAATGCTATTTATTAAGGAACATGGATGATCTAGTACTACATGCACCAACATGGATTAATTTCAAAAGATGGCCAAATTAGAAAGTTGGGTTGCATAAGAAAAGTGTAATACAGTATTATCATTTATTTAAAGTTTATAAAAATGTGAATTATGTAATATGGAATACAGTAAATACATTTATTAAAAGGGTATTAAAAACATGGATGACAGTGACAAATTCCAAATTGAGGATAATAGTTACCTCTATGGGGAAGTAAGGAGGGGAACAGAATCAGAAAGAAATACATTCAGGGCTTTAATTTTAGTTGTATTTTTTTTTTCTTAAGCTGAATGGTGGACATATTGGTATTTGTTATACTATCCCCATACTCCTCTACACTTCTGAGGTACTTTGCAATAACAATTACAAATGTACATCCTCTCTGAATTGTATACAACTGTTTACATATAAACCATTCATTTATCTTTGACTTGTAATAGAAATTTGACTTGTACAGAAAATCAAGATTGCTAATATCAGGCATTGCAAAAGGATAAGCGTATTAATCAAATTGGAAGCCACTGATACAATTTTCATGTATTTCTATTACAGTTCTCTGTTTAGATTCTACATCAAACCTCATGTTGACTGGGAGTTTAGGTGTATATTCTCAAATAAGCTTTAATTGAAGAATGTGTCTTACTATATATAATATGCTGGCACTGTCAAACACTGAGTCCTCAGTTTATGTTTCTGGTCTATTCTCTACCCTCAACAACTCATATAAGCAAAATGTCTCATATAAAACTCATATAAGCAAAATGCCTACTAGATATCTCCACTTAAAATTTATTTGAAACCTTAAAGCCCTTAAATAAAATTTATTTGTACCCCTTACCACCAAAACATCCCTCTTTTTCCTTTATTCTTCCCTGTCCCTGGCGGCATCAAGAGCAACATGTGTTCAAGCCAAACATGTGCATGTCATATCTAAATCTTCACTTTCTCTCATGTCCCACAATCAGGTAGTTCATCAGCAAGTCCTATTGGAACGACCTCTAAAACATCACAAATTTATACACACCCCTCCAGTTCAACTCTAGCACTCAAGTCCCATCATCTCTCCCCAAAACAGCTGCATTAGCCTGCTAATCAATCTCCTTATCTCCACCAAGTTCCAGCCACATTTACCTTCTTTATGGCCCTCAAATATGCTTAACTAATTCCCACTCCAGGTCCTTCACACTAGCTGCTCCCTCTCTCTGGAATGTTTTTCTCTGGATATCCCCAGGGCTAGCTAGCTCCTTTACATCTCAGCTCAAACATCATCCAAGAAATGTCTTTCCTAAATTGTCCATAACTATTGGTTATGGAAATATAAGGTAGTATCATGGCTTTTGAGCCCATTTCCTTTTATTCTAAGCATTTATCATTATCTGAAATTTACCACTGTTGTTAGGTTAAACAGTTATGATTGAGTCTGGGTGCACGTAGCAAAACACTGCCTACAGAAGCATAACCAAACTGGGTTTATTTTTCACATGTAACAAGAAGTCTTGACAAAAGCTGTCCAGGGCTGGTTCAAGGGCTCCATGACCCATTAGGCACCTGGGTCCCTTACAACTTTTTGCACTGTCTTTTTTAACTCGTGCCTTTCACCTTCATGATGTTCTGACAAAAAGCCTTAATAACCCCTTATTGCTCATGGAATGGAGGCTCCATGAGAACATGGACCTTGTCTGACCTGCCCACCACTGGAAGAATGACAAATCATGTCTTAACAGCTCAACCAATATTTGTTTAATTATTATAAGCTGGTGAAACAGCAATTCAGCAGCCCTACATTTCGGGATCGTTCCTTCATCCTAGGAGTCATGCACAACAGCCATGCCCTCCAACGTAACTGATCTGATAGATTCTACTTCAAGTTTCTCTTCGGACCCCTTGCCTCTGTGTCCTTCTTTCCCATCACTGCCTGAGTTCAGGGCTTAGTACTGCTCACACTGCAGTGGTCTCCTAAGTGGCCTGGCCACCTCCTTCTTGTTTCTCCCGGCACCATATCACACTTGCCACACACACTGATCATATAACTCCCTGAAACCTATCTGTGTCTTTTTGTTGTTTGCTCGAAAACAGAAAGCTCCCTACAAGCAGGGGTGTGTGTGTCCTGTTTACCACTGTTCTTCCAGGCTGTCAACCTGGAGCACATGTACAGAGCAGACACTCAGGAAACATTCCTTACAAGAATCAAAGCTCACATCTAAGTTCCCGATTGTTATGCGCAAGGCCCCTCAGCCTTTGGCCCAGCCCATCCTCCTAGCGATACTGCCTTCTGCATTACTACTTCTACCATGTGTTCAGTCACAGCAAATGACTGAATTTCTAAACTGTTCACACCTTAGTGTCGTTTTCATGTTTTATTATCTCTGCATAAAATGTCTTTATCCCTTTTTCATACAGGAAACTTGTATTTATCTCTCTAAGTCTCAGCTTCTTATTCTCCTCAGCTTAGACACCATTCCTGGCTCCTCCTGGCAAAACAGACGGCTCCCTCCTTGGGGCAGCATTTTAATGACAGTGATGACGATGACGATGATGTAACTGTAATCCCAGCAACTGACTATAGGCAGTGCTTGCAATGCGTCAGGCACGCTTACATATCCTTCACATATATTAATGCATCTCATACTTGTAACAACCCTCTGGGGTAGGAATACTATTTTTTCTCATTTAAGGGAAAGAAATTGAGTAATGGAAAGGTTAACTAATATGGTAAAGTTCACACAGCTAGTGAAGAGCAGAACCTGCATTCAAACCCAGATGGGCTACCTCTGTATGTTGTACACATATTCGTCCAGCCAGGTTGTAAGGCTGTTGGAAGGGGGATCCATGTCTTACTCATGACATCTAATGGGGTCTCAATAAAATAATGTTAAGTACATGTTTTAAAAAAAATCAGTTGCACAAATATAGAATGTGAGAACTGGCTAAAATATAGAACTTGTAAAGAAGAGCTAGAGGTTTGAATAGACTATGAAACTATTAATATACAAGCCGTATCATTGACCCTAGAATAAAATGTTGGGCCACATTCATAGGCACATCATACTAGGGGACAGGTAGTTGCTTCCACATTGTCAGGCCAGCTCCAGGGTCTAGTGCTCTCTTCACTCTTAAAAATGACCAAATGGAGTTTGTCTAAAGATGTAAGTAAAATATACAGATGCTAAGACAGGGGAAGAAAGGTTTAAGGGCATATCAATTGTCTTCAAACATTTGAAAAGGTTTTTCGAACAAAGATTTCTTACAGTTTAAAAGGGGAGAACAAATCCAAAGGTGGAAGCACAAAGGGAGGAGATAAAGAATCTGGGTGATGTGCTGAACCAGCACAGGCCTATTCCTAAGAAGGGGCTGTGAGCATCTTTTTCCAACTCTACATTCAGTGTTATCACGTCAGAACCTTGGAAAAAAACCAGGGTGGGAGAATTTATAACAGAACCACCAAAGCTACAGTCAGGCCTTTTTATTATGGAGAGACAGCTTGCCAGCAAACAGCTGTGCTTAACCCAATCAGAGCTGCTGAAAGAACCTAGGAGGTTACCTTGTGGAGGATGGATGGTGATTAAGAATGCTGTAGAGGGCAAGAGGTGGAACTTGTAGGCAGAATATATATCATGAATGCACAAATTTAATGAGAAGCCAGAATGTAAAATATAAACAATTGTCAACCCTTCGTGTTATTTTCTATTATCTATAAAAACACTATTTGTAGATAAAACACATTCATTCGAAGATGGGAGAACTTTAAGTATCAGATCCTATCAATCTCCTATGTCAAAAGACTAAATAAAATAAAAACAAAATAATACAAGAAAGTTTCTAAAAATCCAGTACTTCTGAATAGGAGGTGGTCCACTGCAACATTCTTCCTCCTGAGGCAAGAATACCAAGTAAAAAGCAAACCCTAAAAGGCTACTAAAAAGTTTACTGTATTTTTCAAATCCTTACAAAATCTATGTTTTCTATCAAATCAAGCCTTAAAAGTAATTCGTAAATTTATTGCTATTTTCAAAAAGTAATATCCCTTGATAGTTGTCTTCTCTATGTTCAAATTCTTTTTATAAACTTTCAATGACACATTTTTAATAAATTGAAATCAATCATAGGAAGAATTTCTACTTCATCATAATTAGTCTTTTGGTGGCTCATATACCTATTTACAGGAAAATTGAACAAATTGTGTTTTAAATTGTTTACTATCAGTGAACTTGGTTGAATAACTGACATATGATTATAGGTATATATATAATACATATTTTTAAATAATGTTATGGAGTTAAAGGTAAAGGACAGAAATGAACTCAACAATTATATATAATATGCAATATAAGCAATATATGAAGATTGACCTATAAGAAATCAATCTTTTCCTTTTAAAGCACTCAAAACAGATACAAAATATACCAATTTAATCTAGCTTTAAATGGACTACAAAATGATAGGTTATGTAAATTTAGTGTTTCCATTCTGCTTATAAATTACAAAGACAACAAATGAATCATTTAAGTAAGTCAAATAATGTGTTTTCTCTTCAGAATGCCTCCTGATCCTCTTCCCCTCTGTTTTATATTCGAGTGGCTCACAAACTGTTAGGAGCAACCTCAAATCATTGTGCGCCCCTTGCTTAACAGATTTTGAATAGTAAATACACTTGAAAAATTGTTCCCAAAATAAAATAGTTCAGATATATCCAACACATTAAAAAAAAAAAAAAGGTAAACTCCACTAGAACAAGATATGTTCCTTTCTTAAAGTTACAATTTATCATTAAGACTTAAATCAAAGGAGCTCCCACAAATAATACATATGATGCCATTCTGAGGTTAGCCTGAATGTAGAATAGGAATTTGGAATGGGGTAAATGTGTTCCTTTTTGGAGTGTTTTGAGACAAAAGAATTTTCAGGATGAATCTACTGTATATCAGAAAAGATATTTTCTCTTTGTGAACTATTCATCAAAGTAAATTAATAATAGTTTAAAATTTGCTAATGTGTCTCTCCTTTGGAGATATAATTTCATGTAATACTCAAAACAACCCTATAAAAATACAGGCACTATTACTATCTCCATTTTATAGATGAGAAAAATAGACACTTGAGACTTTAAATGACTTGCCCATCCTAGAAAGTCTGCCTTTAGAATGATTGATAACCACTTCATTATAAACATGTATCAGAAAATTGAGCAGAATTCTAACTAAATGATTTCGCTTAGTATATGACAATCTTGAAGTTTTAGCTCCTCTGTTATATATGGAAAAGGAGTGTATGTTGGAGATGGCATCATAAAACTCCCCTAGATTAAAATATATATATAAAAGTTATTTAGGCTAAAAAGCAATGAAATTGGGTCATTTGTAGAGATGTAGATGGACCTAGAGAGTGTCATACAGAGTGAAGTAAGTCAGAAAGAGAAAAACAAATATGGTACATTAATACATATATGGGGAATCTAGAAAAATGGTATAGATGATCTTATTTGCCAAGTAGAAATAGAGACAGAGACATAGAGAACAAATGTATGGATACCAAGGGGGAAAGGGGTGGGGTGGGAGGAATTAGGAGATTGGAATTGACACATATACACTATTGATACTATGTATAAAATAGACAACTGATGGGAACATACCGTATACCATAGGGAACTCTACTTAATGCACCATGGTGTCCTAAATGGGAGGGAAACACAAAAGGGAGGGGATATATGTATATGTATGGCTGATTCATTTTGCTGGGCAGTAGAAGCTAACACAACACTGTAAAGCAACTATACTCCAAAAAAAAAAAACACACAGCATGTATCTTAATGTTCTCAAAATGAAAATAACTGACTGGGAGGCAAAACAGGTAAACTGAGGAAGCAGGTGTTATCTACTTTTACAGGTTCTGAAATTCTTAGTGTCCAAGTGTTAAGCAACACTAGAAATATCTTAGGTAAGTTTTTGTTTTTATTTTCTCTCCTTTCAGAACAATATTTGATGAAATATGCATAAATGGCACGCAAACACACAGATTCAATTCACTTTGAAATACTTAAGTTTATAAAAACGAACAGAAAATATCCTTGGAAAAACCTGTACTGAATTTTCAAAAGCCCACACCTTTGAAACAAAGTTTGTGATGTACTCCAAATCATAAACATCAGTGGGTTCTCATATTCCTCACTTCTCCCTCTAATCTCAGAATATTTCCAACAATTTAAAAAGCAGAGCTCTACACCATGATTAGTCTACATATTAAATCATATAGGAGTGCAGACTCTGAATCCAAATAGACCAAGCCCAAGTACAGAAGAGAAAACATTTAATGACAAAATAAAATCCAATAACAGAATAAAACCGTCAAAGAAATGTAGTTTACACAAATTCACAAGCAAAATTTATAACTTTCTTCCCAAAGAACTGCATTGCCTAAATGAATGTGTGCGTCTCAGTGTGAAGGTACATATGCAAAAAAGGCTAAAACATATAATTTTTAAATCTGCAAGTAATTATGACTAGAGCATTCTACTGACACTAATTTTATAAATCATGAGCTTGCATCACAGATCAAGAATACTTGAGGTTTTGCTTCCACTAAGTGAGTCTCTATGTCCTCTGTTTTAACACATGGCCAAAAAAATGATCTCTCACCACATCCTTCAGTGCCTTAGAAGGGTTAGCGCGGCAACCCTGAACAATCCAATGTTAATTTAATTTAAGTAAACTTCTGCTGATAAATGGTTCAGAGAATTGTATTCCTAACAAGATTAAATTTAACAGTTGAAGAAAAAAAGGAAAACTCTACCTGTCCTGTTTAATTTTGTTTTCTCTGTCTTATGAGCATCACTGAAGTTACAACTAAAATAAACTATTTTTTACACATTTAACTTTATCTCTCATTTAATTCATATCTAAAAAATAAAAGATAGCAGAGTGAATATTTATCATTAACCTATTCATTAATTTAAGCAGTGATTCAAGCACACTTATAAACAAAAAATGAAGGAGAATACATATTCTCATACTGATCAGTCATAAGTGAGTTTGGTATATAAGCTTTTTTTTGAGTTTCACCTGCTCCTCCAAGGAAGCAGCTCTCCAGGAGGTGAGAGACATGGGAGTCTGCATGGGCAGAACCCAGGACACGCAGATCCAGTAGTACCTGGTTCAGGTTCTTCTCCATAAGAATGGCAACTTCCACAGCATCCTAGGTTTTAGCCCACTCATCTTGAAAAGGCTTCCATGCATCCTGGAAGAGGGTGCGGCGGCAGCACTGGCTTGACACTTTGAAGAGACACTGGGGGCCGTCACACTTCTCCTCAGCCAATTGGCAAAAAAAGTGGCCCACACCATCCAGAGTCACATTGTTGCTGGTGAAATAGAAGCCCTGAGAGAGCCGTGTGACTGACAGGGTCTTGGTTTTCTGGCTGTGTGTCAGGCCTGTGCCTCTGAGGTGGGAGGGCCAAGTTCAGGACATTGGTCTACCAGAGACCTTCTGGCTCCACATAATATCAAAGAGTGGAGAGCTCTCCATCTCAACGTTAAGACCCAGCTCCACTCAGCAATCAGCAAGCTACAGTGCTGGAAACCCTAGGCCAAACAACTAGCAAGACAAGAACACAAGCCCACCAATTAACAGAGAGGCTGCATAAAATCATAACAAATTCACAGACACCACAAAACACACCACCGGATGCAGTCTTGCCCACCAGAAAGACAACATCCAGCCTCATCCACCAGAACACAGGCACTAGTCCCCTTCACCAGGAAGCTTACACAAACAACTGAACAAACCTTAGCCACTGGGGGCAGACAAAAAAAACACTGGGAACTATGAACCTGCAGCCTGAGAAAAGAAGACCCCAAACACAGTAAGTTAAGCAAAATGAGAAGACAGAGAAACAAACAGCAGATGAAGGAGCAATATTAAAACCCACCAGACCAAACAAATGATGAGGAAATAGGCAGTCAACCAGAAAAAGAATTCAGTGTAATCATAGTAAAGATAATCCAAAATCTTGGAAATAGAATGGAGAAAATACAAGAGACGTTTAAGAAGGACCTAGAAGAACTAAAGAGCAAACAAACAATGATGAACAACACAATAAATGAAATTAAAAATACTCATGAATGAATAAATAGCAGAAAAACTGAGGCAGAAGAATGGATAAAACAATTAAGAAAATGGCAATAGGAACATACATATTGATAACTACCTTAATTGTAAATGGATTAAATGCTCCAACCAAAAGACACACTGGCTGAAGATAAAATAGTGGAAATAACTACTTCAGAGCAGAATAAAGAAAAAAGAATGAAAATAATTGAGGACAGTCTCAGAGACCTCTGGGACAACATTAAATGCACCAATATTCGAATTACAGGGGTCTCAGAAGAAGAAGAGAAATAGAAAGGGACTGATAAAATATTTGAGGAGATTATAGTTGAAAACTTCCCTATTACCGGATATGAAATAGTCAATCAAGTCCAGGAAGCGCAGAGAGTCCCATACAATATATATCCAAGGAGAAACACACCAAGACACATAATAATCAAACTATTAAAGTAAATACAAAGAAAACATTTTAAAAGCAGCAAGGGATGGTGGTGGGATGAACTGGAAGATTGGGATTGACATGTATACAATGGTGTGTATAAATTGGATGACTAATAAGAAAAAAAACCATAAATAGACATTAAAAAAGAAAACAGCAAGGGAAAAGCAACAAATAACATACAAGGGAATCACCATAAGGTTAACAGCTGATCTTTCAGCAGAAACTCTGAAAGCCTGAAGGGAGTGACAGGACATATTTAAAGTGATGAAAGGGAAAAACCTATGACCAAGATTACCCAGCAAGGATCTCATTCAGATTCAACAGAGAAATTAAAACATTTACAGACGAGCAAAAGCTAAGAGAATTCAGCACCACCAAACCAGCTTTACAACAAATGCTAAAGGAACTTCTCTAGGCAGGAAACATAAGACAAGGAAAAGACCTAAAATAACAAACCCAAAACAATTAAGAAAATTGCAATAGGAACATACATATCGATAACTACGTTAATTGTAAATGAATTAAATGTTCCAACCAAAAGACACACTGGCTGAATGGATACGAAAACAAGACCTGTATATATGCTATCTACAAGAGACCCACTTCAGACCTAGGGACACATACTGACTGAAAGTGAGGGGATGGAAGAATACATTCCATGCAAATGGGAATCAAAAGAAAGCTGGAGTAGCAATTCTCATATCAGACAAAATTGACTTTAAAATAAAGACTATTACAAGAGACAAGAATAACACTACATAATGATCAAGGGATCAATCAGAGAAAAAGATATAACAATTGTAAATATTTCAGCACCCAACAGAGGAGCATCTCAACACATAAGGCAAATGCTAACAACAATAAAAGGGGAAATCGACAGTAAAACAATCACAGTAGGGGACTTCAACACCCTACCTTCAGCAATGGACATATCAACCAAAATGAAAATAAATAAGGAAACACAAGCTTTAAATGATAAATTAAACAAGATGGACAAAATTGATATTTAGAGTAGATTCTATCGAAAAACAACAGAATACAATTTCTTCTCAAGTGCTCATGGAACATTCTACAGGATAGACCAAATCTCGGGTCACAAATCAAGCCTTGGTAAATTTAAGAAAACTGAAATCATATCAAGTATCTTTTCTGACCACAATGCTATGAGACTAGATATCAATTACAGGAAAAAAATTTTTTTTAAAAAATACAAACACATGGAGGCTAAACAATACACTACTAAATAACCAAGAGATCAGTCAAGAAATCAAAGTGTAAATCAAAAAATACCTAGAAACAAATGACAATGAAAACATGATGACCCAAAACCTATGGGGTGCAGCAAAAGCAGTTCTAAGCAGGAAGTTTAGAGCAATACAATCCTACCTCAAGAAACAAGAATCATCGCAATAAGCAACCTAAACTTACACCTAAAGCAATTAGAGAAAGAAAAACAACAACAAAAAAAACCCAGAGTTAGCAGAAGGAAAGAAATCATAAAGTTCAGATCAGAAATAAATGAAAAAGAAATGAAGAAAACAATAGCAAAAATCAATAAAACTAAAAGCTGGTTCTTTGAGAAGATAAAGAAAATTGATAAACCATTAGCCAGACTCATCGAGAAAAAAGGGAGAAGACTCAAATCCATAGAATTAGAAATGAAAAAGAAGAAGTAACAGCTGACACTGCAGAAATAGAAAGGATCATGAGAGATTACTACAAGCAACTATATGCCAATAAAATGGACAGCCTGGAAGAAATGGATAAATTCTTAGAAAATCATAACCTTTCAAGACTGAATGAGGAAGAAATAGAAAATATAAACAGACCAATCACAAGCACTGAAATTGAGACTGTGGTTAAAAATCTTCCAACAAACAAAAGCTCAGGACCACATGGTTTCACAGGCGAATTCTATCAAAAATTTAGAGAAGAGCTAACACGTATCCTTCTCAAACTCTCCCAAAATATAGCAGAGGGAGGAACACTCCCAAACTTATTCTATGAGGTCACCATCACCCTGATACCCAAACCAGAAAAGACGTCACAAAGAAAGAAAACTACAGGCCATTATCACTGATGAACAGAGATGCAAAAATCCTCAACAAAATACTAGCAAATAGAACCCAACAGCACATTAAAAGGATCATACACCATGATCAAGTGGGGTTTATCCCTGGAAGCCAAGGATTCTTCGATATATGGAAATCAAATAATGTGATACACCATATTAACAAATTGAAGGAGAAAAACCATATGATCATCTCAATAGATGCAGAAAAAGCTTTTGACAAAATTCAACACCGATTCTTGATAAAAACCCTGCAGAAAGTAGGCATAGAGGGAACTTACCTTAACATAATAAAGGTCATATATGACAAAACCGACAGTCAATATTGTTCTCAATGGTGAAAAACTGAAACCATTTCTGCTCAGATCAGGAACAAAAGAAGGTTGTCCACCCTCACCACTATTATTCAACATAGTTTTGGAAGTTTTAACCACAGCAATCAGAGAAGAAGAAGAAATAAAAGGATTCCAAATCAGAAAAGAAGTAAAGCTGTCACTGTTTGCAGATGACATGATACTATACATAGAGAATCCTAAAGGCTCTACCAGAAAACTACTAGAGCTAATCAATGAATTTGGTAAAGTAACAGGATAAAAAGTTAATGCACAGAAATCTCTTGCATTCCTATACGCAGATGATGAAAAATCTGAAAGAGCAATTAAGGAAACACTATCATTTACCATTGCAATAAAACGAATAAAATACATAGGAACAACCCTACCTAAGGAGACAAATACCTGTATGCAGAAAACTATAAGACACTGATGAAAGAAACTAAAGATGATACAAACAGATGGAGAGATATATCATGTTCTTGGATTGGAAGAATCAACATTGTGAAAATGACTCTACTGCCCAAAGCAATCCACAGATTCAATGCAATCCCTACCAAACTATCACTGGCATTTTTCACAGAACTAGAACAAAAAATTTCACAATTTGTATGGAAACAGAAAAGACCCCGAATAGCCAAAGCAATCTTGAGAAAGAAAAATGGAGCTGGAGGAATCATGCTCCATGACTTTAGACTATACTACAAAGCTACAGTAATCAAGACAATATGCTACTGGAACAAAAACAGAAATATAGATCAATGGAACATGATATAGAGCCCAGAGATAAACCCACACACATATGGTCACCTTATTTTTGATAAAGAAGGCAAGAACATACAATGGAGAAAACACAGCCTCTTCAGTAAGCGGTGCTGGGAAAACGACAGCTACATGTAAAAGAATGAAATTAGAACACTCCCTAACACCATATACAAAAATAAACTCAAAATGGATTAAAGACCTAAATATAAGGCCAGACACTATAAAACTCTTAGAGGAAAATATAGGCAGAACACTCTATGACATAAAGCACAGCAAGATCCTTTTGGACCCACCTCCTAGAGAAATGGAAATAAAAACAAAAACAAATAAATGGGACCTAATGAAACTTAAAAGCTTTTGCACAGCAAAGGAAACCATAAACAAGACCAAAAGACAATGCTCAAAATGGGAGAAAATACTTGCAAATGAAGCAACTGACAAAGGATTAATCTCCAAAATTCACAAGCAGATCATGCAGCTCAATATCAAAAAAACAAACAATCCAATCCAAAAATGGGCAGAAGACCTAAATAGACATTTCTCCAAAGAAGATATACAGACTGCCAACAAACACATGAAATAATGCTCAACATCATTAATCATTAGAGAAATGCAAATCAAAACTACAAAGAGATATCATCTCACACCAGTCAGAATGGCCATCATCAAAAAATCTACAAACAATAAATGCTGGAGAGGATGTGGAGAAAAGGGAACCCTCTTGCACTGTTGGTGGGACTGTAAATTGATGCAGCCACTATGGAGAACAGTATGGAGGTTCCTTAAAAAACTACAAATAGAACTACCATATGACCCAGCAATCCCACTACTGGGCATATACCCTGAGAAAATCATAATTCAAAAAGAGACATGTACCACAATATTCACTGCAGCTTTATTTACAATATCCGGACATGGAAGCAACCTAAGTGTCCATCATCAGATGAATGGATAAAGAAGCTGTGGCACATATATACAATGGAATATTACTCAGCCATAAAATGAAATGAAATTGAGTTATTTGTAGTGAGATGGATGGAGCTAGAGTCTGTCATATAGAGTGAAGTAAGTCAGAAAGAGAAAAACAAATACCATATGCTAACAGATATATATGGAATCTCAAGAAAAAAAATGGTTATGAAGAACCTAAAGGCAGCACAGGCATAAAGACGCAGATGTGGAGAATGGACAAGGGGAGGGGTAATTGTAAGCTGGGATGAAGGGAGAGAGGTGCATGGACTTATATATACTACCAAAATAGATAGCTACTGGGAAGCACCGCTTAGCACAGGGAGATCAGCTTGGTGCTTTGTGACCACCTAGAGGGGTGGGATAGGGAGGGTGGCAGGGAGACACAAGAGGGAGGAGATATGGGGATATATGTATATATATAGCTGATTCACTTTGTTATAACGTAGAGACTAACACACCATTGTAAAGCAATTATACTCTAATAAAGATGTTCTAAATTAATGAATTAATAGATAAAATAAAATAAAATGAAATATATTTTAAAAAGCTTATTTTTCCCCCTTAGGGTACTCAATTTTATTATTTTTTTAAATTTTTATTTCATTTATTTTTTTTATACAGGAGGTTGTTTTTAGTTGTTTATTTTATACATATTAGTGTATATATGTCAATCCCAATCTCCCAATTCATCCCACCCCACCCCCCTGCTTTCCCCTCTTGGTGCCCATATGTTTCTTCTCTGCAGCTGTGTCTCTATTTCTGCCGTGCAAATCGGTTCATCTGTACCAGTTTTCTAGGTTCCACATATATGCATTAATATATGATACCTGTTTTTCTCTTTCTGACTTACTTCACTCTGTATGACAGTCTCTAGATCCATCCACGTCTCTACACATGACCCAATTTCGTTCCTTTTTAAGGCTGAGTAATATTCCAATGTATATATGTACCACATCTTCTTTATACATTCATCGGTCGATGGGCATTTCACTTGCTTCCATGACCTGGCTATTGTAAATAGTGCTGCAGTGAACATGGGGGTGCATATGTCTTTTTGAATTATGGTTTTCTCTGGGTATATACCCAGGAGTGGGATTGCTTGGTCATATGGTAATTTCATTTTTAGTTTTTTAAGGACCCTCCATACTGGCTGCATCAATTTACATGTCCACCAACAGTGCAAGAGGGTTCCCTTTCCTCCACACCCTCTCTAGCATTTGTTGTTTGTAGATTTTCTGATGATGCCCATTCTAACCGTGAGGTGATACCTCATTGTAGTTTTGATTTGCATTTCTCTAATAATTAGTGATGTTGAGCAGCTATTCATGTGCCTCTTGGCCATCTGTATGTCTTCTTTGGAGAAAGGTCTATTTAGGTCTTCTGCCCATTTTTTAATTAGGTTGTTTGTTTTTTTTTTAATATTGAGCTGCATGAGCTGTTTATGTATTTTGGAGATCAATCCTTTGTCCGTTTATTTGTTTGCAAATATTTTCTCCCATTCTGAGGTTTTTCTTTTCATCTTGTTTATAGTTTGATTTTAAGTTTCATTAGGTCCCATTTGTTTATTTTTTATTTTATTTCCATTACTCTAGGAGGTGGGTCAAAAAAGATCTTGTTGTGATTTATGTCAAAGAATGTTCGGCCTATGTTTTCCTCTGAGAGTTTTACAGTGTCTAGCCTTACATTTAGGTCTTTAATCCATTTTGTGTTTATTTTTGTGTATGGTGTTAGGGAATGTTCAAATTTCATTCTTTTACATGTAGCTTTCCATTTTTCCCAGCACCACTTATTGAAGAGACTGTCTTTTCTCCATTGTATATCCTTGCCTCCTCTGTCATAGGTATTTGACCATAGGTGTATGGGTTTATCTCTGGGCTTTCTATCCTGCTCCATTGACCTGTATTTCTGCTTTTGTGCCAGTACCATATTGTCTTGATTACTGTAGAACTGTAGTGTAGTCTGAAGTCAGGGAGTTTGATTCCTCCAGCTCCTTTTTTTTTTTTACCACAAGATTGCTTTGGCTATTTGGGGTCTTTTTTGTCTCCATAAAACTTTTAAGATTTTTTATTCTAGTTCTGTGAAAAATGCCATTGGTAGTTTGGTAGGGATTGCATTGAATCTGTAGATTGCTTTGGGTAGTATAGTCATTTTTACAATGTTGGTTCTTCCAATCCAAGAACATGGTATATCTCTCAATCTGTTTGTGTCATCTTTGATTTCTTTCATCAGTGTCTTGTAGTTTTCTGAGTACAGGTCTTTTACGCTCCTTAGGTAGGTTTATTCCTACTTTTTAAATTCTTTTTGTTGCAGTGGTAAGTGGGATTGGTTCCTTAATTTCTCTTTCTGATCTTTCGTTGTTAGCGTATAGTAATGCAAGCGATTTCTGTTCATTAATTTTATATCCTGAAAATTTACCAAATTCTTGATTATCTCTAGTAGTTTTCTGGGGGCATCTTTAGGATTCTCTATGTATAGTATCATGTCATCTGCAAAGAGTGACAGTTTTACTTCTTCTTTTCCAGAGTTTGGTATATAAGCTTTAAAGAGTGCTTTCATATAAAATTTTTCATTGTACTATGACAATAATTTCAGGCTTGTTACAATGGCTTGGTAAGGCAGAAGAAGAAAAAGGTAGAATTGGGGTGAGTAATCTTTTGGTGTAGAAGCTTTAGGGTGAATGGTATAGAAACATTCTTGTGTCTTAGATTTTTCTGTAAAGGATAATGACTATATTAAATAAAGTCTTAAGGAAAGTCAGGTCAACTCGATGATGGAGTTTGAGTCCCAAAACAGAGAAAACAGTACAGAATATTCGAAATGAGGACTTCAGTGACAAGTAACAAAATTTCACAGTGTGGAATCGCTCCTCTTTCATTTGTCAGGCTTCCAGGTGAACGTTTTCTCTAACCATGAGACAGGCTTTGCCTTTTATACTCTAACAAAATGTATCCTAGGTTAAGATCTGGGGGATTGGTTTGTTCTAGAGTTTCACTCCCCCACAGATTTTCTACCTTGCAATTTGAGCACAATAAGGGCAATGGAATTGTCTGTGAGACATGAACCTGTTAAATAAATCCACACACTGTATATCCTCAGCCTCTTATATGCTAAAAGAATCTTTTTTATTTTCTTCAAGTCTGCGTTTATTCATGGCAGTCCTCAAAGATGTTTCATGAGTCCGCAGGGGCACACAAAAGTCAAGACTACCTTTCAACAGAAAAATAATATTTCTGAGCGTTCTGAATTATGCAAAGAGGTACGTAATTCAGAGATTCTTTCTGACATATAAACAGCCAGACACAAACAGATAAAATAAGGGTCTTTCTGAAATGAGCACTTGCTCTGTATAGATCATCATCCGTTGATTCTAGACCCTGACATTCTGCAGTGCTTACCAGCTGCCACAACAACATACCAGTTCTTTGGAGGAACTCACGTGTATATCTACATTTTACCTACATGAACGGGGCGAGCAGTCAGTCCCATTAACAAGTCAACCCTTTGGGAAAAATTCTTGTATTCTTCTTGAAGTGTTTGAGAGTCTTATTTACACAATTGTACTCTTAGATACAATGAAATCATGGTACGATTGCTCTTAGTAAAATGGAGTCTAACCTGGCTTCCTTTCGTCTTACAATTAGAGAAAAATAGAATTTTAAGTAAAACATATTAGCCATTTATACTGTCATCTGCAGAATTCCTCTTTTATATACAAACAAAAAATCATGATGGGACTGCATTCTATGTTCTAGCCTAGCCTCTTTTTGTCTTATATTCAAGAGAGAAAGTAAAAAGAACTTAAATAAATTTAGTTTATAACTGAAACCATTTCATCCCTAAATTCGTTCTATTATATAAATGTATGGCACCAATCAAAGGGGAGCAATATTTACGTGAATGTTTTCTCCAACCATTATAACCACAATGGTTACATGAGGTGCTCATTTATTGCCAAAAACTATAGTATATCACTCTCAAATCAATTTGGAAAATGTACAATTAGAGTACACAATTGTTATGAACTGTTTATTTTTCTTTATTTGAAATAGTTGGTAAATAAACACTAATTTAAATAAATAAATAATTTAAATAATTTAAATAAATAAATAAATACTAACCATGTCTATTCAGACCCATAAGGTGCTAAGGAGTCTGTTTAAGAATTTTTAAAAAATGCCTAATACTTCTATAAGTTTTATTGACTTATTGACTCATTATGAACTAATCTTTGTCTCTGAGAATCAGCTAAATTATTTTCTAATTTCTTATGTTGAAAATCACATTAATAAATACTGTTCCATTAAAATAGATGCAAATAACAAGCTTGTTTATTTTCTATAGGAAGAGAGAGTTTCTATTCCTCTGTAAAAGAGGGTAGAACTTATGTTTTTCTGTGTTTTTTTAAAATTAAACTTTATCTTGAGATGCTTGCCGATGCACATGTTATTGCCAGAAATAACACAGAGATATCCCAGGAACTCTTTTCCCAGTTTCCCCCATGACAACATCTTACGAAAGTATACTAAATCATCACGATCATACTATCAGCATTGGTATAGTCAAGATTCATCACCACAAGGGTCCCTCCTCTTGTCCTTTTTACTGCCACACACTCTTTTCTTCTCCCACACCCTCCTTAACCTCTAGTAACCATTCATCTCTCCTCCATTTCTACAATTTTGTCATGTGAAAAATGTTCTAGTAATGGAATCATTTGGAATGTGACCTTTTGGTATTGGCTTTTTTTCACTCAGCATAATTCTCTTGAGGGACTTCCCTGGTGTTGCAGTGGTTAAGACCCCTCAGTCCCAAAGCAGGGGGCCTGGGTTTGATCCCTGGTCAGGGAACTAGATACCACATGCATGACGCAATGAAGAGTTTGCATGCTGCAGCTAAGGAACCTGACTACCGCAACTAAGGAGCTGGTAAGCCACAACTGAGGAGCCTGCCTGCTGCAACTAAAACCCTGCGCAACCAAATTAATTAATTAATTATTAAAAAATGATAATTCTCTTCAGATCCATCCAAAATGTTGTGTGTATCAATAGTTGTTGGGTTTTTTTTTTTTATCACTGAGTATGGTAAGGATTGACCACAGTTTGTGCAATCATTCACCTGTTGAAGGACATCAGGATTGTTTTCAGTTTTTGGCTAATATGACTGAAGCTGCTATAGACATTCGTGTATTGGTTTTTGTGTCATATGGTAAATGCAAGTTTAGCTTTTTAAGAAACCATCACAATCTCCTCCAGAGTGGCTGTACAGTTTTATATTCCCACTAGCAATATATCAATGACTCAGTTTCTCCACATCCTCACCAGCATTTAGTGTTGTCACTATTTTATATTTTAATCTTTTACCTATCTTAGTGGTTGCTCTAGTGCTTATACATTCATAACTTGTCACACTTTGCTGGGGTTGTCATTTTATATGTTCAAGTAAAGTATAGAAACCTACTCTCTTTATGTCTCTTTATCTCTCTGTTTATATTTGTCTTAAATAGTTCCTCTAAATACATTTAGAACCACAAAAGACATTGTTATAATTTTTTCTATAATCCTCAAACATAATTTAGAAACCTAAAGAGGAGAAGGAAAGTCAATTGTATTTAACCATACTTTTGCTTACTGTGTTCTTCCTTCCTGATGTTCCACAGTTCATTCTTCTATCATTTTCTTTTGTATTAAAGAACTTCCTTCTTTGATTCATTCTTTTAGGGTAGTTTTGCTGGTGACAATTTCTATTAGTATTTCTTCACCCAAAAATATAGTAACTTCTCCTTTATTCCTTAAAGATATTTTTGCTGGGTATAGGTTTCTGGATTAAAAGTTCTTTTCTTTTTCAGCACTTGAAGAATATTGTGCCATTTCCTTTTGACCTTCATAGTTGCTCATGAGAAATCCACTGTCATTCAAATTGTTTTTTCCATTATGGGTAAATTGTACATTTTCTCTAGCTGCTTTCAAGACTTTTGTCTTGTATTTAGTTTTCAGAAGTTTAATTATGATGTGTGGATTTCTTTGAATGTATCCAATTTTGGATTCTCTCAGCTTCATTAATCTGTAAGTTTGTCTCTTAAAAAATCTGGCAAGTTTTCAGCCATTATTTTTTTAAGCACTTTTCCCTACCTTCTTTTATCCTCTCCTTCCAGGATTTTGATGACACAATTTTAAGTGTAGTTTTATAGATCCATATATTTCTGAGGCTCTTTTTTTCTTTATTTTTTTATTCTATTTTCTCTCTGTTTAGATTGTGCAATTTGTATTGTTCTATCTTCCAGTTCACTAACATTTTCCTCTGCCTCCACCATTCTACTGTTGAGCCCACCCAGTGAGCTTTCTATTTGTTACTATATTCTTCAGTTCTATGGTTTCCATTTGATTCTTCTTTATATCTTCTACTTCTTTCTCAGACTCTTTTTTTCATATTTCAAGCATGTTCATAACTGTTCATTGAAGCATTTTATCATGGCTGCTTAAAATATCTGTCAGATAATTCTAACATCTCTGTCATCTTAGTATTAACAACTATTGATTGTTTTTTCATTCAGTTTGAGAGATTCCTGGTTCTTGGCGGTTTTCTTTTGATATCTGGCCATTTTCTCATTACATTATGAGACTGTGGCTTTTACTTAAACTTTCTATTTTAGCTTTTATGACACTGCTCCAGCTGCAAAAGGGGGGTACCACTTATTACTGCTGGTGGAAACAAAAGTCCAAGTTCTCCACTTGGTATCTGTTGACACCTGACATGAAGTAGGGACTCCTCATTATTGCTGTGTGGTAGTGATTTCTAGCCCCACACACAGTCTCCATTGGCACTGTGGTAGAAGTGGCCTGATGGTGGAACTCTACTCAATACTCTGTAATGGCCTATATGGGAAAAGAATCTAAAAAAGTGTGGAAATATGCATGTGTATAACTGATTCACTTTGCTGTACACTTGAAACTAACACAACATTATAAATCAACTGTACTCCAATAAAAATTTAAAAAATTTTTAAAATGTACACATAAGTAGAATTAGGGGTCTGCTGGTATGCTTTTCCCTATCATCTGAATTTTTTAAAATAACATATTAATTCTATAATAGAAAAATATAGCCTGAGTATATTAAAAGGGAAATAATAATGTTGGAAAAAATTTAAAGGACATTAAGAAAATATCAACTTTTAAAAATTTAGTTAAGCAATACTTACTTATCTTAGAGGAAGTTCAAGGAACATTCAGGGTATTCATAACACCCTTGTGAAGTTTTTAAAGTTTCAAAACTTAGCAGGTTAATTAGAGATATCAGCAAAACAATATATAATATTTTTTTGAAATAGGTAAATATTCTTACAGATTTCCAAAACTTGAATTTGTTAGTCATTGGACATAGTTTACTTTGTCAGTGAAAGCTGGTTTTCACTACTTTCAAATTTTGAAATGTATATGGTGTATATCACTAAAAACATAGCCAATTAAATAATTTGGCTTTTAGGGTCATTCATTTTTCTTTAGTATTTACAACCAGGGCTATTAAAGTCTTAATGTCTCTGGTCTTCCAAGCTCAGATATTGTTATATCACAAAGATTAACAGGAGTAATAAACTGATGTCCTTTAATACTTATTGCAAAATGACCTATTTCATGAAAAGATGGTCTCCAAATGTGTATATACATTTTAAAGATCATAAAATTGAATATTTAATGAAAGGAATTTTTGACCATCCACCTGAATGAATCCTTTTATAAAGCAAACATTTCTATGTAAAACAGTTATATTTTATTTTCTACTTTGTAAGTCTAATTCATTATTACAAAGATAATAAAATAGAATAACTTTCCTCTAACACTAATTAAATATAATGAGGTTTCTCATATCCTGGTTGTGATGGTGAATTTTATGTGTCAACTTGAGTGGGCCATGGAGTGCCCAGACATTTGGTCAGATATTAGCCTAGGTGCGTCTGTGAGGGTGTGCCCAGATGAGATTATTATTGGAATCAGCAGATTGAGTAAATCAGATACCTCTTCTCCCCCAGATAAGTGGGCCCCATCCAGTCAGTTTAAGGCCCGAACAAAACGGTTGACCCTCCCACGAGTAAGAGAGAATTCCTCCTGCCCAACAGCCATCTAGCTGGGACACTGGGTTTTTTTTGCAGCCTTGGACTTGAGCTGAAGCATCAGCTCTTTCTGGGTCTCAAGCCTACCAGCCTTCAGATTGGAAGGACACCGTCACTTCTTCCAGTTTACAAGCCTTCAGACTCAGACTGAAACTAAGCTTGTTGACTGCAGATCTTGGGACTTGTCAGCCTTCATAATATGTGACCAATTCTTCGTTATCTATCTATCTATCTATTGGTTCTGTTTCTCTGGAGAACTCTGACTAATACACAGGCTAATAACCTATACTGATATTAATAATATTAATAATAATACAACTCATGTGAATACAGTGAATTCTGCTCACACAAAATCTTACATAAATTCTCAAGTCCCTGTAATTTTGTTAGTCTAATTGCAAAGTTCATCAGTTTTAGTATATACAACTACATTAGAACCTTATTTTTCTTGTATACATTTGAATAATAAATTGAGAACTATGTAGAGGTGATTTCAGGCATTCTTGATATGCAGTGTGTCAGAAATGAAGGATAGGAGAAAGGGTGACCCATCATTTGAATAGGCCCTGAATACTCTGTAGCAAGAGCTGACAATAACTCTTTACAAAGAAAAAATATCAATTCACTGTGAATAATATGTCAAAGACTGATATTTTATATTTCATCTTGTAAGTATAAGGAAAATGATAACATGCACAGAAACATTGTTTATGAAGTAGGAAAAAATGTGTAGCTCTTTCCAATTCGCTTCTAACAAACATAGTGTGGGACAGATATCTACTTTATAAAAATATATCTTAAAAGCAATAATACCATGATGAAACTTTGCTGAACAGTACAGCCATAGGTGTCTATTTTTACTAAATACTAGAGGAATAGTAAAGTTTTTTTAAGCTTACTAAATTCAAATTGTACTATTCTTAAGTAAAACCTGTATATATAAGGTTCAAACATTTATTTATAAACTCCACAAAGTTCTTTTTAGTTAAAATGTATAAATATTACATACACACACACACACACACACTTTACTGCCCCAGTAAAATATGCATCCTATTTTCATTGCCTTAACTGTTTAAACTATTGCAGATATACTCATCATAAGTCATAATGGAAAGCTGTCATGTTATTTAAGGTGACCACTTAGACCCTGAAGTAACTGCCTAATAATAATGATGACAATCATGATAGTGATGATGCCAATAAATGCTCACATTTAGATAGTGTTTACTGTATGTTGTACTCTGTTCTAAGAGTTTTACATAAATTAACTTAGTCCTCACAAAATCCCAATGAGATGGGTATTATTATTATTCCCATTTTACAAATGAGCAAACTGAAACACAGAGAGGCCATATTCTCTAAGTATATAAGATACCTTTTAAAAAATTGTTTTGCCTTAATTTGTAATATTAAAAACTAGATACTCCCTAAATATAATATAAACACTCTTATTACAGAGAATTATCTAGATACTTAGAAATGAAGATTATACAACAACATGGAAAATGCCTATGATATAATATTAAGTGAAAGAATACAGAATATAAAATTGCATTTTCACACTGATTACAACTGTATAAAAGTCAGCCATGCACATAGTCAAGGGCTAGGAAATGTACAACACAGTGCAGGACCTGCTGCTCCTCTAGGAGCTCGTCTGTCTCTCCTTCCCCTCAATGCCCAGCTGGGCCGTGCTCATTACATAGTCCCATGATTCATACTGAACCCCTGCAATCTGGCTTTTTCCAACTACAGTCTTGGCCTGGAGTCCTGAAGGTCCCTAATTCACCACCACAGTCACCAAGTCCAAAGGCTCTTTTCTTCACCATCCTCCATCTTTTCACAGCACATATATTCTTACCAGTAATTTTCTTTTCCAAATTATCTTCAGAAGTGTCAGTTGGATGGATGATGCCTCTTTTACTGGCTCTTCCCCTGTTACCTAAGAGATTTCCCATGCCGCTGTCCTCTGTATCATGGCAACTGAATCTGCTCCAGTAACCACAATATTTACCTCCATGTAGGTAGTCCTCAAATATAAAGCAAGCCCTAAGCGCCACACCTAAGTTCAGCTGCCTGCCAGCATCTCCCACTGGCATTAACTCTTGTCATGGATGAAACTCCTCATCCTGCTCACGATCAAACTGGATCTCCAGACTCCTATTTCTCTCTAGGGCACCCTATTTTGCTCTAGATCTCCATACGTGAAACCTCAATGTCACATGGGTCAAAGCTCTGTAAAATACAGCTCCCAACTCCCTTCTTACCCCATCTTCAACATCTCCTCTAGGTTCTAAAAGAATAGGAACCTATGCTTGTTCCCAAGCACACCCTATGCTCATTCTCCATGTCCAGAACCCTACGCGAGTTTCAATTCATCCACGAAGTCTTTCTTGGTGACTTTCACTCAGATGTGTTTTCTCCACCTTTAAAATTTCATAACACTTATATTTCAGTTTTCATATGGCAGTTATCATGTTTGACATCCTTATGTTATAGCTATTTGGTTGAGCTACATGAAATTGCTAATAGTTTTAACCTATATGGTTCAACCTAATATTTCTGTTGATTTTAGAGGCCCTAAGTAAACAGCAGTCTCTACAAGAGTAGGGATGAGTTTTGCCTTTCTTTGGGACCCCCTGAGAAGCCCAGAACATTGGAAGTGTTTGTCAAAATAAAGAATCTTAATCAATCTATCTATATATCTACATTTATATCTCTATCTTATCCATATCTATCTACCTATCTATCTATAAAAGTCAGTTGTCTGTAGCAATTAGTGTAACCTATCAGCTCCAGTGGTAGAGGTGAGAAGCTTTAGAACCTGAAACTTCAAAACTTCTGGTAACATAAAATACTTTGTTTCAAGAAGCTGTTTTAAAATAATTTATGAAGGAAACATTCTTGGATTTAGAGTTTGGCAGGTACAGTAAAAAAGCTTTTCAGTTGACTGAAATAAAAAAAAAAAATCAAAACCTTTTTAGCACGGGTACTTCCCTTATAAAAACAAATTGCCTAAAAGCAAAGCACAGCAGTTTGTGCACAGTGAGCACGTGCCTCCTGCCGTCACAGGAGGGGTGCTGGAGAAGGAGGGAACGATTTGCATTTCTATAGCTTCTTTTGTACGCCCAGATTCGAAAGCATTTCACAAAGCAGTAAACATCATCACCAAGAAGAGACAGTGACAGGATGTCCATAAAGTAGGGACTCTGAGTAGAGACACAGCAGTGCCCGCACAGCTGTAAACAGAAGCGCAATTCATCTGCGCTGGCTAAGAAAGGGGGAAAATGTGTCTGCAGGGTTCTTCAGCATCACCTGAACCATCCACAGAAAGCAACTCGTTTCTTATACTTTCTCAAAGAAGGACTTCAATTCATATTGAGTCCTATTTGCTGGCGTCCTCAACAAATTACAGGTCTCCACTTCTAGGTGATGGCACTGCTCATCAATCAATCGCCTACCCAATTCTCCCCTTCTCCTACAGGAATCACTGTTGTGAATGAAACACCCAGATGAAAAGGATATAGCCCTTTGATGGTATCTGGAGCCGTGCGGTGCCCTGAAAGCATTAGGGACAGGAGAGGAAACACACACTGCTCCCTCTCTAATGTTTCAGCGGCCCATTCTAGGGAAAATGTTACTAAAGCTTGGAGAAATTGAATACAAAGGTGGACTTTTGCTGTGCGTCAGTCTTGCTTCACCACAGCTTGGGCACTGCGATTCTGACGGGGCAGGGAGCTCTCAATCCTGCTGTGAATGGCCCTGAGCCCTGCACCTCCCCTACTGAGCCCCGGCAGCAGACCTAGGACCATCCTCCAGGGGTCACAATTGGGTTACACATTCCTCACAGCACAGTGACTGAGCAACCTGATTTGGAACAATTTATTTGAATCCTTCTTCATTAAGATTCAAATGGAATAAGTAAGGTAGAAATTGAACAGACAGAGAAATTGTGCCTTGCTTCTCCAGCAGTCAGTAAACATTTATTCACTACGCCCAGTTTGTGTGCTCTCTCTCTTTTCCCTCTCTCGCTCACAGTTATTCTTCCAATCCTTCGGGCTTGCTGTTTTAATGCATAATTAAGAAGGTCAGAATTAATGAAGCGGTATGGAGTAAAGTTCAAGGAATCCCCAGGCACTATTTATTCTATTAGATCTCAGGCATGAATGTCAGCTTGGCAGCAGAAGCAGCAGAAGCAATGGGGTTGGCTACATCCCAGGAACGATCCACTAAGGGAGACTCACCCGCACTGTCAGGTCATTCCTCAGCTCCTTCCCTGCGAAAATCACACGTAACTGGTCAGCTGGAACCCCCTGTCGCTTAGCAACCACCTCCTTGAGCTGGAAGATGCTGGTGTCAGAATCGACCTCCACTGGGAAACCATGGCTGGAGTTGAACCTGACAAACACTGACCAAGAAAATTGGAGGGGAAAAAAAAAAAAGTAAGCATTACTCGAAGCCCTTAAATGGCAATAGCAACATTTCTAAACTGATTTACCCATCACCCACCCTTTGATGAACAGCATGCATTTTCTTTCACTTGGAACATAAAACTTAATGCTATGGAGTAACATTTGGAGAAGAATGGAATTTCCCTGGGGGACTTCCCTTTCATATATTAGTCAGTGACCCGCAAACAAAATTGCCTGCTCCCTTTGACATCCATCCTAGGAAACAGGGGGACTCGAGCAGAACACTTGCTTGATTGGAATTGTAAGCTTCCCATGAGCTTATCAGAGAGATTCAGCTCTGACAGCCTGTACAAACTCACACTGCCTCTACAGTGCCCCTCTTAATAAAAAATCAAATGCATTGTGTTAGCACCCAAGGTACAGCAATGGAAGAAAAACAAGCCACTTTATAGATCAGAGTGAAGACCCAGCAGAGCCCTAAGCACTGGTGGTCCCAGCCAAAAGGCTTCACTGGGTCTTATGGAAATATATATTTGCCCTTTCTTTTGAAACTAGTGATATACCCTTTCTCTTTTTGGAAACACCGGTCCCCTCAAGACCCAGGCTGGAGCCTCACAGTCTTCTTACATGCCCTCTTCTCACTGCCAACTGCCCCGCCACCTCAGTGGCTCTTGCAACTGCCCTTTCCTTCCTCTCCTTCTGTCACTACGCTCATTCAATCACGTCTAGATTCCTGCAACAGCCTCCCAGCTGGAGTCTTAATATACTCTCTTCACCTCTGAAATGTCCTACACTGTTCTGCAAAGTAAACCGTATTAATCTAGAGCCCTCGCTGTGTTGTAGCCCTCAAATCCTTTAAAGGCACAAATCTTTCAAACTAAATGCTCCCAAAAAACATATAGCAGAAAATGCCTGCCTGCACCCCTTGCCTCTGTTCATGTCACTCCCTTCCTCACCTCTGCCTTTTGAAAGCCTGTTCACTTCCACGATCCATCTCAAATGTGACCTCCTCCAAGAGGCCTCTCACTATCAGCACCCTCAAGACAGAGCTCACCTCTTCAGGGCTCCAGTGGCTTTTACTGTGTACATCTTACAAGACTTGCCACATTCTCTCATGGAAGCAGTATAGCAGAGGTGACAAATACATCCTCCAAAATGAGAGGACCTATTCACCAATTCCTGTAGGTCCCTTATCAGCTCAGGAGACTGGGGTAAACACATTAACCTTCACTCTTTAACTCTCAGTTCCCTAATCTTCAAAATATAAATAAACCACAGAGCGTGTTCTATGATACATTAAGTAATATTTATAGTGTTTATAACTATCACATAATTACTTTAAAAAATAATGAATATTTGTATATGTCTTTGGTATATATTTTACCTCTTTAAAAGATTATACACTCCTCAAGGTCAGGCACTATAGCTTATTTTCTGCTGTATCTCCTTTATTTATTTTTTAATAAATAAATAAATATTTTGTTTATTTTTGGCTACATTGCGTCTTCATTGCTGCATGCAGCCTTTCTCTAGTTGCACCAAGCTTGGGCTACTCTGTGTTGCAGTGTGCGGGCTTCTCATTGCAGTGGCTTCTCTTGTTGTGGAGCATGGGCTCTAGGCACGTGGGCTTCAGTAGTTGTGGATCATATTGCCTTATTCCTCCTGCAACTCACCATGATTTTGCATAGAATGCTTCTTAGACTCTAATGCCATGGACTATTTTGCTTTATCAATAAATGATGAGAACTTGAATTGTGAAAAAAAATAAAATCCATTTTTTGTTATTTATGGTAGTTAGGTTCTATAAAGTCACGACAAACACTGAACTAGTGAATACTGAACCACTGCTCCTAGGAAAAATACAGGGTTAGGTTCCTGTGAGCCTCTGGTCACAACATTTTCATCAACCAATCAATACATAGCCTTGTTTTATGTGTGTGTCTGTTTAAAGACACCTTATTTAATATACACAGTTGATGCATTAACAATGAACTCATGGCCAGCAGCAATCAAACTCATATCTGAACGAAGCTTCTTTAACACACATATTCTCTCCACAAGGCATATCGTTGCCTTCCTGTACTTAGGACACTAGACAGCATTTCAACATTAGCCTTGGGGGTCATTTTAAAGAGCAAAATCACCAAGAAAAGGCACAAAAATGTGAAAACACAGCACTAAATAGAGCACAAAAAGGACACTTGTTGATAGTATGATAACTGAAACAAGAAAGGAGAGCACAGCCTTGTTCTATCTCAGCTAGGAATCTGCACAGGGAGCCGCTCAAATTTCCTCACTATTCTGTATTTGTCTGTCAATGACCAAGAAAGTGCCACAAACATTGATTTTGAGGTTAGAATACAATACATTTTACCATGTAGATGAATTTGCAAATATGGAACCCATGAATAAGGAAGACTGATTTATTACAATAGGATAAAGTTCTGTGGGGGAATGGAAAAGAAAAACAAGTTTGAGAAAAAGAAATACAAAATTTCTTACTACTAAAGATGAGCTTTTTGTGTATTATTAAACTGAAGATAGTGAAAAGCAAATCATGAAAGTTTTAAAATCCCACTGAAAACATTTTTTTACAATGCAATTGTTTTATTATTTAAACCTTAATATAAGCAGTATGACAATACTGTGAATATTAAAGCCTACAATAAATTTTATACCTACTTAAAAATGTGCAAGATTTGAGCAAAATAGAAGATTACTGACTCTAATATAATAACATTAATATGAAATCACAATGAAGTTGATTAATATAAAGAAATAAAAACTGCACCAACTCCAAACTGAAAAATCATCCTACTTAGAGTCAATTGGTGGAAACAAGCATCATAGTGATGTGGACACAAACTTGAGATCACATTGTTCTGCTGTTCCACGGTTTTGTTTCTTTGTATTTTTGTTTGCTCAATCACTAATAAAATATTTTTAAAATATTTTATTTGCTCTTTTTTATAGAAATAATTTTCAAACAATTTTGCATCCTCAGTTGCTTCAGTCAAAAAGAGGTTTATAAAGATATCCAAGAAATACAGTTCTTCTGATAGGAAGGGAATTTTAGGGAAAGCTAGTATTATATAAACATATAATGATATTAAATGTTCCCAGTTTATGTCTTTCCCTTCCAGAGATGGGATAACTTGCTATCTTTGTGAATAAAATTAATTTGCCCCAGCTTTTTGCTGTTGTTGTTTTTAATGGCAACTTATAGGCCTTTATCTTTAATTCTTTTCTTGCTATCAAGAAATTTTCCATGTGACACTAAGGCAAGTTTATTTCACTAATTTTTTTGTATTGAAGTATAGATGATTTACAATGTTGTGTTAGTTTCAAGTGTACAGCATAGTGATTCATTATTTTTGCAGATTATACTCCATTATAGGTTATTACAAGATAATGGGTATAATTCCCTGTGCTATACAGTATATCTTTGTTGCTCATCTAGCTTATGTATAGTAGTTTGTATTTGTTAATTCCATACTTCTAATTCACCCCCCCATATGGTAACCACAAGTTTGTTTTCTATGTGTATGAGTCTGTCTCTGTTTTGCATATACATTCATTTGTATTATTTTTTAGATTTAATGTATAAGTGATATACAGTATTTGTCTTTCTCTGTCTTACTTATTTCACTAAGCATAATATTCTCTAGGTCCATCCACATTGTTGCAAATGGCAGTATTTCATTCTTTTTATGGCCAAATAATATTCACATATATATAAATTCATGTTTCATGTATATATTCATATATATAGATATATCACTTTTTAAATCCAATAGTCTATTGATATATTAAAACATCTATTTGTGGATTGCTTCCATGTCCAGGCTATTGTAAATAGTGTGGCTGTGAACACTGGGGTGCATGTGTTTGAATTAGTGTTTTCAATTTTTCTGGATATATATCCAGGAGTGGAATTGCTGGATCATATGGTAGTTCTATTTTTAGTTTTTTGAGGAACCTCCATACTATTTTCCATAGTGGCTGCACCAATATACATTCCCATCAACAGTATACAAGGGTTCCCTTTTCTCCACATCCTCTCCAACATTTGTTATTTGTAGATTTTTTCATGATAGTCATTCTGACAGGTATGAGGTAGCACCTCACTGTGGTTTCAATTTGCATTTCTCCAATAATTCGCGATGTTAGACATATTTGCATGTGTCCGTTAGCCACTAATTTTCAAGATGAAGAAAATGAATATAATTAAATTACTTGAATTGAGTAAAAGAAAGGAAGAAGTAAATGTTTTCATTGTAAGCTAATATACATTACTGATTTGTGCATTAAAGACATTTAAGCTAATCTCTTCTAAAGTCAGCATTACATTACTGTTGAGTGAATGAAGAAACATACTTGAAAGAGTGTCTGGCACACAGTAAACATTCACTAAATGATAGTACTAATTGTGTATAAGAAGTGTCTTCCATTGACTTAATACAATTCATAATTAATGGTTAACAAAATGGTTAGTGAGTCTTTGTCCCATAGACCAAAACTTACACTATAGTTTCATTCTTAAACTTAAAATACAAAATTCCACTTGCAAATATATTTTCTAACTTCCCAGCGAAGACTTAGACCTGTGGCAGCACCACTCAACATGTGCCAGGGCAGAGTGTGAATTCAGATACAGAGCTCTCAAGCCAGGCCACCTGGGTGAACTCTCTTCTCAACCTTCCTGATGTGTCACTTAACCTTTCCATGCTTTAATACCCTCAAAATTAAAAACAGCATTGATGTCTACTTTCTAGGGTTGCTACAAGGATTTAATGGCTGACTGCATGTATATTGTGGACACTCAGTAAATGTTAGCAGCTATAATTAAACAATAAAAATTAACCACATTTTCCAAAATAAATTGGAAAATAGCTTTCTGGTAGTCATCAAAATGATGTTACATTCTTAAGCTCCACTTAGATATATTTGTTAAAATCCTCTCTTAAAATCTCTATAGATGTGAAGAAACTGGAACTCCATACATTGCTGGTGGGAATGTAAAATGGTGCAGTCACTTTGGAAAACAGTCTGAGGAACAGGCAGTTCCTCAGACAGTTAAACATATAAAGTTACCATATAACCCAGCAATTCTACTCCTAAGCATATACTCAAGAGAAATGAAAACATATGTCCATGTAAAACGTTATACATGAGTGTTCATATCAGCCTCCTTTTTAACAGCCAAAAGATGGATTAATTAATAAATGGATATATGCACACGTGGTATATTCATACAATGAAATATTCTGTGGTAATTAAAAAGGGATGAAGTACTGATTCATACTACAACATTAATGAAACTTAAATACTAAGTATTATAAAAGAAGCCAGTTACAAAAGACCACAAGTTATATTATTCCATTCATATTAAATATCCAGAACAGGCAAATCTTTAGACACAGAAAGTATATTAGTGGTTCACTGGGGCTGTAGTGGAGAGCATTTGGGGAGAAATGAGAGTTACTGCTAAAGGGTAAGGGTTTCTCCTCAGGGTGATGAAATCTTCTAAAATTGATAGTGGTGATAGTTGCAGAACTCTGAATATACCAAAAAAACACTGAATTTACACTTTAAATGGGTGAAACTTTTAGTATGTCACTTATATCTCAGTATAGCTTTCTACCCACAACTCCCCCCGAAACATCTCTAGATAGTCATCACTTGTTAAAGTACTTGGCAAAAGACAGTTACTTAGTACTTTGGGAATAAGCAAATAAATGAATGTGCATTCAATTAATCTTAAATGGCTTTCTTTCTTATTTTTATTCATCAGCGAAGACTGCAATTACAGGAAGAAACTTAAAAAATTCATAAACGTCATCTTTTGCATTTAGATGTTTGTTTTTATAATGTGATAAAGTTTTGTTGTTAAATATCTCACAATTGCTGTACCTAGAAGTGCTTTTAGGACCCAGACTAGTGCTAATGGTATGAAAAAAAAACAACATATATTTCAATGTTAATACAGAAGCTCTAATTTGCTCAAATTATTAACACTGTTTTAATTTCCGTATGCTATAAAGTCAGTATGAATAAGATTTAGACAAATTGCTGGTGACATTAAAATTCATTCGTTTGTACTTTCAACAAATATTTACTGAATAAGTATCTATGTGCTAGGCACAGTGCTACAAACTGATGCCACAAAAATGAATAACACAGCCTGGGGGCAGAGATGACAAAACAGAATTATGCACTACAACGTGCTGTATGTTAATATTAGGGTTTGTACCATGTGCAATACACCGAATGCTTTGAGAACAGAGAAGAGGGAGTGGCTAAAGGCTGGAGGAGTTAAAAATATTTCAGAGGTAAAGGAAAATTTATGGCAGATACAGAAAAATAAGTAAGGGATTTTCAACTGGATTTCTTTTTATTGCGACAGAAGAAAAGTCATAGTATACTAATTACTCTTTTAGGAAAAACCAAGGTGTTTTCATTAGCCATGAGGATATCAGTATTATAATGGATGGATGTATTTGCAGTAGCGAGTGATCAGACAGCACTAAGTGTCTTAAATAATTCTGAGAACTCTAAAGGTGTCTCTTAAAACTTTTAAAAGGCTAAGTTTTCTATTGCACAAAAGAACAATCTTTCAATATTCAGACAATATGTTAACTCATCTGGGTATCCCACATTTAAAAAGGAATATGTTAAAATATCTACATGTTTATATTCTGAACTGTATGATATTCTAAAAGTTGTATCATGATTATGAACTTCACACCTGAGGCCAATATTTGGTTAACAAATGTCTACTGTTAATTAAATTGGGCATCAGTTGTGTTGATTGTGCATGGTTTCTCACAAAGGCATCTCTAGTTCTATTATGTAGATTAATACAAAGTTGACCCTTGAACAACTCGGGAGTTAGGGGTGCCAACCTCTAAGCAGTTGAAAATCCACATGTAACTTATGGTTGGCCTCCATATATGTAGTTTCTCAACATCCATGGTTCCTTGGTATCTGAGGTTCTCCATCTGCAGATTTAACCAACTGCAAATCATGTAGTATTATAGTATTTACTATTGAAGAAAAATCCACATTATAAGTGGGCCCACCCAGTTCAAATCCACGTTTTCAAGGGTCAACTGTAACTATCAAAAACATCATGCCATTTCACTTCAACTTGATGTTTACAACAAATTTATGTGTGTATACATATAAATACATAGACACACACACAGTCTCTTCCAATATAAGCTTTAAGGGTTAAGAAGCTAATGTGTTTCTTATCCTCTCATCATACAGAGTTCTACAGGTCCTTCTGTAATAACAACGATGTGCTCTGATAGATGGACAAGTACTTTCCAAATTTTAACACTGATAGAAAATATCATAGGTCCAGTAGATAATTTTAAGGCTAAATACCTGAAGTTCAAGACAAGGAGTCAATGAGAACTTTATTTAGTCCAGTAAATTAAAACTCATCTTTGAACATGTGAGTATTTGCTTTGACACAAAGTCTCTGCAAGAGTTCGTATTAAATCATTTAACTCTTCATTATTAAATGTGGGCAATGCTCTGAACCTACTTCAAATGATCACTCTTGAGGAGCTACAACAAACATTATGGTAAAGATTATTTAAAGCAAAAAGTTTTCCATTAAATCAGTATAATGTTAATATTTGCCACAAAAAAGGAAGAATTCAACTCAAATCTTTCTATCAGGTATCATTCTCCATTGGGTCTTTGGTGTTTCTACAATTTTGCTTCACTACCCTCCATGCTGCACAGTCTTTTCATGGGTGTTTGTATAGCAAACATGTGGATCAAAGGGCAGGCATGCTTACTGTCTTTTATAAAAGATTTAGGTTCCCTAACTTTCGGGTTCCTCTACTTTAATGCCATCCACTGTGAGTGCAGGTGTCACCTGGCCCTCTTCACATTGCCCTATGGGGACTGGGGCTGGGGGGATGCCGATAGCATGGCTACTGATGTTGCTGTGAGTAATAAATGATCCTATTCTCTGACTCAGAAGTCTCATGTCTTCTACCAGCATCCATGCAACTGTGGCAGGCCGAATTTAGCTTACAAAGAGGGTGAAATCATAGACCCTTCATGGTTTTTGCCACTGCCTATCAATTCCCTGCTTTAAGCATTATGTTCTCACTCTCTATGGTGTTTTCTGTTTTTATTTTTTTGGCACTCCATAAAACACATTTAGAAAATAAAATAAAAGTGCACTCTGGGCTGAAATAAAATACAAGTATTTATTTATTTTTTTGCGGTACTTGGGCCTCTCACTGTTGTGGCCTCTCCCGTTGAGGAGCACAGGCTCTGGACGCACAGGCTCAGCAGCCATGGCTCACGGGCCTAGCCACTCCACAGCATGTGGGATCTTCCCGGACTGGAGCACGAACCTGTGTCCCCTGCATTGGCAGGCGGACTCTCAACCACTGTGCCACCAGGGAAGCCCACAAGTCTTTATTTTAATCAAGGACACTCCTTACCTTGTTTTTCTCTTTTTTGTTTTTTGGGGGTTTTTTTGTTCATTTGTTTTGTTCTGTTTTGAGATGAGATCACTAAATAATGCTTAAGCTTCAAAAACACTTTCATTAACTAGTATAAGTACTTTCAACTTAAAGAATCCTAACAATCTAACAATCTGGTGCAGCATATGCTAACTTAGAAAAATGACATAGTCGTTTTCCTTTTCACTTTGAGAACTTGCTCGTGCTGTTTAAAAGGTAATTACTTATTTTTGATTTTTCACACTTAAGTCTTTAATCTCAATTGAATGTATCTCATAAATGGGTGTCAGGAATCCAGTATTACATAGATACAGATACATAGATATATTGACTAACTAAATAAATAACCTTCACAAATCAAATCACTCATAATTAAATGACAAAGTATTTCATTCACCTTTTCCAAGATTTTAATCATTTATCATAAGCTTTTTATTTTCTTAAAGAAAAATTGAAGTTTGATTTTTAAAAATCTAGAATTTTCCCAAATAATACAGCATTCATGTGCAGGTGGAGCAAACTTTCAAAGTCATGTCCCATTTCATTACAAATTTATCTACAAATGTGTGTGTTAAAAGCTCTCCTCAGCCCTTGTAATAAATGTTAACAACCTTGTCACTACAGTAAACACCCTGAGACAATCAACGGGCCAATCTTCGACCCAGGTATTCTCATGGCTGCTGAGATGCTCAGAGGCCTTCACATTGACCATGGTCCTCCAACTGTGTAACATACCCATATTCAGCACTCCTCACCCCAATGGAGAGGATGCTTGCCTAAAAACTCCCAGAGTATGTGAAAATCTTCTCCTCCAAATATTATCATCCAGATCTTTGCATATTAAGCTGCCTTCCCAGATATCACCTCTATAAATATATCAGAGGAAAGCCAGTGGAATAGTCAAATCCTCTGTGTCCAACCTTTCATGCAACTCCAAGAAGTGGGCTAGCTTCTCTCTCAACTAGTCCTTCTTTGACATCTCTAAATCTATCCCCTGATTTCTGTTGCTATTTATAGAACTACCTTTTGTTTTCCTTCAATTTTAGATCCCCAGTTTGGGGATCACCTACAGGTTGGATTTCAAGAATTGTCAAATTGTCTTTTCTCACAAAAGGTTCATCTTCCATAATAGTAATTCTATACCTGACTTTGAAGGAGGCTTCCAGAAATTTTACTATGCTTTTCATTATATTTCAACAATATGAGTTCACATTATTGTTTCACAAAGCTTCTGATTTTCTTTCAGAATTAGAAAGATTGATCTCTTTTTAATTGAGATGTAATTCATATACCATAACATTCACTTTTTTTTTAAACTTCTCTCAAGGGCCAGCAGCCATGCACCCCGCCTTGAGATGGGGCAAGTGGGGACACCTGGGGCCTTTCCTCCAGAAGCTTGGGGAGAAGGGCTACCCAACCATCCAAGGTATGTTTCCAGGTCCTCAGCCACTCTCAGCACCCACCACTCCATCCCTCATGTGTGCCAAAACTCACCCTTTTAAAGTGCACAATTATTGGTTTTCAGTATATTCACAGAGTTACACAACCACTCTAGTTGTTCACCACTACTTAGTTCCAAAATATTTCCATTATCCCCCCCAGAAAAGCTATAGCTTTGTAATATAGTTTGAAATCACTGAATACGAGAGAGTCTGATTTGGCTAATAAAAGTCCTGAATATTTTATAAAATGGATTTGGATTAAGAATTCAGTCTAGCATCTAAAAGAACTATAATGTTATATATCAATCATGTCTCAGTTAAAAAAAAATCAGTCTTGGAGAGAGAAAGCTGTGATGGGTGCCAACTTTATGGCATTGAAAAAGTACTAACTACATAACATAAAAGAGGTGAAAATCCATCTTTAAAAGACAGGAGGCAGCTGCCTGTGAAATCTGAAGTGGAGACATAAAAGCCCTGTTTACGGAGTGGAAGCAAAAATTGCTATTCCAGTGTGAGAAGGCATGCCCGCATTTATCCCTTAATGCCCCCTCCCAAATCAGTCCTTTGGCACTGGACACCCAGTAAAACAGGGTGTTCTTAGGACCAAGTGGAAGGACATGCAAACACTACTAATGACAGGCTGAGGCTTGATGGGCATCACGGGTTGGGATTTACTGAAACTACTGAAAAAGAGCTAAGCCCCATAACAATTTAAAAAGATTTCTGAATGTAATGGCAAGAAAATATCCCTGTATGTGATTATATTTGACTCCTTCTCCAACCTGGATACATGAAGATCAATGAGATTACAGATGATTCTATTTTCTTTCCCTCATTCTTCTGTATTTCTTGTTATACTTTAAAATGGGGGAAATGCCTCTAAATTAACTTAATTTTAAACTTTAAAAAGTCAGTTTCCTGATAACAGAAAAATTGCATTCATTAAATAGAACAAAAATTCTATGATTCCTTATTTTTATGATGAGAAAACCCAAATAGGAGATTGCCTGACTTAGACAAGCCATGTGCCCCTGTTTTAGCTCAATCGTGTATGTGCCAGAGCATTTTCAGGTTGCACAATGTCAAAAATCATGTAATTCATGGTTTTCAGTTCTTTATGATCAGAGGAGAAAGAAAAGATTTCTAGTTTAGGAAACTATGTGAAAGGTAAAATGGTAAATTGTGACGGATGACACAGGAGTGGGGCAGTCTGGCTTGTGTGGCCGTGTGTTTGCGTGGGCCGCAGGGAACAGGGCAAAAAGGGGACTAGTGCATTAACTAGAATGACCACCCAATATCGACCCAATACTTAGAAGAGACACCTTTTTAATACCATGTGACTTTTTAAATATCTCCACTTCATCCCATATGATGACTTTAGACACCTGTCTTACTAATTTATGGTTCTTATAAATTCTTAGGTTGAATGTAATTTGAAAGTAGTGATGGAATTAGATTTTAGGATTATATTTTTCTGGCATTTTCTTCATATAAAGGAATGATCATTCATTTTGGTATAAAGAGTACAGATACATATCACTAATAAGTGAATATTATTTTCAAGCTGCAATATATCTGCTGCATTTTCATGTTTGGCATAAATAATGTCAATAAAAATGGTGATCAAAGCAACGGAATTCTAATATTATGTTAGAAGAAACAGATTAAACAAATGACTTCAGTGTTCCAAAGATACCAAAATGCAAACAATTTTTTTTCTGGAGGTATTATTTAGCTAAATGGTGGTATTTCTTTACAAATTTCAAGATAGAATAAGAAATATTAATGTTATATTAATTAAATAAAGTCAAGTGCTAATGGCAAGTAAAAAATACAACATTGATTTCACCTGTACACACTGATATGGAAATTTTGTCCCATATAACATATAATATGAAAATTTAATCATGGCTAAATTCTTCCATAGGTTTTATATGCCCTGGAAAATGCACTAAAATTGAGTTAGGAGGAGGGTATGATAATATTTAAGAATTTAACAAAGTTATCACAAGAACATCACACTCAAATTTTATTCTCTCTCTCTCTTCCTATCTGCAACCTCTAGTTATATGGTGACTAATATATCTTAATGTATTTCAGTATATCAGTATTTTTATTATATTATTCCTTAAGATGACAACTCCAAATAACTAGTACTGAAAGAAAATACCAGAACCACCAATATTTTTCTTTTCTTGACATACTTGCAGATATATATATATATTTATGTTTATAACAGAGCTAATAAAGAAAGATGCCCAGCTTATTATTTCTAGATTGATTGCAGAAATAGCTACTACCCTTTTTGATGATGTAGAAGTTTATACATGTATTGATGAAGCAACAGCTGTGATAAATCACTTCAAGAAAATAACACTTCTCATTGCTTTTCTCTTTGTTCCCTTACAACCTGTGTTATGAAGTGAAATGTGCCTGGACTTGTCTTTAGGACGTAGAAGTGATAATCTGCAGAATGGGCTGTGCGTGCTAACACTTAATATTCACCTATGCCCCAGGTATTATGCTATTGTTAATTTTGAATAAAAGCTGACACCTTACTTTTTTATATGCCATTGTTGCATCTGCTTCTATTGCAGAATAAAATAAAGACCACTATTCTCTATTTTTCACTTTTTGTCCTTTTAAAATCTTATTAATTTATTTAAAGGTTAGATGGATTTGGCTAATTTCTCAACTTTAAGCAAGGTAATAACTATTCCTGTGTATTGCACATAACACTTACCTTGTTCAAGAAATTAGCAGCAAAGAAGCCATCTCCAACTTTTATCCCCAAGTTCTAGCAGAATAGTAGGTGACATACATAAGCAAATATGGTAAATAAAAATATACTGAGCTCAATTATCATGAATTATTCCTATGATTCTATTATTACATTTATTTATTAATATTACAAGTCTTTGCTAAAACATCAACTCTGGGGGGAAGCCCTCTCGACTATGCTCTTTAAAACCACAAATAATCCCCTCACTTGGCACACCTAACCCTTACTCCCTTCTTTCTTTTCCTCCACAGTATTTATCAATATCAGTCATACTTCATCATGAAGACCAGGATTTGTGTCTGTATTGTTCACTACTTTATCCCCAATGTCTGGCACATACTAGCTGCTCAATAAAAATAGGATGAATGAATACTATAAATATGTATGAAGTACAGTAGGTATTCATTAGAGCACTTACCACAATTTATCTTATTTGTCATCAAACATTCCTTCCACACCACCAGCTCCTCTCTTAGTCTTCACTGTAGTGCCAAAAATAAATGGCTTAGTGCCAAAAACATAGCAGCCATCATCAATGTATTCCTTTCCCTTACCTTTCTTATCATTAAGCCCCTGGTTCTATCTCCAAAATATATCTTGGATTTTTCTACTTCTATCTCCACTGTCTCCACCATTATCTCTCTCTTGAATAAGAGCAATACCCTTTTAACAGGTCTTTCTCCTGTATACCTGTCTCTCCCAAAAGCAGTCAGATGAATCTCTTGACCCAAGAATAGTCATGTTGTTTCCTACTTGAAACCTCTCAATTACTTCCTGTTGTTCACAAAAGAAAATCCACGCTCCTTATTACAACCTGTAGGCCTACATCACCTGGCCTCTTCTCTCCTCTAACCTTCAACGCACCATGCTCAGCTACATTGTTCACCATGCTGCAGCCATACTGGCTTCTTCTTTGTGTTTCTGAAATAAGCCAAACTCTTTCTGAATTTTATGTCTTGGTGTTTGCTAGTCCCTCTGCCTGAAACACTCTTTCCATATCTTTACAAAGCCTACGTTCATCCTTTGGATCGTACCTCAAATGCCATCTTCACATAAGATCTTCTCACGACCACCCTAATTAAGTGGCCTCCCCCATCATCCTCTCATCATTTGTTTATTACTGCCCTGGTTCTTACTATCAGATTACTTGTTTGTTTGCTATTTATTAAAATGTAAGCAGGGCAGAGACTTAGCCTCTTTGAATTGGCAAGAACTAATGAAATGCCTTGCATATATGGATTGCTCCATATATAGCAACTGAATCAATAAATATAACATTCTCTTCACCAGAACGTGCAACCCTCACGTTTGTAATTCCAATACCTAGGACTTACGAGGTGTGCTAAAAATGTTGAAGTGAATTACAAGCTTTATATCTGTTACTTCTATCATGGGTGCCTCCCAGAAATACCTTTGTTCATAAAGATTTGCATACGATAGCTGGACTGAGAGAAAATGTTGAATTCATTCAACTGCCATTTACTCAGTGTTCATCAAGTGCTGGAAAGAGTACATGGTAACTTGGCTTGTGAGTGTAGAACAGGAGATATCACTTCTTAATTATTTGATAATTTCATAAATGTAGGACACACACATTTCACCAAGGCATTTGGCAATATTTTTCATTATATTTTTGTTTTCAAATGCAGAAATGTGGGTTGGATAGTAGCCCTGCTAACAGATTAGGTACAATAAAATGGTTGGATGAAGAGTTCCACTCCAAGAGTGTGGAGCGTGTTCAACAGCTCATTCAGTGCAGCAAATATTTGCTGAGCAGCTCCTACCATTCAAGTACTGAGCTTGATGTGAGAACAATACAAGTATTATGTGTAATCTCTTACCTAGAAGAGTGCATATGTTTTCTGGCAACTTAGCACAGATCTATCCCCTGTACTATTAACATCATTTTAAAAGTAATACACTGGATGAATATAGAGAGAGTGTGCTACTATCAACATCATACAAAATTCATAGGAAAAGAAAACAAAAGCAATAAATTAATCACAATCTAAGAGATGATAACTGTCTAGAAGGCTGGGATGCATTTTTTTAATGAAATTTAACTCAGATAAATATACGGTCCTACTCTCAAGTTCAAAATACCAACTACATATCTACAAAATGGAGGTGATACAGAATACGACCACTCATAAAAATCACATAGGGATTTTAACTTACAGTACTCTTTGTAAAAACTATTGTGACACAGCTGTCATAGAAACTCGTTTCATCTTCAGTGCATTTACAAAGCAGTAATCAGTCCGGTGCCAGTCAGACCACACTCAGAACTCAGTATGTTCAGAAGTGGGTACCACACTATAAAAAAATTCAGAGGAATCAGCCAAGATGATAATGGGGACTCTTGCTGCTACAGAACGTGGAAGTGCTAAAAGTCTTATACTACTGAAGAATCTGCACAGGAAGGTGGAATATATGAAGAGAGGGTGAGTGAATGGTGGGGAAGGAAGGAGCTGATAAATGTCTTCAAATATTCAAAGGACAGGTATGTGGAAGAAATACTAGACCCCTTATTTATGATCCCAGGGCAAAGAACTAGAAAACTATAGGAAGAGGGATTTTGATTCACTATAAATAAAGGCTAACTAACAACACTGTCCTGAGAAAGCCTGAACCGTCTCACAAGAAAAAGAGTTCTCCACCATTGGCAGGTTTCCCATGGCTGCTGGGATGTCCTGTTGGCAAAGGTATCATGTGAGAGATGTGAACACTGAATAGGTAATTGGATCAAATGATTGCTAGATTCTAAGATCTTTATATTCTATGGTATAATGAAAAGTGATATAAAAATTGGGAAGGATTACTTTTCATTCATTCATTCATTTACCTAATACTGCTTTTGTTAGGCACTGTTACAGGTGCCATGGTTGCAAAAGTGAACTTAAATAGGCAAAAATCGCTACACTTGTGAAGCTTACATTCTAAATGGCTTGGAACAATAAGGCTACTTAGTGCTAGTCTGAGGCAAAACTATGCTAAAGAAACTCATTCATCTCTTCTTTTTAAGTTAGAAGTTATGATGGATACAGCCATTTGTTTCAGTCACAAAAACTGTGTCAGCCCCTTTTGCCTTTATCACTGCTGTATTTTCTCCCTTCCACTCTAATCTATTGCTTTGCTCATCACCATTGCAAAACAATGATTTATAATTAATTATTTATACTTTGCAACCATTAATAAAATATATTTTGCCATTTACTAAAGTATTAGATATTAATGTGTTCTCTTGGGTCTGAGTTCTTACACATTAAAAATGTCCATTTTAAAAATTATAAAATAAATACAAGGTTCATTATTAAAATTTATAAATTATGAATAAGGATAAAAATTAAAAGATGTATATATTTCTGATCTTTTAATAGCATGATATATGCATATATACAAATGCAGATTTAGGCTTATTTTTCCCAATCTTGTGGCATTTCTGTGGTTTCATATTTTACCGCACTATTAAAATTATTAGAACACTAGTCTTTTTGGAATTGATAAAACAAATCCCTTAATTGGAACGGCAGACATCTATTGTCGTCTTTGTGGGCTGTCTTTAGATTTAAGAAGATATAAAAAGCTATCATCATCAAATGACACTTAGTAAACGCCCTGTGTTGGCTAAGTACATAAGAACATTAAACATGAAGAATTTCCATTTTAGTTAGATCAATTGATCCACATCAAGTCAATGACACTAGAGAATTTTGCCTTCTACATAATGACAGAACAGCTCTAAAAATATACATTTAATCCTTATTGATTTAAACATATGTAGAACTTATTTATACTTTTGACCTCTGTCACATCATGGAGTAAGACATTTCCTTATATTTTCTGAATAACTTAGTGGAATTTGAGAAAATATTCCAAAGCTGTTTGGAACAAATAATTCAACATAATATTGAGTTGTACAGTCCCTCACTTACAGGTTGAAAACCCACATGACAGCCTCAATATTAAATAATTGCACTTGCAAGGCAGTGCCACAGTATATACCTGAATGTTGTAGCCAGCTACTCCAGAAACCTATAGTTGTGATGTTTTGGATTTTGGTGGGCTAAACTTATTCAATTGAGGTATAAGTTCTTGTACTTTTTTAATAGCAGTTATTTCTGTTCAGGTCCTTGAAAGAAAGCACTAAGTAAAAATTGCTGAACCTACTATCTGCCTTTCAAAATTGCTTAATTTTATCTTTTTTAACCCAGGAAGACCTAACTTTTCCACATGTGCCATCATAAAATATGAATTCCTTGATCATTTTATCTCCCCTGAAACTCTTTTAGCCTTTCTGCATCTTTGTTAGGGTGCTTACCAGAATTGGATGTTTCAAGTAGGAAAGTACCATAAATTTAAGTACAGATTGGAAAGTAATTTTTTGTCTTTTGCAAGTAAATGCTGTCTTGCATTTTGGTCTTTTAGGTAAAAGCATTATACTAAACTACTACCTTCAAAGAATGGGACATAATGACTAAGCCTTGTTATCAAGTAAGCACAATTTGAATTAATTTTCTCCAAATGCATTTCTTTACTTTTGCCAACATTAAGTTTGACATTAGATATAATCATTTTTCAATGCCTACCTGCAAAGGGGGTGGCATTTGTACACCACCCACTTAATCTTCCTAGTATAATACAAGTTATAAATGTGAGCCACATATGTAATTTTTAGTCTTCTAGTGGCAAAATTTTAAAAAGTAAAAAGGATGAAATTAATTATATTTTATGTATATCCAAAATATTATCACTTCAACATTTAATCAATATAGAAAGCACTAAGAAAATAATTGTAAATTCTACTTTTTCATACTGCTTTTGAAATGTGATGTGTGTTTTCAATTATAGCACAATTCATTTCAGACTAGCCACGTGTGGTTAATGGCTACCATATTGGAAGGCACAGTTCTACAAACAAGCTGTCAGGCCATATGCTAATGGGAAGTTTAGAAATAGCACAGTTTGCATTCTCAGGTTACTATATTAACACGACTCTACCCATAACACTGAATATGAATTAATCTATTAAAAGTGTTGCAATTATAGACTTTAAACAATTTAGGTTAGTCTTTGTTTTAAAATGATGAAAAAAACATAGCTGGTTTCCCACCAGCCTTTCAGCTGCAACAACCATTTAATGAAGAAGAGGTCCAATCTTTTCAATTAGTTTAATTAAAACATGGCGTTTTAAAGGTAATATGGATGACTCCAGGACTGCAGATTTGTTTGTTTTATTAGTAATAGAAGGGCCTTTCCCCACTCATATGAAGCTGGAAAATAGTATTCAAATGATTTAATATCTTTGAAAGAACAAAGTACAGAAATATTTACATAACATAATACCATAGGTGGAATATCCATCTTAACCTAATGTTAAGAATGACAAAGGGAAGATAAACCAGCATAATACATCTTATTTATTTTCCAATAATACAGCTGGGACATTCCATATACCTAACTTCTTTAACCTGTCAGGAAGAGTAACTTATCTGTATTTAATTTTCTCCTGCATATATATTGAATGAATAAATTGTGAAAACATGCTTGAACACTTCTTTTAGAAACAACTATACTTCTTTTTAGGTTATTCAGTTTTTAGTGAGAAACCATTAAATCATATTTCAACTAAAAAAAGGTAAATAATTAAAGAAAAAATGAATATGGGAGACTACTTACTATTATGTTATAAACATGATCTTCAAGCCTATAATATAAATTCAGAGCTTTTCAGCAAATCACAGGAAGTCAATGTAAAAACTATTAAAAATTTTTGCAATAAATTCTATTTGTTTTAAAATAGTCTATTAAATCTAAATGTTGATAGTAATATTAGTAACAAAAAACTATGTTCAAAGAAAGTTTTCAGGGAAAATGTAAAACAAGTTAATCAAGAAGCAACATTACAAGATCCACAGATTAAAATTTGTTAGATTGAAGATATGATGACTGATACCATATAACAAGCAGACCAGGGTGAAGTCCAGAGAGATCATCTAAGGCAAGAAGAATCAGCCAGCTCGTGGAGGTCTCCAGCCCAAGGGGATTGGGAAGGAGGGTTCAAAGCACTGATCTGATGACCAGATGATTAGAAACTCTTAATATCAAGAGATCAGATATTAAGACAGGAATAATGCCACCAAAGGCAGGATATTTCTGATGTTGGGCCAGAGCTGGGCTTCGGGTATGGGCAGGCCTGATACCATAGACCCAATGTAGCAAAAGGAAAAGAAAAAGCATGAAGGCTCAAGAACATACTGATACTGTCGTTATTAAAAACAGATGTGAAAATTGAATTTAAAGTGAAATAGATTTTTTTAAATTACAGAAATTCCTCTGAAAATTCTTCATTTTCCCCTCCAGAAAAAAAGTAAACTCAAGATAATGAATAATATCTACCTTCTTATATGCTTTACATATATTTGCTACTTTTTATCAACAATATTAATAACAATAATCTGAGGAACAGCTTTCATGCTAGACTCCCTAAGATCAGGAAAAATATTAAAAACTCATTACAATTTAACAAAAAAACAGTCTCTGAAAATGCACAGTCAAATAATCTTGGTCCACAGGGCTAAGGCTCCCATTCACTCCGTCCTTATTGAGGGCTCACTAGATGCAAGGGCTCCTAGGATTATGGTGTCTAGTGTGAAGAGTCAAAAGCCGACTTAAGCAGAGCAAAATGCTAACTTCAAAGTCTAGCCCTGTAATACCAAGCTTGAGAAGAATGGGAGAAATAATAGAAGAGGGAATAAAGAGAGAAACTGAGAGGGAAGATCAGAATAAAATAGGAACAAGTAAGCAGCAGACACGCTGTTAGTGGAGAAGACAAGAAATGGAGAGAGAGGTAAAAACTGTGTGTGCGTGTGTGTGTGTGCACGTGCGCATGTGTATATACCTGGAGTGGGCAAGCACAAGGCTGCTTGCATCACATCTCTGAAAGCTTAAGACATCACACTTTTTAAGGGCAGGGTTCACAACTATAAATCTCTAAAATTTTAGTCCTGAGACTTCTCTAAAGTGGCATACAATAATATTGCAGAGTCATAAATTATATAAGTTTAAAAAAAAGTTTAGCAAATCTTATTAAGTGCATTATGAATACACTATCTTCCGCAAGGAAAACAAATGGGTGAAACAAAAGCTATAGGCTTGCTAACTGAGAGAAAAGAAGCAGTGCAGAACACGGAAATGGCAAGCACAGGCCAACTTGACGGGTCAGGGTGATGTCCAGTCTTGGAAGAGGCAGCAGTTTAAATTCTTCACTGATCAACCCCCTAAGCAAGGGAAAATTAGCAAATATGATAATCCAGCCCTAAGAATAGTGATGATAAAGATAATTACAATTCTATTTCTATCATTCATGTGTGGGTCCTATGCCAGATGCTTTTGAATCATTAGCCACAGGAAGCCTGAACACCTGTCACTGTCATCCTTACTATGTGCACAAGCAAAAAGAAGGTAGAGAGATGCCCTAAGTTGCCCAAGATTATTCAGATAAATGGAGGAGCTCAGGAGAAGCACAAATGTGTCTGGTTCCAAAACCATGTCTCTCACCTACATTGGAATCTAACCTGGGACCAAAGTTTCAACAGCTCTGAAGGAAAGACAGTGGATACTCTACCTCCAGTCTAATGCTCAATTAAGAGGTAAGTCACTGAGCAAATTTATCTGACTCTCTGAGGGGGTTAAAAAATTAAAATAAAATAAAGCCAGAATATACACTAGAGAAAATTTGATGTCTTTTTCCTGAAAACTCATTTAAGAGCACAATCTGTCTCCTTAATATTTTCACAATGCTGATCTAAGGTACTTCATCAACTCCTACCAACATCTATACTAGTAGGTACCAGTAAATTAAGGTGAGTCCCTTGGACTTCAAACAAAGCAGGACAGATTGGCTATTCTTGCTCATGATGATATTGTAGGCAGTCACAAAATAAAGTCTCTGATGAACACGTCACCTCCTAGGCCTTTCAAGCATGTGATAAACACACGAATTCATGAATCTGCACGGGCATTCTGCATCTATGATCCCTCACTAATATCAATAGAATGGTTCCAGAACCACTGGCTTACTAGAGAAAAAGCAATTGCCCGACAGATCTCATTATGCCCCTTCTCTTTTTAAAAACTCTTCCATTGAGAATGATATTCAAAGTCCTTCATTAGGTATTTAAAGCCCTTCACAATTTCTTTTTCAACTTGTTTCCCACTATACTTTCCCCTTTTGATATCCATTCTTCTCATCCTACTCTTCTTAGCCATGGCCTCCCTCTACTCCCTAAACACCAGCCACAATGAGCTTGTTTCCAGATTATGCTTTATATTCTTATGCCATAATTAATATTTTTTTCCAAACCGTGCATTTTCTCTGGAATAATCTTCCCACCATATTTCATTAACCATGAAGAAACTAACCTTTGAGGAGCTCTTTCCAAACTATACCCCTTTATAAGCCTTCCTATATCCTCCTCCATTGTTTGGTAACCCTAAGAACATTTACTGTACCCCACTTACCCTCGCCTTAGGGTTCCTAGCTTATGTATTTGTACTTTCAGTAGAATGCAAATTCCTAGATCACTCTAGAGGGTAAATATGTTATTTTTTCATTGTGAGATTTTCTTCCCATACAACTTACCACAGCCTCTCATATAAGAAGCACTGACACATATTTATTTAGTTTTATGAACAACTGTAGAGCTTACTCTGAGAAATAGGAGTTAAAATGGACTTATAATTAGATATTACTTTTCTGCTTTTGAATATCACTTCCTTGATTCAGTCTGTGGATCAGGGTTCTCTAAAGAAAAAGTAAAAGTATTCATGTTGAAAGTGATTGACAATAATGTCAAAAATGTGATTTCCAATGTTGCTAGTACCTGAGATTCTGCTTGAAGTCAAACACTAGGAAGAACATCAATCTCACAGAAGTCATGTATCTGTTCATGGAAAACACATTAAGAGGGACTTCCCTGGCGGTCCAGGGTTGGGACTTCGCTTTCCAGTGCAGGGGGTGCGGGTTCGATCCCTGATCAGGGAGCTAAGATCTCACATGCCTCCCGGCCAAAAAACCAAAACATGAAACAGAAGCAATATTGTAACAAATTCAGTAAAGACTTAAAGCAAAAACCACATGAACACTTTGGAATAAAACCTTCACAAAATATCCTGGCCCAAATCTCGGGATGGTGAGGAGCATCTCCTCCTGCACAACCTGGGAAACAAACTTGAGGCTTGCAGAAAGAGAGCAGAGCAAGAACAAGCAGATAAAAAGCTGCCTGTGGTAAGCAACGGAGAAACCAGGAGGTAAGTATTTGATACAGATGATACAGACCATTACTGACCACTGGAAAAAAAGAAGAGGAAGAAGATGATGGCAACACTGAAGGAGGAAACGTGGATGTAAAAGCTATTTCTGAAGGAGAAGAGAATGCTTGAGGAGATGACTCTTCATTCTGTGGAATCACAGACTAACATGACTGAAAAGTAGTCACCCAGCAATGACCGTTACAAGACCAGGAACACACAGCAGCATGATAAAAGTCCCTAAAGACTATGGCATGAGCGGGCAGGGAATGTTAGCCAAGGGACAACTGGGTAAGAACATGTTTCAGCCCACCGCCACCCCAGATATAAGGGCTTCCTTGACTCTAATAATAATCACAATAATCAAAACACACAAATAATGATGCCACCGAGTCACCAAAAAAAAGACTAAGTTGCATCTAGTACACTCTGAGTAACATGGTTTGGAAGAATACAGTACATTTAAACTGATTTTCAGGCTATCCGAAATAAAATTTGAAGTTCTAACTTAAAGGATTAAGCAGATAGCTGTATGGCAAAATGAAACTGTCAAAAATAATTGATTCTCTATTGATCTAGCCAGCTTCAGGTTTATAATAGCAAATGGGTTACTAAACTATAATGAGACCACAAATTCCTGTCTACAGATGTCCCAGCTATATTTGTAACTACACTGTTCTGATGCCCAAGGAGAGCTAAACTTATCTGTAAATGCTATTATCTCAATATTCTACAACTCTAAAGTTTTTAAGGTTTCCTTTTAAAACTCTACCACTGTTGGTGAAAACACACAACAGATGTACTTTTTTTACCTATAATTTTTCCATTGAATAGAAAGTCAAGGGTAGGCTGATTCTACCTCTTGAGAGTGTGTGTGTCATATTCATAATAACTAGCATGGTATTTGGCATCTCACTGGGGTGCAAAAGGGGCACTATGCTACTGGGCACCACTATTGCCCAAAACATTTTTTATAAAGTGAAGAGAGCAGCTCCATTAATTTATTATTTTCTAAACTCTTTTAGATAATAGATTTGATTAACTAAAATAATTTTTTTCAAATGAGGGCACAATAAGCTAATGACCAGCGCACTACCTTAAAAGTCAAGTCAAAAAATGTGAACTATAGACCAATCAGGTAATAATTTTCCTATGGAAAAAAATGCATTCTTTTGTGTGTGTTCTTTATACGGGTCAATACAAACTGTTCGCATTATTTCTGGAAGTATCTGGATTCACTAGCACACAAAATCCTCAGACTAAAATTATTAAAACATTTATTCCAGGCTGAAAATATAAAAGGAACAATCTTCAGTGGTGTGGCATTTCATGGTGCCCTCCATTTAGTTTTGGTTTTGCCCCTTTTCTTCTTCTTTGGGTCTTACCTTTTCAGCATGTTTAAACTTTAGTTTTGTAATCCATGGCAATACTCACTCACTCAGATAATGAAAAGCAGTGTTATAATCTTTTCTCTTGAGATACTGAGGTTAAATCCCAAAAGGAGATTTAAGCACCTTAAAGATTCTTTTTAAATATCTCCACATTTTATACAAGGCACTGACTTTACTATAAAAATATTTAATAGGATGTATGGACAGGCTTTCCACTGCTTTTTATACTTTCACAACTTTATATTTTATGTCCATCTAGTATCCAAAAAATTAATTTGCTACAGTATTCTGACCAATATAACATCATATAAATATTCCATCTTTCACCCACTCACGTGCACTTGAAGAAAATCCGGTTGAAAGCATATAAGTACCATGGTGGTTACCTAGGAAACCTATTCTGACAAGTTATGTATATGTCAAAACACATGAGACTACAACTTCGTAAAATCATGTGACTGAGAGTACACCAGGGGATGAGCTGCATAATGACAGCAACAAAAAACCCCAGCAATAATAGCAACAGTAATACTAATAATGTGGTATCAAAAGTAATTATTGTGGCATCTAGTATTGATTCATTATCTATAGTTTTTTAAAAGACTTCATATTAAAGACAATAAAGGAAAAATACATGAATTGGGTACACTTTGTAAAATAAATAAATGAAGGTAGAGAAGGAATAAAAATCTACTCCAAAACCCAACACTAGAAGGAAATGGATAGACTCTTAGAATCACAAAATCTCTGCAGCTTATCAGTAGAAGGATCCTTAGGGTTCATCTTGTCCAATCCACATTCCGATGTAAAAATTTCTTATACATTGCCCTTGATACCAAAGGGATACAATCCCTAGCTGAAGCATTGTTGGGATCATGGTGCCCACAGATTTCACTATTGCACAACTTTATTTGTTAGACTTCAACCTTTAACTGATATGCAAGGTCTCAAGCCATTATGACCCAGAAGTGAATGACTATAACTCATTATTATAATCACTATATACTCCACAAATATTATGCATAAAAAAATAAAATGTAAAAAGTCATATCACCAAAATACAAACACAATGCGATCTCCTGCCTCAAGGACAATTCACCTGCCACATACATTAAACCATGATACGTTAGTCTGGGTCCTCTGAGAAACAGATACCAAGATCTGATTAGATATGCAGAAGATTTATCTAGGGAACACCTGGAGGGAAAACAGGGATGGATTCTTTGGGGAGTTAGAATTGCTCTGTGTTCTGTGTGTGAATGTTAACAGAATCTATACATGTGTAAAAACTCACAAAACTGTGCACCAAAAAGTGAATTTAACTATATGTAAACGTAATTATTTTAAAATATATTTAAAAATTGGGAGGGAGGCATAGGAGGCTGGGAGAGACATCAGACTGTAATGCAGATACAATCCTGCTCAGAAAAAAGGAAGGAAGGAAGGGTAGAAAGGGGGGGAAGGAGGGAGGGAGGGAAGGAGGGGGAGGACAGAGTGTGTGGGTGAGAGAGGGAAAGCAGGAAAGAAATCTTAGACTTCTGTGCAGTCCTAAGAATGTTTGGTAAGTCCAGTGGGGAGCCCTTGAGCCACAATCATCTGTCAGAAGTGTCCTGAATCTCCCCGGAATGGGCCTGCCTTAGGATCCCTGCTGTGCCCACTCTGATGATGCTCATCCTTTGTGTGAATGCAGGGTCTTCCCTGATCTCTTGTCTAGGTATTGTTTATATATAGGAAAGCAACTGAATTTTCATAAATTGATTTTTTCCCCAGCATCTCTAATTAATTCTTCCTTATTGTTTGCAATAGCTTCTTGGCTTTCTAAGCTAAAATCATGTATCTGCAAATACTGAAAATTTCTCCTCATGGTTTTGAATTTTTACACATCTAGTTACTTTCTTTTCTCTAATTGCATTGGCTATTATTTCCAAAACAATGTCAAATAATACTCTGACGATGGACAGCCTTGTCAAGGATTTTCAGGGGAACACATCTAGTTTTTCCACATTAAACTTTAACCATAGTGGATAGTAGGTGGGAAAGTCTGGTTAAATAAGACTTAAATGCCGTGGACTTGGGAAGGAGGGAGCAAGAATGATTTGATTGAAGCTATGAGAATCTAGGAGGTCAATTACTGCATCCCCAGTGATAGAAGGACCTGGGAGAAAAGAGATATAATCTCTCTTCAAGTACTATCATCAAGGATTCAGCTTTCAGTTAGAGTAAGAAGATGAAAGGGGCATATATTGTTTTACTTGTCAAAACATTAAAGATCAAAAAGTTGGAAAGGGTGTAGGGAAACAAGCAATCTCATAGATTTCTGGAGGGAGTCTAAATTGAATAATAATTTAGATAAGAATACGGCCATACTTATCAAAATTACAAAGGCACACACTCTTTGACCCAGTAATTCTATTTCTGTATATATATAGTTGTACATGTACAAAATATATCTGAAAGAGTCACAAAAAAGTGCTCATAACATCAGATGCTGTATGGGTAAAAGGGGTGGGCAGGAAATGTTTCACTGTATATCCTTTGGCAAATTTTGAATTTTGAACCCTGTGAATATATTACCTATTTTGAAAAATAAAGACTAAATTTTAATTAAGAGAAAAATATTCTATATGTTAGGTGAAGATTATGGCTTATTGTGAGATAAGAGTAACTCAGGGAGACCTCTTCTGGAGGAGTTGTGGGTAAAGTAGGATGGCATTGGTGGAGCTGACATATCCAGAGTATGCTCTGAAAGTACAGCTTACAGGACGTGACAATAACTAGATATAAAGGATGAGAAGGGAAAGGGGACTCATGGAAGGCATCTGCACCTTTGGCTCAAGCCGTTGGGTAAATGACGTTTGTTGGGATGAGTATGACTGGGTAACCAGCCAGTTAACAGGGGTAAAAAGACACAAACAAGGATTCTGTTTTGGTTCCATTAAAGTAAAGACTCCATTAGATTTTTGAGTCAAGATGATATTGGGGTAGGATGATAAAGAAGTACAAACTATTAGGTATAAAATAAGCTACAAGGATATACTGTACAACACAGAATATATAGCCAATATTTTATAATAACCATAAATGGAGTATAACCTTTAAAAATTGTGAATCAGCATATTGTACACCTATAACTTATATAATATGGTACATCGGCTATACTTAAAAAAAAGATAATTTTAAAAAGTAAAATATAAATTTACCATAAGACTCAGGGACATTATTCATAACAGCAAAAAAACTCAGAACAATCCAAACACCCACCAACTGGTGAATGGATAAACAGAATGTGGTATGTCCACACAACATGCTACTATTCAGAAACAAAAGGAAATTTACTATTGATACATGATAAAGCATGGATGCACCCTGAAAACATTATGTTAATTGAAAGAAGCCAGATGCAACAGATGCATGTTTTATAATCTCATTTATATGAAATATCTGGAAAAAGGAAATTATTATAGAGACATAAAGGAAATCTGCAGTTCCCTAGGAATGGGCATGGGAATGGTCATTAACTGAAAATGGATACAAAGAAACTTTTGGGGGTGGTAGAAATGTTCTAAAACTGAATTCTGGTGGTGGCTGCCTAACTGTTGACTTTTTTTAAAAATCATTGAATTTTACATTTTAAATAGGGAATTTTATGGTATATAAAGTGTGGACCCAATAAAACTTTTTTTTTCCCAATAAAACTTTTAAAACCTAAAAAAAATAGCTTTTGAAAGTGTCTCCTGATATCTACTTTTAATTTGCAGTTTTTCAATTGTCATTGAGACTAGGCATCCTTCTTATAATTATTGGTCATTTTCGTTTCTTTCGTTGTGACTATCTGTTCATAGTCTTTGCTCATTTGCATATTAGGCATATTTTTCTCGTTAATTTGTAAGAACTGTTTGTATATTAAAAGAAATTAGCCCTTTTATCATATATACTAAGTTTTTTTAACTTTTTAAACTGTTTTGTTAGAACAGTTCATCACTTTTACATTGTTTATAATATTTTTCTTAGAGGAATTCTTAATTTTATGTAGTTATGTTTACTAATTTTTTTCTACGTTCTGTCATATATTCCTTTCACAATCAGAAAAAAATTTACTTAAAAACAAATCTCATTACTGATTGTTAATGTTAATGTAAGTTCTACAACAGAGAAAATACGTTTTATATAATTTCAGAGGTTTACAAAACTTAGGTTTTGAGGGCATACATTTGTCATTTTCATAGTTAAACCAGTGGAATATCTTTTATAAAGTTATATAGCATTGCTTTATTTCTTAAAAAACATGGATATTTAGGGACATTCTCCAATTCAAAGCCCAAGATGAACTAAGATTCCTTAAAGGAATGGTAGTTATTATTTTTGCTTACCAGCATTAAAACTCAGCTAGAGATAATAACTGTGCTTGTATAGCATATTTTTAAAACATGTTGGCACAGTGACTTTCTTCAATTATTTTTAAAAACACCAGAGCAGTATAAGAGACACTGCTATTTTTTTAAATGCTACTCAGTAAAACCAATGACTTTATAAAATAGGTAATTATTTCCTTTGAGGTCAGGAGTAGATTTAATGTTAGAGTAGAAAATCAAAATAAATGTGATGGGCTTTTCTCAAAATAGTAAATTAGCACTTGACTCCCACCTGCACACTGGCATTTATCTTTGTCTCCAGAGCTAGTAACTAAATTTGATGCAGCAGCAGGGTACAGAGATGCCACTCGCTGTTTAACTCACCAAGGAAACATCTGCTTTGTACTGACATCCACTGCACTTGTCTTTAGACCCAACGACTGTACATTAATTTGGGTTGACTACCTGTTGAAGTAACCTGTTCAACCTCCGTTACTCACCTCAGTTAGTTCTTCATTAGATGTGAGCAACCACAAGGTGACTGATATCTGAGGGAACCACAGCTATGGGCTGACAAGAATGGAAGCTCACCACTAAGTCTACAGGCTTGCTGGAGGAGCCCAAAGAACCACAATCTTCTACTGCATATGCAAAGCACGTCTTACTTCAAATGATTATCAGCAGCTTAGCTGCATTGACACAAATCTCTAATAAATTAATATCTGACATTAAAGAGAACTTTATTTCAGCCTTTATTTTGTTTAGTATTTTTTCTTAAATTATAAATTGATTGCTTTTTATTTTTTTAAGTGCATAAATTTTTTAAATGGAAGAGCCTACCCTCCCTATCAATACCTACCTAATTCTGCTCTCCAGGGGTTAGCACTATTAACAATTTGGTGTGCATCTTTCCAGACCTTTCAATGTGCATACATACATATCATATATTGCATACTTATCTATTTGTATATATGTGTGTGTATATATATATATATATATATATATATACACACACACACATATCCATCTATACTTCTTTTTAAAACAATGGTATCATACTAAAAGTTCTATAATTCTATTTTGTACTCAATAATATATCAACATACTACTTCCATTAAAGTAACTACAGTTCTGCTCCATTCTTTCTTTTGGTGTCATGGTGTACCATACTATGCATGTATCATAATTTATGTAAACATTCTTCCTTTAGGGGACATTCCAACTGCCTCTGGTTTTCATGATTAAAAAGAATTCTTTAATGAAGATATACTCTTGTTCACATATATCTGTGGGACAGAATATTAGAGGTGGAATTCTGGGTCAGTGAATATGTGCATTTAAATTTTTTGTAGTAATTATCAAAATGCCTTTCCAAATTGTTGTTGTTCTTTACACTTCCACCAACAAGGAGGACTATTTTAAGAACGTAGTTACATGTAACACACTATGGAATATGTCACAGGATAAATACATTAGCACCAATTTAAAAACACTTCAAGGAGAAACTTCACAATCAACCCCCAAGAACATATGGAAAACGGGCAGAGGGGAAGAAATGTTTTCAGCCAATGAATGGCATAGACTCTGGTAATGCCACCACTTGACCCTCAGCAGTTATGGCAATCACCCAATTTTTAACAACCTAGTAATATATGAATGATAATCCCTTGGCCACAAGCTTAAAGCTTTATTCCAGGAGGTCAACTTTGTTTTACAAAAGGATGCTTCATTGTAGAATGCTTATTAGTTGTCTTCACCAAATAGCTTTTGTCACATTTCCATTTTCTAATACAGGCTGATAAGACTTTTTGTGGAAATAAAAAAGAAGGAAAAAAAGTAGTGTTTCCATTTGTTCTCACAGAAAGATTAAGTGTTTCTGATGTTTCTTTTTTTTCCTTAAAAAAAGCAAACACTAATTTCTACTTTGTTCCTTCAGTAAAAAGACCATAGTGATAACTCTCAGATGTGAGTTTGTCCCAGGCCGAGCCTTCACAAGCAGCAGAACACATCTCGTGGGTAGCTGTCCTTTTAACACTCCCTGTCATTCTTTCTATGCTCCTTCCATGCTTTCTCATTAATTCATTTTCTTTATCAGGGAAATGAACACATATAAAACTGGAAAAACAAACAAACAAAAAACTACATAAATCTATACAGAGATTTCCTTTAAAAAGTTTCACTGACTTTAAATTCTTAGGATCAGTGGTTCCCAAACTGTGGGATTTCATGGAGCAGAAAATGGAAACAAAAGCGGAATGTTCAACATGGGGTCACCAATTATTTATTTTTTCAAATACATGAAAAATAAAAACAAACGAAACAAAATAAAATAACCAACCAACCCTGAATCTACTAGCAAAACTGCTTTTATAAAATAATGACTATTTTAACACCTAAAAGGACAGTCTTGCCAATGCTGCCTCCCATGACTAAAGTATAGACACTACCTACCATTTCCTTTCCTCATCTTTGAGGCTGAGGGTAAAGACTTTCTGACTAATACTTTGGAACCACTGCTCTGTGATAGCTCACTGGTGCTGTTAAAACCCAGATTTCCAAAGTTTAAATAGTTCAAAAATAACTATAATGAAGATTTCCTATTAATTTTAGCTGAATATTTCAGATATTTCTTTGCCTTTCCTTCTTTGTCTTATTAAACCAATAAGGATCTCCAGGTATGCATGGTTTGCATCAAATTCAAGAACCACTCCTTGCTTCATCCTATTTAGAATTTCCATTTTTACCCAAATTTGTCCCATGAAAACAAAACTATTGAGAAGCAAGTTCCAACAGTGTAGGTGTTAAGCCATTCTCCACTGATGAGATTTCTCTACCTCTATCTACTAGGTGTGGATCATCTTCAGCTCCAGCCCACGTATCATAAAACCAACAGAGCTCAGACTGAATATTTTTATTATTCTTTTCCTCCCTTTGATAGTCCCAAAATATTTGATGGTCCCACCAAATATTTGAGCCAGACAGCAGTTATGAATGCCAGCTCTGCCACTTATTAAGTCTGTCCCCCTGGACAGGTGACTTACCTCTCTGACCATCATTTTCTTCTCTAGAAATGGGAATAATACCTGCTGTATAGGGTTGTGGTGATGACTAAATAAGTGAATCCATGTTGTGTTGGAACAGGACCTGACACACAGTAAGCATGCCAGAGCGTTGGTGATTATGACCAGCCCCTGCCATGTTCCTAGGCGCTGAGAATCCATTATTGAGCAATAAAATGTCCTGACCTGATGGTGTTTACATTCTAATGGGAAAGACAGGTATTAAAAAATGAGGGAAATTGAAAACTCCATCTAGGATGCACTATACTAAGAGGAGAGCAAAGGTGCTCCTGAGGTCTGTGGTGTCTGCACCTGCCTGCAGGTGTCCCCACGACAGACCTTCCCTGAGATCTGAAGGATGAGTCGGAGCTAACAATTAGGCACAGAAGGAACGGAACAGGGCTCCAGGGAGAAGAAACTTACCCTTCTTTCCTTCTTTTTTCCCTATATTATAAATGTCAACTATTTGAAATAAGGTAATGTCTTCAAGAACACACTAATAATCCTTAAACAAAGTTAGCATTTACTGCAATGCACATAAATTCCACTGATCTCTCTAAAACAATCAATGATGGCATTATATTCTAGAATTCATCTGCTAGGCCTCCTCCAAGGCCACATAAGAGCTGAAAGAGCATAACCTTAGCTTGTCTCACAGAAAAATACTTATTTTCTCAAGTGTACCAAGCAAAACATTAGAAAGACATTCAGGGGAGAATATTAAAAATCTATATTTTCCAATTGCCTGCATTGAGGAAAGACAGAAAATTCATCCCACAAAAAACTGGACCAGATCTGCTTTTAATCCATGGCTGATGAATCAATCTTTGTTCTGAGTCCATATTTTATGGCAAAACTGTATTTTGTTCTACAGCATGGCCAAACTTGTTAAATAAATATTTCAAGCCCCAATTTCAAAGGACTCATAAGTATGTCTGGGGCAGCAATCCCTGAATTACTTTCCCAAGCTCTGTCACTCCGTTTGCAGGAAAACAGTTTCCAATTTGCTTTCTACTTTGGTCGCTTGGGGCATTTCAAATCTCACAGCTGCTGTTTGGTGTGTTCACCTGCACCTGCTCCAAACAACTGATGCTGGCTGTCTCCACTTCCCTACAGGTAACTGCCTCTTTGCCTTCAGTAACTCTTCTCTATATTCTAGGGCCACAGCCCTTCCTCATCACCAGCCTCCAATTGCTTGGAGCAGATTTTTATAAGTATGTTAAAACTTAAATTCTCATTCCTTCTTAAAGCAATAGAATACTGGTAAGGAAACAGATTCAAATAATGTTGCACGCCCCTAACAATTAAATACCATTCCTTTGTAAGTAGAGGTGAATGTCTTTGCCACCATGACAGCACACTTTCTCCAGGTTCCCTGCAGTGCTGGGGCCTCAGCCTGTCCCTGTGGGCAATGTGGTGATTTTCATAAAGAAAGGAGCAAGACAGAAAAATACAAATACTGTATGATATCACTTATATGTGGAATATATTTTTTTAAAACGCTGATATCATAGAAACAGAGAATAGAATGGTGGTTGCCAGGGGCTGGGGGGAGAGGGAAATGGGGAGATGCAGGTCACAGGGTACAAACTTTCTTTTATAAGAAGAAGTTCTGAGGATCTATTGATTATTATAGTTAATAATACAGTATTAGATACTTGAAGGTGGCTGAGAGTAGATCTTAGGCATTCTTAGCACATGTGTGTGCACGCACACACACACACACACACACACAAAGAGTTAGCTATGTGAGGTGATGGATGTGTTAATTATACTGATATTGGTAACCATTCCACAATGTACATGCATATCAAATCATCACATTGCACACTTTAACGATATACAGTTATATCTGTCAATTATTTCTCAGTAAAGATGGGGAATTTTTTTAAATAAATTAAAAGAGGAAGAGAAAAGAACAGAAAATAGTACATGGAGGGTCTAAACACTACTTTTTGGGCAATTCCTCATGATGAACAAGAAAGCCATGCGCTTTTGTTTCTAAAGTCTACTCCTTTGTGACATATTAAGAAAACATTTATTTACTTCCAAACTACAAAGAAAACAACCAACATTTAACTTCCTAATGGAAACACATATTTTACTAAATGTTATAGCATTAAATTTGTTTGATGCCCATAAAATCATGAATATCTTCATCTATACTTTTCCTAGTCAGTGCAATTAAAACAAAATAATAATAATACCCACTAGTAAGTCAGAAAACCGAGATGGCAATAACTAAGTCCAGAACCCAAGATTTTCTTAGCTCAGATTTTTCTGTAATCCCTGTAAATCTACAGAGGTTTTCTACCTTTTGCTTTAAGAAAACAAAGTTAACTTGACCATTATCTAGTATTTCAAATAAGATTCTATAATGATAGATGAAGCCAAAATGGAAGAGAGTCAATACTCACCAAGAAAAATGCAGCCATAATCCTATCCCTACAAACTTCAAGTGCAAGGGTGCATGATTTGGTGAAAGCTTTAAGAGTACTATTCGAGCCTTGAAGTTGTCTTCACTCATACATGGTCCCAAAAGATGACACCAGAGACCAATTGGATGGAAGGTATAGACAACAAATTGCTTGGCATAAGAAGCATTTCAAGAACACAATGAAGGAAAACCTAAGGTGACCACATATCACTGGGTGGCCAGATCCCCACGAGGCAGCAGCACAGTGTGCTGCAATGTCGCCGCCACACAGCCTCAGGCCGCCTTCTCACTGCAGCCATCACTACCGCAGCCAGTCCCGCAGCTGACCTGACAGTATCATAGTTCCATTCGCCATGGCTCCCTCACTTTCCGCCCGGAACCGCGTCTGCTTCCAGCTTGTGAGATGTACGTGGGGAAGCACTCAATCAATCTGGCATATGCACAAACCCTGAAGAGCAGGCAGCTGACCTCTTAGGGTCACCTTGACCTGAGATAACTGAAGTCAGTCTCTCAAGGAGATACACCTGAGGCCCCCTTTACACAGTTCCTCAGAGGGTCCCAGCGGAGGCCCAGGTGCTCATTGTGGTGATCAGCCTCACAATGGGCTAGGGTCAGGGTCTGGGTTGGAGTAACTTTCCCTCCTTCCCTGGGTCACTCTCCCAGTTAGTCCTGTCCTGGGAGCACTTGCCAAAGTGAAGTAGCTACAAGGAAACTTTTGCCATAGACTCTACTTTTGTGGGTGGGAGTGGGGGCTGCAGGGGTGAGGAGAGTGGGAGCAGATTCAGGCTAAGGAAAAGCCTAAAAACAAAACGGGGTGTAGAAGCAGAATTCTACAAAAGCTCATTCCTGCAAATAGCGTGCAAGGCCACTCCAACTCTAATCGTTCATTTCTACCCTTTCCGGTAACAACTGTCACTGTACCCTTAAAGGCTAACGTTTATCATTTCAGTCACTTAGGCATCTGGCCTTTGTTACTGCAGGCTAACTGTAAGAGGCCAATGTGAGGTTCGAGAAGCAAGAAGGAGAGAGGAAGAGAATAGCAACTGCAGGCAGGGGCCATGGCAAAGTTCTGAAGCCCTGATGGGAAGAAACAACACCATCTTCATTTCCTCTGCACCTAAGCCACCTCTGCAACAGTTATGCTTTGAAATCCAGATGATCCAGAGATAGATCTGGGGTATCACAGCATTTATTCCATGGCTTTTGGCAGATAGTTGGCCACCCTATATGCTTTTAGCCAGAGCAATTTCTCAATAGCAGTTTATTTCCCAAGAACATAAGCTCTGCTGACTGGATACTTTTGCTCAGAAGTGTTCTAGTAATTGGCATGTTATCAGTGGACAACCAGCCAAGCCCTCTGGTCCCTGGTTCCTTTCCCTCTTGGCTCATCCATGAGTCAGAGGAGAGCTAGGGCAGCACGAGGTTTCCAGTGGTGGCTGCTGGCCGAGCTCCAGGACTGCAGCCTCCAGGAGCAGAACTTGGGGTGCTCAGCCCCACCTCTCTCTTACCTCAAGTGCTCCTTCTCTGGGCTGAGGCTCTTTATTAGAGGGAAGAGATGTACTCAGAGGCCCTCACATACATTTTGGAAGTCAGGAAACAGAAGAACATTGTGCCAACAAATATTATTATTTTGTGTTTTCCTGCCTTCCACCCATACCCGGGGGGAAGGGGAAGGGGTTAACAGGAGAAATGAATTCTCCTCTTCCAAGTTTTGCTGTTTTTATGCCATCCTATCTCTTACCTCCCTTGCTCAGTCAGCAGGGTCAGGTCAAAGACATGCTTATCTCCAACCTGATGCTGCTTGAAACCACCAATCTTTTATGTAGAGAAAGAGAGAGGCAATTTAAAATGGAAAAGGGAGAGTGTGTGAAGAGAGGACGATCAAAGATTATTTCTCCCTTTATCTTTCCTGATGGCCGAAAATTAGAGCAGTTAAAAGAGAATTTTGCCAGATTTGTAGGGGAAAAAGAGATACACTATACCTGAAAAATATTTTCAGATGGAGTTGGTGACAAGAAGAATGAAAATCAGGCAGAAATGTGCCAAGGACATCTAGAAATGATATGAATGGTACTTAATTCCACAAATAGATATCAGGTGATTTAAGGTTCTCAGAGAAGAGGTTCATGTTTTAGATTTAAAAGATTTTTCTCTTGGGTCTAATAAACTACATATATCAAAGAGAAGAAAGAATAATCAGCTTATAACTAAAAAAGACAGAGCTAAGAAATATTATGAGCCAAATGGGAAATACTGAAAGTTATTTTGAATTTGAATATTTAAGGGTGGTAAGTAAATAATAAAAGAATCCCCTCCCTTTGATTAGATTCCCTGCATGAGACCACCTTTCCTTCAATAATGAAACCCTGATATGTGACACCAAGTCCACATTACTCATTGACTACTCTATACCATCTAAACCTGGAAAATGAAAGATGAGGAAAGAGGGCATTTCAACCTCATATCAGCTTGCCTCACTCAGTGTTTTTGAGAAAATTACTTCACATCTTGTCTTAGTCTATTTGGATTGCTGTAACAATACTGTAGACTGTGTGGCTTATAAACAACAGAAATTTATTTCTCATAGTTCTGGAGGCTGGGAAGTCCACGATTAAGGCACCAAGAGGTTCGGCATCTTGTTAGGTCCTGCTTCCTGGTTCACAGAGGGCCATCTTCTTGCTGTGTCCTCACCTGGTGGAAGGGATGAGGAAGCTCTCTGGGGTCTCTTTTATAAGGGTGCTAATCCCATTGATGAGGGCTCTGCCCTCAGGACCTAATCACCTCCCAAAGGCCCCAACTCCAAATACCATCACAATGGGGATAGAGAATTTCAACATATGAATTTGGGGGGACACAAACATTCAGTGCATAATACCTCTTAAATTTTGACTAGACTTTCACATTCATGATATGAAGGTGAAAACTCAATGACATCTATGTCCCCTTCTCACTCTGAAATGTTACATATAAACTGGATGTTGGATGGTCACATTGTCCATATTTAATACACTCCTTACTTTAAGATTTCCCACCAAACTCTTCTTCCTGGTTGTGGAGATTCTGCAATATGGCAACTTGGTTGGCTGCACTACACTTCCCAGAATTCCATTCCCCAAATGTCTCTGATTGGGGTGGGCCACAGACAGATTGTTAGGTGGGAAGATTTGGAAGGTGGAAGGGAAGTAGCTTACACACACTCTCACTCATTTGGTGGCCCTGGTGATGGCATGAGGCCTCAGAAGGGCCTGCAACTACTCTTCCTTCCCCAGTTCTTCTTCAGTGTCTCAGACTCCTGGGCTAGGGGTGCTTGTTCAGCTCCTTAATGGAAAGGCCCTGGCCTTTGCCGGACATCATCAAGGTCATAGAAATGAAAACTGGCAAGGGTTCTAATATTGTGCTTGTGACTTCCAGCTTTTTCCTTGCTCTCCCCTACTTTATATTCCATTTTTCTTCCCCAGTGCCTGTCCCATGGACTTCAAACCCCAGCATGGGGTGTGAAAAGAACAACCTAACAGAGACTGTTTGACCAGCTCTCATAACTGCATAAGGTCAAATCCCTGTTCCTCTTATGCATATAATCAGACATATATGGGTTGGAGTCTTGAATCCATCATTTACTAGCCATATGACAGCAGGCAAGTTACTTATCTTTTCTAAATCTCTTAAATAGGTTAAGTGACATAGTGAATGTAAAGCTGGCACAGAATGCCCAATAAACAATGTTATAGATTAACTAAAAATCCCAATTATACTGAAAAGGAAGTCTCTCTCATTATTCGATAGCTAGAACTAACAGAAGTAGGCATCTTGCCCTTGACCTATCAGGGATCGAGCTAACAGAGCTCTGGCTCCCCTGAAAAATGCAATAGCTTCTCAACCTGTTTTTATGAGAGAAGAGAATATAACTCTCTCTCTCTCTCTCTCTCTCTCTCTCTCTCTATATATATATATATATATATATATATATATATATATATATATATATATAGCTAATATAGGTAAGCATTTAACTTTTGTTCCAAGCAAATGATGGCAAAGCCAGAAAGAATGGTACCAAAGTAGCATTGATTACATTAAGATATTTGAATGGCACTTAATGAAAATATAATTTTAATGGAGGAGTTTAATATCTATATTAAAGGATAGTTCATTGTAAGGCATCATATAATGGGACTATTTTGGTGTATGGAATACTCTGGTTAACTGAAAGCCAAGTGAAATAATCCTTCCTTTTTCAGCTCTTACTAATGAAAAAATTATTCAAAGTAGAATTATTTCAGATGGACTTAAATATAAAAAACATACTTCTTACTTATTTAAATCACGTATACCATATCTTGTTCCAAAAATATGTAATTATATAAAACTGGTTTTTCTTCAGTGAATTAGAATTTAAGCCTTTCAAAGAATCTAAGATTTCTGATCGGTAAGGCACCTTTCAATCTTTTTTTTTTTTTTTTTTTTTGCAGTACGTGGGCCTCTCACTGTTGTGGCCTCTCCCATTGCGGAGCGCAGGCTCCAGACGCTCAGGCTCAGTGGCCATGGCTCTCGGGCCCAGCCGCTCCATGAGATCTTCCCGGACCGGGGCACGAACCCGTGTCCCCTGCATTGGCAGGCGGACTCTCAACCACTGCGCCACCAGGGAAGCCCCACCTTTCAATCTTCTTAATTTCAGTATCACACATTTTAAACTAAGGTTAAATGTTTTGACCATGGTTGCACAGTAAGCCAGTGAAGTGTGGGGTGAGTGGTTAGGACCCAAAAGTCAAGAGGTCAGGGAACCATTTTTTTCACTTCACTACAACTTTCAAACTGACACCCGCATCCCACTGATTCATCTCAGATCCAGTTTCAGAGTACCATCCACCATTGGGCATACCCACTTCGATAAAATATCACCATTGTCCTCAGACCCATACACCTTTACCAAATTCTCTGCTAACGTCATCTTTCTCATAATCTCACAAGTTTAAAAAACTAGTGCCAAATTTTCCTCTTCTTTCTCTTACGACCTGTGTTTCTAGTTAATCACCGACTTCTACGAGTCCCTCCTAGAAACATCTCCATTATGCTGCCGCCCCCCTCACCAACGTTCTCTCCGTCCCTCTCCTGGGCAGCCGCACAGCTGGCCAGCGGCCCCATCACTCCTGCTCCTCCCTTTCCATACATTCACATACTATTTATTCCCAAACCAAGCTCCCTCCTTTGTAACTTTGACTATGAAATCTTTTCTATAAAAACCTTTTATGTCGCCTGGTTTCTGGATACAATCTAAACTCTGCCAGTTAAAATAAAACAAACTGATGTTTACAGAGGCTGGGTTATTGTTTTGAACAGTAGCCTTTAACTGCTGTTGTATGATTTATCCCCTCCTTCATGTATAGGCATGATGCTACTTAAAATGATCATTGTCCAGGTATGATTGAAAAAAACACGTGTGTTCATTCATTCGTTTACTCATTCATTTATTAAACAAATATTTTAATTATTTCAATAGAGTATATTTATTACTGCCAAAGAGAAATTTGATTTGAACCTGCCCAACTTAAAAATACTGCAATGGCTCCCTAATGTCTCTGAGCATAAATCCAAGTCTTATCCATGCAACACAAGTCCCTTCATGGTCTGACCTCTCCCTATCTCTAGTCTCATTTCACTATTTCCCTACTTACACCCTTTATTCTTGTCTTACTGTTTCACTCCCTTTATCCCTCTTGTAGATGTTATTTTCTCTGAAAGGAAGATTTTCCCCTTCTCTCCTAACTCCTATATGACCTTAATGACTTATCTGAGGCAACACCCTGCCCTGGGAAGTCTTCCATATGTCCTAGTCTAAGTTAAGTTCTAGATTAGCTGTTCCTCCTTTGGGTACTCTCAGCAACCTGTCCTCATCTTTGTCATAGCATTTATCACATCTCTTCAAATTTGTTTCTTTCCATCTTGTCAACTAGACTGTGACAGGCAGTATGATACTCATATCTGTATACAGATCCCAGCATAGGGTCTGGCAAATTGTAGGCACCCAATACATGTTTATAGATGTTTATTGAGGCAATACATGTTATTGATTACTGAAAGACGTGGAGACTGGGGCAACCAAGACAAAGAGAAGAAATAATTAACTAGAATTCAAGAGACCTGGACTCTGTTGTCAAGATTGAAAGACCTTTGGAAAATTATTTAAGCTTTTCTGCAACTCTTAGAGTTAGCTGAAGTTTTTAAAGTCTGCCTTAGTTCCATGGCTGTATGACATTTTCTAGAAGTGACAAAGTTCTAATGTGTCTCTAGCCAAAGGGAACAATTGGCAACTTCAAAGAAGATTATTTGTTTGCTTAAGGAGACATTCTCTATCTTAATTCCAGATTGCTGATGACAGGTCTCTGATAAAATGTATGAGATGTCAAATATATCATCTTTTCCAAAAGATTTTTTTTTTTTTTTTTTTTTTTGCGGTACGTGGGCTTCTCACTGTTGTGGCCTCTCCCGTTGCGGAGCACAGGCTCTGGACGTGCAGGCTCAGCGGCCATGGCTCACGGGCCCAGCCGCTCCGCGGCATGTAGGATCTTCCCGGACCGGGGCACGAACCCATGTCCCCTGCATCGGCAGGTGGACTCTCAACCACTGCGCCACCAGGGAAGCCCTCCAAAAGATTTTAATCAAAATAAAATCTTACATAAAAAGATTGCCCTTGACAATATATCTATAAACAGTATCTGAATTAATAAAGAGATGACTTATTTTCTTTCCTAGTTAAAGACGTTATCTAGTACTAAGCCTTGTCATGGCAACTCTAAAACCTATCCAATGAGACGCATTCCTGATATTTGCAGAGATGGGCAGTGTTTCATTCCTGTCCTGCCTCCCTTCACTTCAGATACATATCTCTTCCTTGTCAAAGCAAACAGTTATCCCTATGGCCTTTCTGAATATCAAATGTGGCTACACTCCATCTCTCAGAAAGGTATGATGAATGAGGATTCTTAACAGATGTTCACATACTGTAAAACCTTAGCAATCTGAATTAAAAAGGAAAAACTATGGAATCAGTCGGGAGCCTATGTTCTTCAAATAATTGAAATGCCTTCAAACACAAAAAAATTAAATAAGGTATTTGTCTTTGAAGTCTTATCTTAATTAAGTCTAATCTTAATTGACAAAACAATACGTAATTAATATATTTTCTGTATAAAATTTGAACATATCAAAATAAGGGCCTTAAAAGTGCTTAAAAATTATGCTTCTCTGGACATATTTAATATTGTTAATATTATTAAATAAATACATTAATTAAATAAATACATTAAATATTGTTAATATCATTACTTTACTCTGTAAAGATTTTTTTAAATACTTTTCCTCCCACACTCCAAAAGATAAATTCTGAATTAGTGGAGACTGGATTAATAATGTTTAAATGGAATAAAAATAATCAAACATAGTACAACAAAACATTTCCACTAGTCCCTTCACTTCAATTCAGACCTCATGAACTCAGTATCTTTAAACTTAATTAAGCTCCTAAAACTCTTATCTGTGAATTTGGAAACAGGTTTTCATGGAAGTTTAAGATGGAGGACACACAGTGCCCTCTCAAAATGATGCCAGAAGGCAAAACCAAGACTTATATTAATAGAATTGCTAGGGCACCAATTGTCTTGTCAGAGTGACACCCTTTGAAGATAAGAAATAATTGACAGCTGACACCAAGTATTCGCCTACAGGCAATGCAGATAAATGTGCTGCAGCCCTCTCCAAGCTCCACTTGTTGTCTGAGGACTGAGATACATGATATACTGTTGCAATGTAGGAAAAATAGGAATAAAACAATTATAGAAATTATTTTAATAGACCAACCGGCTAGAAATAATGGTAAGGAAAAAGACCATGGTTGCGGGGTGGGGGGGTGGGGCGGGAAATGCACCATTCTGTTTTTCAAGCAACAGATTAATTAGGTCCCTTAAAATATATTAACTGTTGTTCAAGTTAAGCAAACATCATCACTAGGATATTTTAGATAGTTGAAGCTGATGAACTATCTTCCTTGAGATGAAGATGTCAGGAAGAGCTTCACTAAAGTGTAGCATTCCAAAGTGGAAATATTCATAAAATTGGTATACAGCAAATTAGCATGCCTAATAAATTTTATTTTACTTGAATAATTATAATTTAATTATGGCACATTTATTTTCATTAACATTTCCATTTAAAAATTGTAACTGAAATGATTTAAATAAAATGAAAAACTGACTTCTAAGTGAAAACAATATATACATTTTCAGGAAAGGGATTATCACAGCATTTTATAGAATTGGAAAATACCTGGGTGATGATCAAATCCAAATTCCTCATTTCATAAAAACACAAGATACTCAAGAAGTTAAATAATTACTCAATTTTATCCAACTTGCATGGGGTAAATTCAATAAAATCTGTTTTTGGACTCCCAACCCAGTGTTTTTTCCAGCATAATATTCTACGTTACATAATTTTATATTTATATATATTTATTCATATTTATTCTTCTAAATTAAAAGAATATCTATATAGAAATAGTTTCAGGGACTTCCTGGGTGGCCCAGTGGTTAAGAATACACCTGCTAATGCAGGGGACACAGTTTCGTGGCCTGGTCTGGGAAGATCCCACATGTCGCCGAGCAACTAAGCCAGTGTGCCACAAGTACTGAGCCTGAGCTCTAGAGCCCACAAGCCACAACTACTGAGCCCGTGTGCCTACAGCCCGTGCTCCGCAACAAGAGAAGCCACTGGAACGAGAAGCCCACACACCACAATGAAGAGTAGCCCCCGTTTGCGCAACTAGAGAAAGCCCGCAGGCAGCAACGAAGACCCAACACAGCCAAAGATTAATTAATTAATTAATTAATTTTTTAAAAGGAAATAGTTTCATGTGTTATCTTTCTGGACAGAAAAATAAAATATAATAATCTTGCATAATATTTAATAGGTAACTTCTAAAATATAAAATTAATGCATTAATAACTATAGATCATGCATTACTATTTCTCAGTGCAGAATCTGGTATCCTACAGAGAATAATACACATTCTTCTTTCATTTAAATGAAACATTTGCGATAATAGAATGTGTATTTGACCTCACAGAAAAAATTAATAAATTCCAAATGTAAGAAAGTTACAGACCACAATATTTAAACATAAGCCAAAGAAGTATAACCAAACAATAAGAAGATAAGTATTTTAACCACTGGACTAAAAAGTAAGTCTTTTAAACTTTGAACAAAAGAGAAAAGCAAAATTATGCTTACAATTATCTACAAGTAAATTAAGTGAAAAACTACTTAAAATATGAATATTGAAAAGGCTGAACTCAGAGGAATTGACCAGCTGTCATACACTGAAGAGAAGATATAGCCTAAGGGAAGCCAATATGGGTGGAAAGAGGGTAATAGAGGAAAGTGGGCAAGGACAAAGCTGCAACACTGAGCTAAGTCCAAGTATGAAGACTGCGAATACCATACAAAAAAAAAAAAAAAACTGAATTACTTTCAGATTTAAAAACAGCAAATAAGAATTTTTTAAGAAGCACAGAGAATGACTTTTTAGCAACACAGTTGATTGAACTGAGGGGAAGTAAGTCCTTCCTCATGCTCCAATCCTGTGGAACTGCTAAAGAGATTTAGACAGAAAGAGAAAGAGAGGCAGAGAGAGAGGAGTGGAGGAGGGAGAGAAGGGGGGAGATAGAGTGGGAGGGGGAGAGAGAGATCAAGAAGGAAGGGAGGGAAGGAGTGAGAAAGGGAATCTCCAGGGGTTAGGAATGATGAAAGGCCAATCCAGAGTGGTAGGAACACCAGCTGCCTCAGTGCCAGCCCAGGATCCTGCACCCAGACCCCTGCTGTCAGGGTTGAAGGATGGAGATGAACACATGCACACCAATACTAGACATTATTTTAGAGACCACAAGAGGCAGAAAGCTAGATCTGAGAATAGTGCTTAAATTCAGGGCCCTGCATGAGATCCATGGAAATGGGGTTTACAAAATTTCACCCAAATAAGTGGCAATGAAGCCCAATGTGAAAAGCACAATGTCAACATTTTAGACAGAAATATAGGAGGATTTCTTTATAATGTTAGTTTAGGGAAGGTTTTATATAAAAAGACCATGAAAGAGAGGACTGACATGTTTGTCTTCATTAAATTTAAAACATCTGTATGTTCAAACAAACACACAATAGGCCAAGTGAAGACAAGCCATAAACTGAAAGAAAACACCCCTGATAAAAGCATCCAAAATAAGGCAATCCTAGAAAGCAATATGGAAATTAAAAAAAAAAAAATAGAAAACTTGAGAAAGGATGAGCCAGGCGATGCACAGGGGGTGTAAAGAGATAACCACTGGCCATAAAAAAGATGTTCCACCTCACTAGTAATCTGGAAAACACTAATTAATGCAGCAATGATATCCCAATTCATACCCATCTCACTGGTGAAAAACGTAAAATTCTGCAAATACTAAGTGAGTGTGAAAATAAGGAGCAGTGAAAGCTTTCATAAACTGCTGGTGGGAATGTGGGAATACATATGTACAACCAGCTTGGACAGAAATTTGAAAATATCTAATAAACTTTAGCATTCACAATACATTGGACCCTGTAACTCCGCACCTAAAAATATGTTCTGGGGTATTCATTTTATGTACAAGTAAATATATACAAGAATGTTTATTCCAGCTTTTTTCTGTGATTGCAAAAATCTGGCAACACTTGAAATGCTTATCAAAAGAACGATGATCACATAAGTTGTGGCGGTATCATAAAAAGGCATGCCATACCATGGTTACAACGAGTCTATAAGAGCAAAGTTTCTCAAAGCATGGTCCAGGAAGCAGCATTAGTATCACCTGAAAACTTGGTAAAATGCAAACTCTTGGGCCCCACCCCACATTTTCTGAATCAAACTCTGGAAGGGCCTGAGCATCCTGTGTTTCAACAGGCCCTTGTGGTTCCAGCTTGAGAACTGCTCTACCAAAGTTACATGTATCCACATGGATAAGTGTCAAAGTCAAAATCTGAGCCAAAAAGGGCAAGCAAATAATATACAGATGTACCTCATTTTACTGTGCTTCACTTTATTGCACTTCAAAGATACTGCATTTTTACAAATCGAAGGTTTGTGTCAACCCTGCGACTAGCACATCTATCGGCACCATTTTTCCAACAACATTTGCTTACTTCCTGTCTGTGTGTCACATTTTGATATTTCTCGCAATATTTCAAACTTTTTCATTATTATTATATAAGATGGTTACATCTCTTTTGCTTAATTATATTATGGGATAGACACGTTTCAATGGGGATGATTCCACTGCCTGGTATTGTAGGACAGGGCATATGAATCTGCCCCTCAGGAAACAGTAATTAAACATACTAAAGGAAACAAATAGGATTACCTGAGCCCATACAATATAAAGCAAAACTGGGAATATTCAGGGGCTAGTAAAAATAATAATAGAATTATGCTAAATTCTGTGCTCTGCCTGTGCTCCATAAGTGGAACAACAAAGCCTGGATGACAGCACATCTATTTACAACATGATTTACTGAATATTTTAAGCCCACTATGGAGACCTACACCCAGAAGAAAAGATTCCTTTCAAAAATATATATATATATATATTCTCAAAATATATTATTGCTCATTGACAATGCAGCTGGTCACCCAAGAGCTCTGATGGAGATGAACTAGATTAATGTTCTGTTCATGCCTGCTAACACAACTTCCATTCTGTAGTCCATGGATCAGGAGTCATTTCAACTTTTAAGTCTTATTATTTAAGAAATACATTGTGCAAGGCTATAGATTCCATAGTTACTGATTCTTCCTGATGGATTTGGGCAAGGTAAATTGAAAACCTTCTGGAAAGGATTCATCACTCTAGGTGCCACTAATGATTCACGGGAAGAGGTCCGAACATCAACAATAACAAGAGTTTGGAAAAAGGTGATTCCAACCCTCATCGGTGACTTTGTGGGGTTCAATCCTTCAGCAGAAGAAACAACTGCAGATGTGGTGGAAATAGCAAAAGAACTAGAATTAGAAGTGAAGCCTGAAGATGTAACTGAATTGTTGCAATTTCTTGATAAAACTTTAACAGGTAAGGAGTTGCTTCTTATGGATGAGCAAAGAAACTGGTTTCTTGAGATGGAATCTACTCCTGGTGAAGATGCTGTGAAGATGGATGAAATGACAGCAAAGGATTTAGAATATTACCTAAACTTCGTTGATAAAGTAGCAGCAGGTTTTGAGAGGACTGACTCCAGTTTTGAAAGCAGTTCCACTATGGGTAAAATGCTATCAAACAGCACTGCATGCTACAGAGAAAAGGTTCATGAAGGAAGAGTCAATCGATGGGGTAGACATCACTGCTGTCTCACTTTAAGACACTGCCACGGCCACCCCAGCCTTCAGCAGCCACCACCCTGATCAGCCAGCAGCCGTCCACATGGAGGCAAGACCCTCCACCAGCAAAAAGATTACTACTACCTGAAGGCTCAGGTGATGGTTAGCATTTTTTATCACTAAAGTATTTATAATTAAGGTATGTACATTTTTTTAGATATAAAGTTATTGCACAGTTAATAGACTACAGTATAGTGTAAACATAACTTTTACATGCACTGGGAAACCAAAAAAAATTGTGTGACCCCACTTTATCATGATATTCACTTTACTGAAGTGGTCTGGAACCAAAACTGCAATATCTCCAAGGCAGGCCTATAATACAGTTAATATAAATCTTAAGAATATAAATAACATATTATATAGATAGCAAGAATATACACTGACCTGAGGAGGGAGGGAGGGTAGTAGGAATGGAAAGGAGAGGATTCCAAATGTACCTGTAATATTTGATTTACTTGGCAAAAATATTTGAAGCAAATTTGAAAAAAAAAGGCTAATATTTATCAAATCTGGGTGATAAATATAGGAATGTCTGTTAAATTATTCTCTCTACTTTTCAGGTCCTTTTACATATTGCAGAAGTACAGTGACATGGCCAAGTCCGTGGTTTTGTAAGATGACCATGGTGTAGAGAAACTTGTAAGGAGAGAGACTAGGGGCAGGCAGACAAGTAAGTTAACATGCTGTTTCAATGACCTAGTTAGGGGAAATGGCTTTAACTACAAGAGGGGAAACAGGGGATTCACTAAAAAAAAACTATTTCAGATGTCAAATATATAGGAATTGATAACCTATTATATGCTGGAAGGAAAGGGGAAGTCAAAGAACTTTCCAAAATGTATAGTTTGGTTGAATAACTAGTGCATGGAGACTGAGAACAAAGTCTCTACTTGGAGGTGGAAAATAATAAAATTCTTCTGACAAAATATAAAACAGAAAATCTGAATCTAGAGAGGAACTGAATGCATTCATTGTACAGTTAGTATATGATATAGGGATAGTAAACAATGTGTAAAGCAAGAAGAAAAGAGTGTTGAGGACAGAATCCTAGGGAAAATAAACAGAAAACAAAAAATACAGGAGTGCCTTTCAGGTAGGAGTAGAAACAAAAGCAAAACAATGTCTAGTAAGGTCAAGGGAGTTGCACAATGGAAATGTTAGTTTTCAGCCGGTGTTCTGTGAGAATTGTTGCATCTGTAGATGTATTCCTGATGCATCTGAGGAGAGAGATGAACTCCACATCCACCTACTCCTCCACCATCCTGAATCTCCCCAGCAGATTTCTGCACAATGGAAATGAACTCGTGGTAGAGCTGTCTAGAAAGCTAAAGATTGAGAAGAGAATTGTGATCCAAGAAGAGAATTTGATCACTTGAAAGTCCTTCTCCCTCTTGAAACCCCTATTTTATTAGAGGCCTTGAAGAAAAAGTCATATTATACTGTCTGGAAGATCAAATGTATGATATGGACTTGGTAACAGCAAGCATGGACTTATCTCTTAAAATGTTCTCAGGCAAAAATATAGGTAAGGGAAGTGATAATTGATGGATTTAAGTTTAGGAAGAGGTGGGATAAAATGGAATTACGAGCCTGGTGAAAGGGTCAGATTTGGAACAGATGAGGGACTCCTTTCTTTAAGAGAGGGCAGAAGATAAAGAAGAGTTAAGATACACATAAGCTGGGAGGGGGTATAGATAAGTTAAGAAAAGCTCAAGGGGAAAATAAATTCCATCAAGTGTGAACTTGGAGGCAAGATCATGTAACACTTACCAAAAGTGGATTTAAGGGGTTGAGATGGAGAAACCAGGTTGGGATAGCTGCCAAGGAGAATGGAAAATAGAGTTTACCAAGGAAAGTGGTCAAAAATCTACCATCCAGCATCTTGAGAGCATCAAGGATGAATATATATATATATATATATATATATATATATATATATATTTACATAATAAGTCCAATAAGCAGAGTTATGTGATTTTAAACAAATGACTTGATAGCAGAAGAACAGGAGGGGGGTAAAAAAAATTACAATTTCTCTAACAGTGAAGACTGACAAAGCAATTACTCCAATATTTGTGTCATCCAAATATCCAGTGATTTGAAAGATGTGCTACAGCCACCTCCAAAATATATTGAATTTCCACCCATTCTTTTTTTCTCTCTAGCTCAAAACACCATGACCGACCCCCAGAATGGTACAATATCAGTAACTAGTCTCTCTTCTACTACTCTATTTACTTCCTATCCTCTATGACCCATTCTTCCCAGAAGCCAGGGTAACATTCTAAAAATGTAAATCACATGATTTCACTTCCCTGCTTAAAACCATCCAACGGCTTCCCACTGTGCTCAGAATTAAATCTAGACATAGACATTGACTCTGGGAAACGGGAAAGGCAAAGGTGAGCTCTCTCCATTAAAAAAAAAATTCCCTTAAATATAATATTAAAAACATCCAGTTCATTCTTTTTGCCAGTACCATACAGACAAGCCTCAAGTTATATTCAGTGATTTTGACGAATAAATATACTTGTTAAATTTAAGTAACCGTAACACCTACTAGATAATTCATAATTATTGCTTAGTGTGTGTTTAGGTGAATTAACTGAACTAATAATAAGAACACATTCACATGGTATGTACAAGTATAAAAACATACACTGTACTTTTTTTTTCCCTAAAGGGCTTTCTTTGTAATTATATATTTGAATGATTATTTGATTAATATCTATCTTCCCTGTTAAATTATAAGCTTCAAGAAGTCAGGGACTATATCTACTTTATTCACAGGTGTGTTCTCTATGCTAGCACAGATCCAGCATGTTGTAGGTACTCAATACATATTGGTTGAATTACTGAATACATATTGAATAAATGTTAGTTGAATTCTTGAATACACTAAGAAGTAGAATAGAAAACATTTGGTCCAGATCCCAGACAGGATGAAAGGTCCAAGGCCAAGCTCTGTGATTAAGCACGTGTGCAACTTGCCTAAGTCACTTTACTTTCCTAAGCCTTGGTTTTCCCATTTGTGAAATACAGGTGGGAAATACATAAAATGATCTGCATTCTAAGCAAATTAAAAGACTGAGTGTCCTATTATCAAAATCTGTAATAACTAGCCATTGCATAGAATGTAGTAAGAGTCAGTTTGTTTTCTGACACACTATAAATCCTGAAGGTTTAAATATGCAATGGAATCTGCCATTCCATTTTCTAAGAGGCATCCTTCATAAAACATATGATGGCAGTTGTGACTGATTTTTCAAAAGACCAGAGTGCACTCAGGGTAAGATTCTCACACACTTTATACATTTTCTCTTTAAGACCCTTCAAGCCTAAAAAATTTTACCTGTAAGAGTCTCAGAATCCTAGAGTTAGAACTAGAAGAGAGAAGCTATAGTTTCTTTACAAAAAAGAGGCAGAGCGGACATCACAGGGACACATATTCACTAGAATCATTACCAAAAAATTACAAATGAGGAAAAGCCAGTGACCTTCACTGATGTCATTACACTTCAAATAAATCCCTATAATGCCTTGCAAGTATCCTTGTTATGGACCACAATAAATAAATCTATCATTTATAAAAATAAATAGTTTTGACATCATAGTCCTTCTGCTTTTTAATGAGTGTTTGTATACACACATCCATTAAGCCTCCTGCAAACATACAGTCAACCTGTATCTGCTTCCAATTTTAAAATATAACTTTAAAGCATTTATTACCATCACTGATTTGTTTCTTTACAACGAGAAACCTCCTCTCCATTAGGGGCCCTTTGAGTTTAGTTTGGCACAGAGAATCCATCCCATACACGTTGGCAAAGTCTTTACTGACCATTTCCTATAGGTAACTCAGGATATATGGCCAAGTTTATTTATATTATGTTGTAATTTTTCCTGAATATTTAAATGTAAAGGATCAACAGAAGAGAATTTGATCAAATATCCACATGCTGACATTAGTTGATCTTAAAAACAAGATTAGGACATTGTCTCAGGTAAATCATACATAATTCATACATTTTTTTCTTAAAACATTTTATATGCATAGCCATATATCACAAATCATTAAAAATAAATTATTCTGAAAGTGATAATAGTAAAATATGAGCCCATGATGGAAGAGTTACTGAGACAGCAAATGTCTTACATCACAGAAGATGTACCTTTGCTATCCCTTGGGCAGTATTTTACACAGTCATTGCTGTATTTAAAGTCATTAGTTGTTTTATTACACAGTTCTATTTATTTATTTTAATAAAAGTGATGTAAATCATTAGATTGCTTTGAATTTGAAAGACAATCTCACTTCTGCTAGAACCTAGCTGGGAATAAGCAGACCTGCTGGTACTGCTTATGTGGACTATTCCTCCAGGTAAATTAAACAACCCCTTATTACACAAAAGAAAATAGGAACTTTCATTTGGCATGTTATTCTTTTATGCTGGAGACCTCATTTCACTTGCAACAAATCTCTACAGCAGTACTAAAAGCGCATAATGAAGCATAACAAAGAAACACAAGGATTAGGTCAGGCCCAAAAGGCTTTGATTTCTTCAAGGAAGAGTATTTTGATGCAAAGGGTCTTGTCCCTTGTAACATTAAAGATTGAAATCTGCCAAAACAACAGTCAGTACCAAACACTGCAGCATTATATGTTAAAGAAATATACATTTTTATTTACTCAATCCAAAAACAGAGTGGTCCAAGCAGTTAGATACATTTGAGCATTCTATGTTTTTTAATTGTAATTGAAATTCTGTTGGTTGAATAAAAATTGGAACATGCCTTTTCTATGAATGGATTCATGCCACAGAACCTGTTTAGAATTTGGAATGCATTTTCCATACAAGGATGGCAGATGTTCTTCCTCCAGTAGAGGGAGGTACTTACTCCTAGACAAGTCTAGTAACTGTCAAATCTCTGAATTTTCTTAAAAGCAGGCACTCGTCTCTACCAAATGCTCCTCAGGCAAGCTGCACTGGGGAACAAGGGCAGCCACTCTCTGGGGAGGCAAGTGAAAACATCCACCTTCTGACCTCCCCACCGCCTATTTATGACTGAAAAGCTGCCTGTGCTCCCTTTTCAATGTTAAGTCCTTTCTCACCTCCTTAAAAATTATTTATACGGAATATTGAAATTTTCCTTCATTTGAAAGGAAGAGTAATTTCATAAAGACCAATAATTTAATTGTTCTCCACTAATAGTTTTTTCATGATTTTGCCTTTGAAGTTTTTCTATAGAAAGAAACAGTAATTTTACATTTTAATTGTGCACTCTTTCTTTTTGTCTGCTTAATTTAATATCACTTTTTGTTTTCTTTGAAGGACTGAAAGTTACCACTCTTTTGTATCACTTACTAATTGTATTTCTAGGGCTTACTGAGATATGCATGCTAGCACAAATCCAAACGAAAGCATGAAATGCAACTGTGCCTACTTGTACACATTCTAGATATACATTTACTACAGTCCTTTAAAGTATAGCTTCTTTATTTACTTGCTGGAAAAATTATGATGCTAGGATTGCAGACATGCCTACCGACTATACACACTGCACTGAAAAAAGTCTACATAAGATACAATCTGTTTCCCTTTCTCAGTTTTCAAATGATTTAGACATTAAAGTTCTTATATGTAAAATTTTCTAACATAGAAAATGTAGATAATTAAGAGTGAATAGGAAATCAGACTCTAAGCCATTGTTGAGGTTCTCCATATTATTCATGGACTGATATATGTATAAAACTAAAAAGATCATACAAACAAAGCCCGTAATCTGGGGTGTATAAAGGGATTATTATTAACTCCAGACCACTCTAGAGACCATCGTCTACCCCTCTGGCCATGGTATTAAGTTCTAAATTGGTGGTCCTGAGTTTGAAGCTAACCAGCCTTCCGTGATACCTGACCCACAGCTTTGCATGGAAAAATGACACAACTCTAGTGAGTACTGTCTCTTGAAAAATGCGTTTCACAAAGAGAGATGCAATTTCTAATAATTTAAAAGTAGTGGAGATTAGACGGAACACGTTGATTTCTCAACAAAAATAAGCCTCAGTTAATGCAATGTGCATGTGATTGGAGACTTATTTGAAGGGGACCACTTTATATTTATGCTGTGTTAGGGAAACAGCACAGAAAGGCTGAGGAAAAGTGTTCACTGCATGTCAATATGCTAAACATCACAGGAAGTGTGTAAATGGATTAGGATTCTTAGATGAATCTATCTAGCACAGCAGTATGTAACAAATTAAACTGGAAGAATGAAAATGTCACTATCATCACTTTCCTTACAGCTTCCCTTACTAAAAATGGGTTATGTCATTTCTTATTACAACCCAAGTTTCCTGAGATGAGAATATTGTTAATAAGTTTGGGGGAGGGGTGGAAATCAAGCATAAGCGTAAGAATTTAGTTTCACAAGGTATACCTACCTTTACTTAAAAAAAAATTGAAAACATTTTAGCTTGAAGATTTCTTGGAACTTATGTTACACTGCTGATTGCATATTCTAGAAATAACTAATGCTAGTCTCAATCGTCAGCATGCAATTCACATTTTCAGGTAAGTCACATTTTCAGCTAAAATGACAACAGAAGAGAATTTCCCTTATAATATTCAGAGGTTCTCATACTTAAGTGCCAGAATACCTGGAGTCACAAGGCTCTCTGCAGTTATTGTTATATCTAATGTCATCATAGGTATTAATAATTTTGCTAAGCATAAATGATAACAGTATTATTACAAAATTCACAATTACAAGCATGCACATCAAGAAAAGCAGTGATAAATCCATCTAAGGACAGCTGACTGTTTCAGCGCTTTCCTGCAATATTTGTTTGTATTTGTTTCCCCGTTTATTCCTAAGTAATTCTCATTAGGAGACAAAGGTAAGTTTAAGAACAATTACAGGATAAAATCTTTAGGATATACTCTTCATTTATTCATTTTTCCTGTAAAACTGGGGAAACACTGCAATTATCAGTTCTAATGGTAAAGATCAGCCTAGTTCATGGTGCTGTGCACAGGTGTTTGAAACATGGATAAGACATAGTCTTTGCCCTTGAGGTATTTATAGTTTGGTAGGAGTGACAGAGACACTAAATTTATAAATATGCTTCTCAGTCCAAGCAAGAGTGCACCGTGAGTTTGAAAGGAAAAATGGAAACGTTACTCTAGGAAGCAGCACAACCAAGGCACGGAGGCATTAAAGGGGACACTGTGGGAAGGAGAACAACTGATGGCTTTTCATTCCTAGACTCTTAAAGTTCAAGGCTGGGAGTGATGAAAAGAAGCTGGACATAAATGGATGTAGATGACGGTAATGATTATGAAAGGAGAGTTAAGGCAAACACTTATGACGTTAGGCATTACATGGTGAGACTGTTCTTATTGTTTTGAAACTTAACCTAAAAATTAAAATACCAGAGAACACTCATACTTACAGTAATTCTCCAAGCCAAATTTAAATGGATTTTTAGTTTGGTTTTGTTTTTTGTTTTTTGGATTTTTTTGACCACACTGTGCGGATTGTGGGAACTCAGTTCCCCGACCAGGGATCAAACCTGAGCCCCCAGCAATGAGAGCATGGAGTCCTAACCACTGGACTGCCAGGGAATCCCCTAAATGAATTTTTTTTAATCAAGATAATTTAGAAATTTTATTCCCTAAATGAATTTTTAAATGGGCAAAACAAAATACAAGAAAAAGTAAAATAAGGAGACCTTCTCAAGGCTAGTTATTTATTTTCTTCTCTTTTGAGCCCCATTGGTTGGTTGGTCCCAACATGCTTCATAGCATTTCACTTTTCATCTTGCTGAAATGGACTTTCAATTTTTATTTATTCATTTATTTTACTAATAAAGTAAACTAAATCAAATTCAGGGTAAGTTTGCTGCTCCTAACTGATTTTCAAACAAAGATGTGAAGTCAAGTGGGGCGGCTGTAGGGGAAGGCTAGAGAAAGTGAGCCATCTCATTTAACAAGTGACAGGGCCAGGGGTCTAGTACTTTCAGGGCCCTCCATCACAATGCCTAGCTTTAAGACAATCATAAATGCATCTAAACTATTTTACCTTTCTCTCCTCACCTCTTCTTCATAATTCTGAGACATAAAAGTCCTGTCACGATGGCTGAAGTTTCTCCAAACATTGCAAAAAATTATAAATGCCAGGATTCTATAAGAATAGAATCTAGAGAGAATCACTGTTTTTAGTTCTGACTAATAAAACTACTAAAATTAGAGAAAATAATTTTTATTTCATTAAATCCATTTAGGAAGTATATGCAGTTAGTAAAACACATTTACTATTTGCAATATAGTATTAAAGACATATTTGTTAGACTGATCTTATTTACCAAGCAAAATTCAGGAAGTGATAATGGACAAAAAAAAGATGAATTCTTCTCCTAGACAACTAGAAATGCTTCTATATTAAAAGACAAAAAAAGGCATTGAACACCATATTTAGGAGGCTTTGACAATTTAATTTTGCTTCTAATGGTTTGGGAGAACTCCAATAATTTTAGTAAGTGTTATAGGAATTAAAAAAATACCTAAACTTCCCAAGTCATAACAATACACTTATAAAACTTGAAGAAGTATAGTCAGGAAAGAAGTATAAATATTGGTAAAGCAAATTACTAACTTCAGTGTGAAGAGAAAGCAACAGTTTTTGGAGTGAACTTTTTATGGAATAAATTATAGGTTGCAGTCATCCAAATTTTTTTAATATATATATATATTTTACTTTAATCAATTTTCTCCTCCTAGCCCCATCTCTAATTGCAAGTCTTCAGCTTTATGCTATTTTCTGTTATGGAGTTATTAAACAATTAAGAACCCAACAAACTGGGAGCCCTTGACCTTAGGGGTAAATGAAGATAAGGAGTTCTGCTTTCTACCTAAAAAGGACTCAGAAAACACCTAGACTAAAGGAGCCTTCTGTCCCCATTGAACTGGCACTGCTTGCTAATAGGTTAGGCCACATATGACCATCAAGAAGGATCCTCAAGAGGGGAGGTCCAAGCATATTCTGAGCTACTGTAAAATGGAGCCCTTTGGTACCACTTGTTCCTATGGGAACTTATGGTGGAAGCTGTTTCTTACCCCAATAAGCTGCTTCTTTGTACTAATGGGGTTGAGAGCTATGCCAGAGACTAGCCCTCCCTCCCAGTCACTGATTCCCCTTTATCTGCTCTACATGGTTCTCTGATCCTTCTAAGCTCTCGACATCTAATTACTATGTCCAGTCATCAGACTTCTGACTTGTGGTCCCTTGACTCAAAGTAACCCTCTGTGAGATTTCAACATCTGTAGCCTGGCCAAGTGACAGCTTATCCAGCTACAAGAACTCCCAGACCCTCTTCCTTCCTGCTCTGGTGAGTGCCTGCACCCTGCATTTGCATGCCTATATGAAGATAAGGTCCCATCCACCTCCACTGGACAGAACAGTGGTCTCTTACCTCAGACTCAACTCGACTCCTACATCACTAATCAAAGTTATATTATTTAAAAACGTTACTTACTTGAACATTCCTCACTCGTATTCAATAAGTTACATTCTTTGGTGCCTACTATATACCATGAATTCTAACAAGAGTTGAAAATATTCGTCAGATATACACTGGTCTTCAAAGACTAAGGCACATACAAGCTAAAAAGTGAGACACAAATGTAAATAAGAGGATAAAAGAAAATGTCATATAGTGGAAATACATATGGGATTACAGTGGAGAAAGGAGTCAATTCCTACTGAGTGGGCAGGGTGAGAGGTGAGGGCTGCTGAAAGCTCTCAATTACCTTTATAGATCTATCTTAAGTCCTAGCCACACTGATGGTTCCCAAATGTTGTACCTATTATGATCTTGTGGGTAGCTTTAAAAATCCTGATGCCCAGGCTGTAGTCCAAAGCAATTAAACCAGATTCTCTGGAGGTAGAACCCAGGCATTAATATATATATTTTTTAAAATCCCCAAACAATTCCAATGTGCAGCAATGTCTGAGAAGCAGTGAACTAGATCACTGCTTCCTTGATAAGATAATCTCACACTAATTTTAACTCTAGAGAGTCTAGTATAACACAATGTGTTCACTGTAGAGTCTTAATATGGATTTGGTAGTTGAATAGATAATTGAATGAAAGAATAATTTTACTAAACTAAAAGACACAAAGCAGTATTTCATGTTATCTGAGAAGCTGTTTATATATTAATTCAGATATTATATTAACCAATAATTTTTTAGGCTTGAAAATTAGAAACTGTATTTATGAATAGATATATGTATATCAGGAAAAAAATTCATAACAGATAAATCTTATCTTATTCCTATGTTGATATTTTAAACAGACCTATTTATTTATTAGATGTTGTAAATGCATACAAATAGTAAAAGTGATCAAACTGAGTTAAGGCACAGTTGTGCAAATTGTTTTTTTTAACATGTTTTCATGTGCCTAGAGCCTCTTTTGCAGTCTCAGTGAAACAAACTACACATTAGTTTGAGATAAGTCAAAACACCTATAGAACTACTTGCATAGTGAACTAATCACTCACTTACTATATAAAAATTACTAGAATTTTCATTGAAATATAGAAAATAGGGCTTCCCTGGTGGTGCAGTGGTTGAGAGTCCACCTGCCGATGCAGGGGACATGGTTCGTGCCCCGTCCCAGGAAGATCCCACATTCCATGGAGCAGCTGGGCCCGTGAGCCATGGACGCTGAGCCTGCACGTCCGGAGCCTGTGCTCCACAACGGGAGAGGCCACAACAGGGAGAGGCCACAACAGTGAGAGGCCCGTGTACCACAAAAAAAAATATATATATATATATATATATATATATATATATATATAATAAAAATTTAATATTAGTATGGGCATTGATATTTAAATTAAATGTGTATATATACACATATACCTACATGTATACACACATATGCATACATATACCTCATTGCAGATTGCTTAGAATTATTTCACAGTAGCTTAACGAATTTAAATAATAAGAAATCTAATAATTCTCTGGGAATTCCCTGGCAGTACAGTGGTTAGGACTCTGCACTTCCACTGCAGGGGGCAGGGGTTCCATCCCTGGTCAGAGAACTAAGATCCTGCAAATGCCGTGGGGTGTGGCCAAAAAAAAAAAAAAAGAAATCTAATAATTCTCTCTTTAATAGTAACTACTGCATTTAGCACGGGTTTTGTTCTAACTTTAAACTCACTAGTAAATATATATAAGTTTAGTGCTTTAGAAAACACACCTACATAATCTGGATAATTCACAATAGTTCGTCACAAGCAAAGAGCAATCAAACATTGGCTAAATTGTCTGCCACCTTAAATGTATAATACATACACAGTAGTTCCTTAATACACTATTATTACACATGTTAATTCATGTTTTAAATTCTGCCTTCAAAACATGGGCTTTTAACTACTGAACATTTAAAACCTCCTGGGAATAAGAGAGACATAATATTTGCAAAGTGGCTCATTTCCAGTAAAGAATAATGTGAACTGGCATGAGACAAGCACTGTGTCCCAGGGTGGACACCAGTGAATTAGGCTTGGTGGCACTCGGTTGTCTTCCAGATTCCAAAGGTAGCTCAAGCAAATGACCTTAGCCTTCTCAGTTCCTTACTGTGTAACATCGGTTTAACTTTCATGGCTCTAGGCCGGTAATTACCATCAGTCTAGTTGAGGGGCTCCTACATATGTTTATTTTTGGTTTTGTGTGGCCAGAGTGTGCCCCCTTGCGCCGTGTAAATTCTGTTAACACCAACTCTTCTCATCTTCCCTGATTGCATTTCTTTGATACGCACCTAGTTTTGCTCTTCTCATGGATGCTTAGATGAAGTGATAACATATATAGAGAAATTACAAAGATAACATTATATGTATATATTTATACAGAAAATAACTATATATAGCTAGATATAGATAACATAGATATAGATAGATAGTTAAATGTAGATATAGATATAGATACAAATAGAGATCTCCAGTTTAAACTGGCACAATAGTGACTTTTGCCTGAGATGATGGAATTATAAACAAGCTCACATAATATAAGCCCATTTCATTTATTCTGATTCCTAGTGAATAAATGGCCCTTTAGTCCAAATGCATTTACTTTTAATATATTTGTCACTTAATCCACGACTCAATGGACTCAAGAAATAAATTGTCTTCCTTGGGTAAGAAGAGGAGTTCATATGTTTTACATTGTTCTTTGCTGTCATCTGACATATGAAGGAAATCTTCATATATCAAATATATTGCACTTCTGTGAATCAATAACACAATCAAAGATATCAAAGCACACTCAATCATGTTAAAAATTATGGCAGTGCAGAAGAACATATTTTTGGAGTTACAAATTAATTAAAGGAAGCTATTGATCATTTACCTTCCCAAGAAGAATTCAGACTTTCCTAAGATATCTACACTGTGGTACACTTTAATGGCTACAATTTTGGTTAAAAAAAAAAAAGCAAATTCTATTTTATTAGCTGATGTTTTAATATAAACAAGAACCAGTTTCGTTAAAAAATAACAGCAGTTATAAAAACTGTAAGCATATTAGTACCTATCACCTCCAAATTAATTTCAAATATAATGTTGAAATTCAGAGAGGCCAAGAGTGATTGACCTAAGGAAACACTGAGGTCCATTGAGGGAAACATCTTTCTGTTGCATTTGTTTGTATCATCTCAGATCTCCCTCTCACCTCCTCTCTGACCACCAGTTCCTGGGATTTCTCCCCATGTGCTGGTATTCTTTTGGTCACATAATCATTTAACCTATGAAATCCATTCTTTATGTACAACAGGCTTCTCAGTAACTACTTCTGCATCTCTTGTCAATTATTATTATAAACTAATGCATTTAAAAACTGTTCAAACACAAAGAAGGGATAGAGTGTATTGTCTTACAATTGCTATGTTCCCTGATTAAAATTTAGTGTATTTTTCCCCTCTGTACAAATTTGTTCTTTACTGCACTATTTCTACTAAATTACTTACTAAATTTTGTCATTCAGATTTTTAAATGGAAAGAAAATGTCTAAGGCTCTTAGTAAAAAATGAAGATTAAGAGTGTCAGAATTATTTGATCCAATGACTTTAGCTAAGCAAATCTTTTTTAAAACAGCTCAAATAGTATGAACATTTTACAAATGAGCTTTAAACATCCTTAATCTAAATTGCTTTTAACTTCTGAATACCTAGCAAACTACTTTTGCAGCTTGAATATAAACATTCATGCCAGACTAATACAGAAAATCTAGGGCAAATCCATGATTAATATTTTTCCAGTTTGTAATATCTAGCTCTGTTTAAGGAAGGGGTTTAATGAATACTACTATGATAATTTAAATATGAAATTGATTTCATTTTTACATCTTCACTGTCATTTCCATCAGAATCATCCCTATCACTTGCATCTTCCATTCATTATCTCCATTTCTATCTATATTCAATTCACAAAGAAAAAATACATCATTAAATTCATCACATTTTCCAAAACTATAAACAAGCATACAAAATCCTCTCTTCTTTGCAAAGAACTACCAACTTGAAAGGGCAAACTCTAGCTAACAGAGCAAAGAATGGATGGTTCAAATCTATTCTTGTAAGTTACAGCTACACTTTGTCTGTAAAATAAAGACCTGTAAACTACAGGGTGATTTTCTCCCTCTGGATAACCTGAAATATTTCACCATGGTTCATTCAAACTACCATGAAAAGTTAAAAGGTATATTCTTCATGATAATATCCATTTTTGTCTATAGATGGAAATTTGGTAGGGCTTAAATGCGTTATAATTACTTCTCATATTCTATAATGTTAAAACTCTGTTTCTCAGAAAAACAATATCTTTAATATTTATACACAAATGCAACCCCATATGGTAATTACCTTACAGGTATAGTATATATGTATGTATTACACATATTTCTATGCTTGTCAACAAAACACTTTCAGCCTAAGGAATATGGTTGAAGTATAAAATGCTTCAAAGTAAATAAATAAATAAATAAATAAAAAACAATCATACTTTAGTTAATGAAAGATTAAGAAAGTTTAAGCAAATTGATTATAAATCTTAGAGCCAGGTAAGCATAAATATAATTTTAACTTAATACTTTTTTTTTTTTTTTTTTTTTTTGCAGTACGCGGGCCTCTCACTGTTGTGGCCTCTCCCGCTGCGGAGCACAGGCTCTGGACGCACAGGCTCAGCGGCCATCTTAATACCTTATTTTGACTCAGTGTTCTTTTGTTTCAGATCATAGGAGGTTCAGTGAAATGGAATATAAAACTGTAAATCTGTAAGGAACTTTTAGTGGGATTACTTATAGAGTTGTTTTGCTTTTCTTCTCAAAGTCCCTGGTTAATGCTTATTATCCTCAACCTAAGAGTTCTATTTGAATAAGAAATATTTAGTGTGAGAATATTAATGCTTGTATAATCAATTATGATTTTATTTTGATGAGATCAGTCAACAATAAAGCAATAGCTATATCATCATAAAGAAGCAGATTAAAAAGAGAATTTAGCTTTCGTTTTCTTGCTAAAGTGTTTTATTATTTTTTTGAATTTCATTTTTTTATACAGCAGGTTCTTATTAGTTATCTATTTTATACATATCAGTATATATATATATCAATCCCAATCTCCCAATTCATCCCACCACTACCACCCCCTGCCCCCACTTTCCCCCCTTGGTGTCCATACATTTGTTCTCTACATCTCTCTCTATTTCTGTCTTGCAAACCAGTTCATCTGTAACATTTTTCAAGATTCCACGACTGTACAAATGACCCAATTTTGTTCCTTTTTATGGCTGAGTAATATTCCATTGCATATATGCACCACACCTTCTTTATACATTTGTCTGTCGATGGGCACTTAGGTTGCTTCCATGACCTGGCTATTGTAAATAGTGATGCAATGAACATTGGGGTGCATGCGTCTTATTGAATTATGGTTTTCTCTGGGTATATGTTAAGTAGCGGGACTGCTGGGTCATATGGTAGTTCTATTTTTAGTTTTTTAAAGAACCTCCATACTGTTCACCATAGTGGCTGTATCAATTTACACTCCCACAAACAGTGAAAGAGTGTTCCCTTTTATCCATACCCTCTCCAGCATTTGTTGCTTGTAGATTTTCTGATGATACCAATTCTAACTGGTGTGAAGTGATAGCCCATCATAGTTTTGATTTGCATTTCTCTAATAATTAGTGATGGCGAGCAGCTATTCATGTGCCTCTTGGCCATCTGTATGTCTTCTTTGGAGAAATGTCTATTTAGGTCTTCTGCTTATTTTTTGATTGGGTTGTTTGTTTTTTTAATAGTGAGCTGCATGAGCTGCTTATATATTTTGGAGATTATTCCTTTGTCCATTGATTCGTTTGCAAATATTTTCTCCCATTCTGAGGGTTGTCTTTTCATCTTGCTTATGGTTTCCTTTGCTGTGCAAAAGCTTTTAAGTTTCATTAGGACCCATTTGTTTATTTTTGTTTTTATTTCCATTCCTCCAGGAGATGGGTCAAAAAAGATCTTTCTGTGATTTATGACAAAGAGTGTTCTTCCTATGGTTTCCTCTAAGAGTTTTATAGTGTCCAGTCTTACATTTAGGTCTTTAATCCATTTGGAGTTTATTTTTGTGTATGGTGTTAGGGAGTGTTCTAATTTCATTCTTTTACATGGAGCTGTCCAGTTTTCCCAGCACCATTTATCGAAGAGGCTGTCTTTTCTTCATTGTATATCCTTGCCTCCTTTGTCATAGATTAGCTGACCATATGTGTGTGGGTTTATCTCTGAGGTTTCTATCCTGCTCCATTCATCTATATCCTGTTCCATTCATCTATATTTCTGTTTTTGTTCCAGTACCATATTGTTTTGGTTACTGTAGCTTTGTAGTATAGTGTGAAGTCAGGGAGTCTGATTCCTCCAGCTCCATTTTTTTTCAAGATTGCTTTGGCTATTCAGGGGCTTTTGTGTCTCCATGCAAACTATAAGATTTTTTGTTCTAGTTCTGTAAAAAATGCCATTGGTAATTTGATAGGGATTGCACTGAATCTATAGATTGCTATGGGTAGCATAGTCATTTTCACAATACTAATTCTTCCATTCAAGAACATGGTATATCTCTCCATCTGTTTGTGTCATCTTTGATTTCCTTCTTCAGTGTCTTATAGTTTTCTAAATACAGGTCTTTTACCTCTTTAGGTAGGTTTATTCCTAGGTATTTTATTGTTTTTGTTGCAGTGGTGAATGGGATTATTTCCTAACTTTCTCTTTCTGATCTTTTGCCGTTAGTGTATAGAAATGCAAGAGATTTCTGGGCATTAATTTTGTATCCTGAAACTTTACCAAATTCATTGATTAGCTCTAGTAGTTTTCTGGTGACATCTTTAGGATTTTCTATGTATAGTATCATGTCATCTCCAAACAGTAACAGTTTTACTTCTTCCTTTCCAATTTGCATTCTCTTTATTTCTTCTTCTTCTCTGACTGCCGTAACTAGTACTTCCAAAACTATGTTGAATAATAGTGGAGAGAATGGACATCCTTGTCTTGTTCCTGATCTTAGAGGAAATGCTTTCAGTTTTTCATCACTGAGAATGATGTTTGCTGTGCGTCTGTCATATATGGCCTTTATTATGTTGAGGTAGGTTCCCTCTGTGCTCACGCTGTGGAGAGTTTTGTTCATAAATGGGTGTTGAATTTTGTCAAAAGCTTTTTCTGCATCTATTGAGATGATCATATGTTGTTTACTCTTCAATCTGTTAATATGATGTATCACATTGATTGAATTGCATATATAGAAGAATCCTTGCACCTCTATGATAAATCCCACTTGATCATGGTGTATGATCCTTTTAATGTGTCATTGGATTCTGCTTGCTAGTATTTTGTTGAGGATGCTTGCATCTATATTCATCAGTGATACTGGAGTGTAATTTTCTTTTTTTTGCAGTATCTTTTTCTGGTTTTGGTACCAGGGTGACGGTGGCCTTGTAGAATGAGTTTGGGAATGTTCCTTCCTCTGCAATTTTTTGGAAGAGTTTGAGAAGGATGGGCGTTAGCTAATCTCTAAATGTTTGACAGAATTCACCTGTGAAGTCACCTGGTCCTGGACTTTTGTTTGTTGCAAGTTTTAAATCACAGTTTCAATTTCATTACTTGTGACTGTCTGTTCATATTTTCTATTTCTTCCTGGTTCAGTTTTGGAAGGTTATACCTTTCTAAGAATTTCTCCATTTCTTCCAGGTTGTCCATTTTATTGGTATAGAGTTGCCTTTAGCAATCTCTCACGATCCTTTGTATTTCTGCAGTGTCCATTGTAATTTCACGTTTTTCATTTCCAATTTTATTGATTTCAGTCCTCTCCCTCTTTTTCTTGATGAGGCTGGCTATAGGTTTATCAATTTTGTTTCTATTTTCAAGGAACCAGCTTTTAGTTTTATTGATCTTTGCTATCATTTTCTTCATTTCTTTTTCATTTATTTCTGATCTGATCTTTATGATTTCTGTCCCTCTGCTAACTTTGGGGTTTTTTTGTTCTTCTTTCTCTAATTGCTTTAGGTGTATGGTTAGGTTGTTTATTTGAGATGTTTCTTGTTTCTTGAGGTAGGATTGTATTGCTATAAGCTTCCCTCTTAGAACTGCTTTTGCTGCATCCCATAGGTTTTGGGTCATCGTGTTTTCATTGTCATTTCTTTCTAGGTACTTTTTGATTTCCTCTTTGATTTCTTCAGTGATCTCTTGGTTATTAAGTAGTGTATTGTTTAACCTCCATGTGTTTGCATTTTTTCAGATTTTTTCCGGTAATTGATATATAGTCTCATAGTGTTGTGGCTGGCAAAGACACTTGATATGATTTCAATTTTCTTAAATTTACGGAGGCTTGATTTGTGACCCAAGATGTGATCTATCCTGGAGAATGTTCTGTGTGTACTTGAGAAGAAAGTGTAATCTGCTGTTTGCAGATGGAACATCCTATAAACATCAATTAAATCTATCTGGTCTTTTGTATCATTTAAAGCTTGTGTTTCCTTATTAATTTTCTGTTTGAATGATCGGTACATTGGTGTAAGTGAGGTGTTAAAGTTCCCCATTATTATTGTGTTATTCTCGAGTTCCTCTTTTATAGCTGTTAGCATTTGTCTTATGCATTGAGGTGCTCCTATGTTGGGTGTGTATATATTTATAATTGTTACATCTTCTTCTTGGTTTGATCCCTTGATCATTATGTAGTGTCCTTCCTTGTCTCTTGTAACATTCTTTATTTTAAAGTCTATTTTATCTGATATGAGTATTGGTACTCCAGCTTTCTTTTGATTTCCAGTTGCATGGAATATCTTTTTCTATCCCCTCACTTTCAGTCTGTATGAGTTCCAAGGTCTGAAGTGGGTCTCTTGTAGACAGCATATATATGGATCTTGTTTTTGTACCCATTCAGCAAGCCTGTGTCTTTTTGGTTGGAGCATTTAATCCATTAATATTTAATGTAATTATCAGTATGTATGCTCCTCTTACCATTTTGTTAATGTTTTGGGTTTGTTTTTGTAGGTCTTTTCCTTCTCTTGTGTTTCCCACTAAGAGTAGTTCCTTTAGCATTTGCTGTAGAGCTGGTTTGGTGGTGCTGAATTCTCTTAGCAGTTGCTTGTCTGTAAAGCTTTTGATTTCTCCATCAAATCTGAATGACATCCTTGCCGGGTAGGGTAATATTGGTTGTAAGTTCTTCTCTTTCATCACTCTAAATATATCATGCCACTTCTGGCTTGTAGAGTTTCTGATGAGAAATCAGCTGTTAACCTTATGGGAGTTCCTTTGTATATTATTTGTTGTTCTTCCCTTGTTACTTTTAATATTTTTTCTTTGTTTTTAATTTTTGTCTATTTGATTACTATGTGTCTTGGCGTGTTTCTCCTTGGGTTTATCCTGCCTGGACTCTCTGCACTTCCTGGATTTGGGTGGCTATCTCCTTTCCAATGTTAGGGAAGTTTCCGACTATAATCTCTTCAAATATTTTCTCAGGTCCTTTCTGTCTCTCTTCTCCTTCTGGGACCACTATAATGTGAATATTCGTGTGTTTAATGCTGTCCCAGAGGTGTCTTAGCCTGTCTTCATTTCTTTTCACTCTTTTTTCTTTATTCTGTTCTGTGGTAGTGAATTCCACCATTCTGTTTTCCAGGTCACTTACCCGTTCTTCTGCCTCAGTTATTCTGCTATTGATTCCTTCTAATATATTTTTAATTTCAGGTATTGTACTTTTAATCTCTGTCTCTTTGTTCTTTAATTCTTCTAGGTATTTGTTCTTTAACTCTTCTAGGTCTTTGTTAAACATTTCTTGCATCTTCTTGATCTTGGCCTCCAAGCTTTTTCCGAGGTCCTGGATCATCTTCACTATCACTATTTTGAATTCTTTTTTTGTAAGACTGCCCATCTCCACTTCATTTAGTTGTTTTTCTGGGGTTTTATCTTGTTCCTTCATCTGCAACATAGTCCTCTGCTTTTTCATTTTGTCTGTCTTTCTGTGAATGTGGTTTTCATTCCACAGGCTACAGGATTGTAGTTCTTGCTTCTGCTGTCTGACCTCTCTAAACTGTTTTATTATTAAGCAAGCAAGTTTCACTAAAAGCCACTTCATCTAACCAGTCTTCTGCATGGGCTGTTGGGAGGTTAAAATTCAATGAGTGAGGCAAGTCAATAACTCATCCCAAGAGCTAGTAGGTGTGTCATGTCAACAAGCATCACTGGGTTTGGCTAACTTTGTGAAAAACTTTCAAACAACTAACCAGAAACACTCAATCCATTATGCAGTAAATAGTCCTTTCTCCCATAATACTGCACATCAGAACTGATCATCCCCAAATTATCAATGTTTATACACTGTTATTATTAAAAAAAAAAAGGCAGCATTTCAGTTGGATCACACAGCCTTAAAAAATGTAAATGCTTAGAGCAGAGCGCAGACTACATACTGAGGAGACACTAATTTAGCATGTAAAGAAGAAAACTGAGAGAGACTGGAGGAAGATGGCGGAAGAGTAAGACGCAGAGATCACCCTCCTCCCCACAGATACATCAGAAATTCATCTACACGTGGAACAACTCCTACAGAACACCTACTGAACGCTGACAGAAGACCTCAGACCCCCCAAAAGGCAAAAAAACTCCCCACATACCTGGGTAGGGCAAAAGAAAAAAGAATAAACAGAGACAAAAGGATAGGGATGGGACCTGTGCCAGTGGGAGGGGGCCGTGAAGGAGGAAAGGTTTCCACACACTAGAAGCCCCTTCGCAGGCGGAGACTGCGGGTGGCGGAGGGGGAAAGCTTCGGAGTAGCCGAGGAGCGCACAGCAACAGGGGTGCGGAAGCCAAAGCGGAGAGATTCCCGCACAGACGATCGGTGCCCTCAGGCACACACAAGACCAAGAGGCTTGTCTGCTCGGCCGCCGGGGCGGGCAGGGCTGGGAGCTGAGGCTCGGGTATCGGGTTTCGGTCAGAGCGCAGGGAGAGGACTGGGGCTGGCGGCAGGAAGAGAGCCTGAAGGGGTTGGTGCGCCGCGGCTAGCCCGGAAGGAGTCCAGGAAAAAGTCTGGAGCTGTTGAAGAGGCAAGAGACTCTTCCCTTTTGTTTCCTGGTGCGCGAGGAGAGGGCATTAAGAGCGCTGCTTAAAGAAGCTCCAGAGACGGGCGCGAGCCGCGGCTGAAGGCGCGGACCACGGAGACGGGCGTGTGACGCTGGGGCTGCTGCTGCCGCCGCCACAAGGCCTATGTGCGAGCTCAGGTCACTGTCCACACGCCCTTCCGGGGAGCCTGTGCAGCCCGCCACTACCGGGGTCCCGGGACCGAGGGACGGCTTCCCTGGGAAAGCGCGCAGAGCGTCTCGGGCTGGTGCAACGTCACGCCGGCCTCTGCCGCCGCAGGCCCGCCCTGCACTGTGTGCTCCTCCCTCCCCTCGGCCTGAATGAGCCAGAGCCGCCGAATCAGCGGCTCCTTTAAACCCGTCCTGTCTGAGTGAAGAACGGACGCCCTCCGGCGACCTACGCGCAGAGGCGGGGCCTGTTCCAAAGCTGAGACCCGGGAGCTGTGAGAGCAGAAAAGAGACAGGGAAATCTCTCTGTGCAGCCTCGGAGGCAGCAGATTGAAGCTCCACGGTCCGCTTGATGTCCCCTGCATCTGTGGAGTGCATGAATGGACAGCGAATCATCCCAAATTGAGGAGGTGGATTTTGAGGACAAGATTTAAGATTTTTCCCCCCTTTCCTCTTTTTACAACGAATTATCCCAAATTAAGGAGGTGGACTTTGAGAGCAAGATTTCAGACTTTTTCCCCTTTTCCTCTTTTTACAACAAATTATCCCAAATTGAGGAGGTGAACTTTGAGAGCAAGATTTTTGATTATTTTCCCCCTATTCTCTTTGTGAATGTGTATGTGTATGCTTCTGTGTGAGATTTTCTCTTTATAGCTTTGCTTCCACCATAGGTCCCAGGGTTCTATCCCTCTGTTTTTTTTTTTTTCCTTTTTCAATAATTACTTTTTTATTTTTAATAACACTACTATATTTTATACTTTATTCTATTTTACTTTATCTTCTCTCTTTCTTTTTTCCTACTTTCCCTTCCTCCCTCCCTCCACCCCTTTCTTTCTTTCTTTCTTTCTTTCTTTCTTTCCTTCCTTCCTCCCTCCCTCCTGTCTGTCTTTCTTTCTTTCTTTGTTTCCTTCCTCCCTCCCTCCCTCCCTTCTTCCTTTCACTCTTTCTTTTTCTCTCCTTCCTCCCTCGCTCCCTTCTTTCTTTCTTTCTTTCTGTCCTTCCTCCCTCCCTCCTTTCTTCTGTCCTTCCTTCCTTCCTTCCTTTCTTTCTCTCTTTCTTTCTTCTACTAATTCTTTCTTTCTACTTTTTCTCCCTTTTATTCTGAGCCGGGTAGATGAAAGGCTCTTGGTGCTGCAGCCAGGAGTCAGTGTTGTGCCTCTGAAGTGGGAGAGCCAACTTCAGGACACGGGTCCACAAGAGACCTCCCAGCTCCACATAACATCAAGCAGCGAAAATCTCCCAGAGATCTCCATCTCAACAGCAGCACCCAGCTTCAGTCAATGACCAGCAAGCTACAGTGCTCATCACCCTATGCCAAGCAACTAGCAAGGCAGGAACACAACCCCACCCATCAGCAGAGAGGCTACCTAAAAACATAATAAGGCCACAGGCACCGCAAAACACACCACAAGACGTGGACCTGTCCACCAGAAAGACAAGATCAAGCCTCAACCAACAGATCACAGGCACTAGTCCCCCCCACCAGGAAGCCTACACAACCTACTGAAACAACCTTAGCCACTGGGGACAGACACCAAAAACAACGGGAACTACGAATCTGCAGCCTGCAAAAAGGAGACCCCAAACACAGTAACATAAGCAAAATGAGAAAGCAGAAAAACACACAGCAGGTGAAGGAGCAAGATAAAAACCTACCAGAACCAACAAATGAAGAGGTAATAGGCAGTCTACCTGAAAAAGAATTCAGAATAATGATAGTAAAGATGATCCAAGATTCTATTTCCAAGATCCAAAATCTTGGAAATAGAATAGACAAGATGCAAGAAACAGTTAACAAGGACCTAGAAGAACTAAAGATGAATCAAGCATCGATTAAAAACACAATAAATGAAATGAAAAATACTCTAGATGGGATCAATAGCAGATTAACTGAGGCAGAAGAACGGATAAGTGAGGTGGAAGATAAAATAGTAGAAATAACTGATGCAGAGCAAAATAAAGAAAAAACAACGAAAAGAACAGAGGACAGTCTCAGAGACCTCTGGGACAACATTAAATGCACCAACATTCAAATTATAGGGGTTCCAGAAGAAGAAGAGAAAAAGAAAGGGACTGAGAAAATATTGGAAGAGATTATAGTTGAAAACTTCCCTAATATGGGAAAGGAAATAGTTAATCAAGTCCAGGAGGCACAGAGAGTCCCATACAGCATAAATCCAAGGAGAAATATGCCAAGACACATATTAATCAAACTGTCAAAAATTAAACACAAAGAAATCATATTAAAAGCAGCAAGGGAAAAACAACAAATAACACACAAGGGAATCCCCATCAGGATAACAGCTGATCTCTCAGCAGAAACTCTACAAGCCAGAAGGGAGTGGCAGGACATAATTAAAGTGATGAAGGAGAAAAACCTGCAACCAAGATTACTCTACCCAGCAAGGATCTCATTCAGATTTGATGGAGAAATTAAAACGTTTACAGACAAGCAAAAGCCGAGAGAGTTCAGCACCACCAAACCAGCTTTACAACAAATGCTAAAGGAACTTCTCTAGGCAAGAAACACAACAGAAGGAAAATACCTACAATAATGAACCCAAAACAATTAAGGAAATGGGAATAGGAACATACATATCGATAATTACCTTAAATGTAAATGGACTAAATGCTCCCACCAAAAGACACAGATTGGCTGAATGGATACAAAAACAAGACCGATATATATGCTGTCTACAAGAGACCCACTTCAGACCTAGAGACACATACAGACTGAAAGTAAGGGGATGGAAAAAGATATTCCATGCAAATGGAAATCAAAAGAAAGCTGGAGTAGCAATTCGTATATCAGACAAAATAGACTTTAAAATAAAGACTATTAGAAGAGACAAAGAAGGACACTACATAACAATAAAGGGATCGATCCAAGAAGAAGATATAACAATTGTAAATATTTATGCACCCAACATAGGAGCACCTCAATACATAAGGCAAATACTAACAGCCATAAAAGGGGAAATCGACAGTAACACAATCATAGTAGGGGACTTTAACACCCCACTTTCACCAATGGACAGATCATCCAAAATGAAAATAAATAAGGAAACACAAGCTTTAAATGATACATTAAACAAGATGGACTTAATTGATATTTATAGGACATTCCATCCCAAAACAACAGAATACACATTTTTCTCAAGTGCTCATGGAACATTCTCCAGGATAGATCATATCTTGGGTCAAAAATGAAGCCTTGGTAAATTTAAGAAAATTGAAATTGTATCAAGTATGTTTTCCAACCACAATGCTATGAGACTAGACATCAATTACAGGAAAAGATCTGTAAAAATTACAAACATATGGAGGCTAAACAATACACTACTCAATAATGAAGTGATCACTGAAGAAATCAAAGAGGAAATAAAAAAATACCTAGAAACAAATTACAATGGAGACATGACAAACCAAAACCTATGGGACGCAGCACAAGCAGTTCTAAGGGGAAGTTTATAACAATACAATCCCACATTAAGAAACAGGAAACATCTCGAGTAAACAACCTGACCTTGCACCTAAAGCAATTAGAGAAAGAAGAACAAAAGAACCCCAAAGTTAGCAGAATGAAAGAAATCATAAAGATCAGATCAGAAATAAATGAAAAAGAAACAAAGGAAACGATAGCAAAGATCAATAAAACTAAAAGCTGGTTCTTTAAGAAGATAAACAAAATTGATAAACCATTAGCCAGACTCATCAAGAAAAAAAGGGAGAAGACTCAAATCAATAGAATTAGAAATGAAAAAGGAGAAGTAGCAACTGACACTGCAGAAATACAAAAGATTATGAGAGATTACTACAAGAAACACTATGCCAATAAAATGGACAACCTGGAAGAAATGTACAAATTCATAGAAATGCACAACCTTCCAAGACTTAATCAGGAAGAAATAGAAAATATGAATAGACCAATCACAAGCACTGATATTGAAACTGTGATTAAAAATCTTCCATCAAACAAAAGTCCAGGACCAGATGGCTTCACAGGCGGATTCTATCACACATTTAGAGAAGAGCTAACACCTATCCTTCTCAAACTCTTCCAAAATATAGCAGAGGGAGGTGCACTCCCAAACTCATTCTACAAGGCCACCATCACCTTGATACCAAAACCAGGCAAGGATGTCACAAAGAAAGAAAACTACAGGCCAATATCACTGGTGAACATACACGCAAAAATCCTCAACAAAATACTATCAAACAGAATCCAACAGCACAGTAAAAGGATCATACACCATGATCAAGTGGGGTTTATTCCAGGAATGCAAGGATTCTTCAATATACGCAAATCAATCAATGTGATACACCATATTAACAAGTTGAAGGAGAAAAACCATATGATCATCTCAATAGATGCAGAGAAAGCTTTCGACAAAATTCAACACCCATTTATGATAGAAACCCTTCAGAAAGTAGGCATAGAGGGAACTTTCCTCAACATAATAAAGGCCATATATGACAAACCCACAGCCAACATCATCCTCAATGGTGAAAAACTGAAACCATTTCCACTAAGATCAGGAACAAGACAAGGCTGCCCACTCTCACCACTCTTATTCAACCTAGTTTTGGAAGTTTTAGCCACAGCAATCAGAGAAGAAAAGGAAATAAAAGGAATCCAAATTGGAAAAGAAGAAGTAAAGCTGCCACTGTTTGCAGATGACATGATACTATATATAGAGAATCCTAAAGATGCTACCAGAAAACTACTAGAGCTTATCAATGAATTTGGTAAAGTAGCAGGATACAAAATTAATGCACAGAAATCTCTGGCATTCCTGTACACTAATGATGAAAAATCTGAAAGTGAAATCAAGAAAACACTCCCATTTACCATTGCAACAAAAAGAATAAAATATCTAGGAATAAACCTACCTAAGGAGACAAAAGACCTGTATGCAGAAAATTATAAGACACTGATGAAAGAAATTAAAGATGATACAAATAGATGGAGAGATATACCATGCTCCTGGATTGGAAGAATCAACATTGTGAAAATGACTATACTACCCAAAGCAATCTACAGATTCAATGCAATCCCTATCAAACTACCACTGGCATTTTTCACAGAAGTAGAACAAAAAATTTCAAAATTTGTTTGGAAAAACAAAAGACCCCGAATAGCCAAAGCAGTCTTTTTTTTTTTTTTTTTTTTCCTTTTTTTTTTTTTTTTTTATTAGTTTCTGCTTTATAACAAAGTGAATCAGTCATACATATACATCTGTTCCCACATCCCTTCCCTCATGCATCTCCCTCCCTCCCACCCTCCCCATCCCACCCCTCCAGGCAGTCACAAAGCACCGAGCTGATCTCCCTGTGCTCTGCGGCTGCTTCCCACTATCTATCTACCTTACGTTTGGTAGTGTATATATGTCCATGCCTCTCTTTCCCTTTGTCACAGCTTACCCTTCCCCTTCCCCATATCCTCAAGTCCATTCTCAAGTAGGTCTGTGTCTTTATTCCCGTTTTACCCCTAGGTTCTTCATGACATTTTTTTTTTTTTTAATTCCATATATATGTGTTAGCATACGGTATTTGTCTTTCTCTTTCTGACTTACTTCACTCTGTATGACAGACTCTAGGTCTATCCACCTCATTACAAATAGCTCAGTTTCGTTTCTTTTTATGGCTGAGTAATATTCCATTGTATATATGTGCCACATCTTCTTTATCCATTCATCCGATGATGGACACTTAGGTTGTTTCCAGCTCCGGGCAATTGTGAATAGAGCTGCAATGAACATTTTGGTACATGTCTCTTTTTGAATTATGGTTTTCTCAGGGTATATGCCTAGTAGTGGGATTGCTGGGTCATATGGTAGTTCTATTTTTAGTTTTTTAAGGAACCTCCATACTGTTCTCCATAGTGGCTGTACCAATTCACATTCCCACCAGCAGTGCAAGAGTGTTCCCTTTTCTCCACACCCTCTCCAGCATTTATTGTTTCTAGATTTCTTGATGATGGCCATTCTGACTGGTGTGAGATGATATCTCATTGTACTTTTGATTTGCATTTCTCTAATGATTAATGATGTTGAGCATTCTTTCATGTGTTTGTTGGCAGTCTGTATATCTTCTTTGGAGAAATGCCTATTTAAGTCTTCTGCCCATTTTTGGATTGGGTTGTTTGTTTTTTTGCTATTGAGCTGCATGAGCTGTTTATAAATTTTGGAGATTAATCCTTTGTCAGTTGCTTCATTTGCAAATATTTTCTCCCATTCTGAGGGTTGTCTTTTGGTCTTGTTTATGGTTTCCTTTGCTGTGCAAAAGCTTTGAAGTTTCATTAGGTCCCATTTGTTTATCTTTGTTTTTATTTCCATTTCTCTAGGAGGTGGGTCCAAAAGGATCTTGCTGTGATTTATGTCATAGAGTGTTCTACCTATGTTTTCCTCTAAGAGTTTGATAGTTTCTGGCCTTACATTTAGGTCTTTAATCCATTTGGAGCTTATTTTTGTGTATGGTGTTAGGGAATGATCTAATCTCATACTTTTACATGTCCCTGTCCAGTTTTCCCAGCACCACTTATTGAAGAGGCTGTCCTTTCTCCACTGTACATTCCTGCCTCCTTTATCAAAGATAAGTTGGCTATATGTGCGTGGGTTTATCTCTGGGCTTTCTATCCTGATCCACTGATCTATCTTTCTGTTTTTATGCCAGTACCACACTGTCTTAATTACTGTAGCTTTGTAGTATAGTCTGAAGTCAGGCAGCCTGACTCCTCCAGCTCCGTTTTTCGTTCTCAAGATTGCTTTGGCTATTCGGGGTCTTTTGTTTTTCCAAACAAATTTTGAAATTTTTTGTTCTACTTCTGTGAAAAATGCCAGTGGTAGTTTGATAGGGATTGCATTGAATCTGTAGATTGCTTTGGGTAGTAGAGTCATTTTCACAATATTGATTCTTCCAATCCAGGAGCATGGTATATCTCTCCATCTATTTATATCATCTTTAATTTCTTTCATCAGTGTCTTATAATTTTCTGCATACAGGTCTTTTGTCTCCTTAGGTAGGTTTATTCCTAGATATTTTATTCTTTTTGTTGCAATGGTAAATGGGAGTGTTTTCTTGATTTCATTTTCAGATTTTTCATCATTAGTGTACAGGAATGCCAGAGATTTCTGTGCATTAATTTTGTATCCTGCTACTTTACCAAATTCATTGATTAGCTCTAGTAGTTTTTCGGTAGCATCTTTAGGATTCTCTATGTATAGTATCATGTCATCTGCAAACAGTGACAGCTTTACTTCTTCTTTTCCAATTTGGATTCCTTTTATTTCCTTTTCTTCTCTGATTGCTCTGGCTAAAACTTCCAAAACTATGTTGAATAAGAGTGGTGAGAGTGGGCAGCCTTGTCTTGTTCCTGATCTTAGTGGAAATGGTTTCAGTTTTTCACCATTGAGGACAATGTTGGCTGTGGGTTTGTCATATATGGCCTTTATTATGTTAAGGAAAGTTCCCTCTATGCCTACTTTCTGCAGGGTTTTTAATCATAAATGGGTGTTGAATTTTGTCGAAAGCTTTCTCTGCATCTATTGAGATGATCATATGGTTTTTCTCCTTCAACTTGTTAATATGGTGTATCACATTGATTGATTTGCGTATATTGAAGAATCCTTGCATTCCTGGAATAAACCCCACTTGATCATGGTGTATGATCCTTTTAATGTGCTGTTGGATTCTGTTTGCTAGTATTTTGTTGAGGATTTTTGCATCTATGTTCATCAGTGATATTGGCCTGTAGTTTTCTTTCTTTGTGACATCTTTGCCTGGTTTTGGTATCAAGGTGATGGTGGCCTCGTAGAATGAGTTTGGGAGTGTTCCTTCCTCTGATATTGTTTGGAAGAGTTTGAGAAGGATGGGTGTTAGCTCTTCTCTAAATGTTTGATAGAATTCGCCTGTGAAGCCATCTGGTCCTGGGCTTTTGTTTGATGGAAGATTTTTAATCACAGTTTCAATTTCAGTGCTTGTGATTGGTCTATTCATATTTTCTATTTCTTCCTGAGTCAGTCTTGGTAGGTTGTGCATTTCTAAGAATTTGTCCATTTCTTCCAGGTTGTCCATTTTATTGGCATAGAGTTGCTTATAGTAATCTCTCATGATCTTTTGTATTTCTGCAGTGTCAGTTGTTACTTCTCCTTTTTCATTTCTAATTCTACTGATTTGAGTCTTCTCCCTTCTTTTCTTGATGAGTCTGGCTAATGGTTTGTCAATTTTGTTTATCTTCTCAAAGAACCAGCTTTTAGTTTGGTTGATCTTTGCTATCGTTTCCTTCATTTCTTTTTCATTTATTTCTGATCTGATCTTTATGATTTCTTTCCTTCTGCTAACTTTGGGGGATTTTGTTCTTCTTTCTCTAATTGCTTTAGGTGCAGGGTCAGGTTGTTTACTCGAAATGTTTCCTGTTTCTTAAGGTGGGATTGTATTGCTATAAACTTCCCCCTTAGAACTGCTTTTGCTGCGTCCCATAGGTTTTGGGTCGTCGTGTCTCCATTGTCATTTGTTTCTAAGTATTTCTTAATTTCCTCTTTGATTTCTTCAGTGATCACTTCATTATTTAGTAGTGTATTGTTTAGCCTCCATGTGTTTGTATTTTTTACAGATCTTTTCCTGTAATTGATGTCTAGTCTCATAGCATTGTGGTCGGAAAAGATACTTGATACAATTTCAATTTTCTTAAATTTACCAAGGCTTGATTTGTGACCCAAGATATGATCTATCCTGGAGAATGTTCCATGAGCACTTGAGAAAAATGTGTATTCTGTTGTTTTTGCGTGGAATGTCCTATAAATATCAATTAAGTCCATCTTGTTTAATGTATCATTTAAAGCTTGTGTTTCCTTATTTATTTTCATTTTGGATGATCTGTCCATTGGTGAAAGTGGGGTGTTAAAGTCCCCTACTATGATTGTGTTACTGTCGATTTCCCCTTTTATGGCTGTTAGTATTTGCCTTATGTATTGAGGTGCTCCTATGTTGGGTGCATAAATATTTACAATTGTTGGGCCTCCCTGGTGGCGCAGTGGTTGGGAGTCCGCCTGCCAATGCAGGGGATACGGGTTCGTGCCCCGGTCCGGGAGGATCCCATATGCCGTGGAGCGGCTGGGCCCGTGAGCCATGGCCGCTGGGCCTGCGCGTCCGGAGCCTGTGCTCTGCAACGGGAGAGGCCACAACAGCGAGAGGCCCGCGTACCGCAAAAAAAAAAAAAAAAAAAAAAAAAAAAAATTTACAATTGTTATATCTTCTTCTTGGATCGATCCCTTTATCGTTATGTAGTGTCCTTCTTTGTCTCTTCTAATAGTCTTTATTTTAAAGTCTATTTTGTCTGATATAAGAATTGCTACTCCAGCTTTCTTTTGATTTCCATTTGCATGGAATATCTTTTTCCATCCCCTTACTTTCAATCTGTATGTGTCTCTAGGTCTGAAGTGGGTCTCTTGTAGACAGCATATATATGGGTCTTGTTTTTGTATCCATTCAGCCACTCTGTGTCTTTTGGTGGGAGCATTTAGTCCATTTACATTTAAGGTAATTATTGATATGTATGTTCCTATTCCCATTTCCTTAATGGCTTTGGGTTCGTTATTGTAGGTATAGTCCTTCTGTTGTGTTTCTTGCCTAGAGAAGTTCCTTTAGCATTTGTTGTAAATCTGGTTTGGTGGTGCTGAACTCTCTCAGCTTTTGCTTGTCTGTAAAGGTTTTAATTTCTCCATCAAATCTGAATGAGATCCTTGCTGGGTAGAGTAATCTTGGTTGCAGGTTTCTCTCCTTCATCACTTTAATTATGTCCTGCCACTCCCTTCTGGCTTGTAGAGTTTCTGCTGAGAGATCAGCTGTTAACCTGATGGGGATTCCCTTGTGTGTTATTTGTTGTTTTTCCCTTGCTGCTTTTAATATGATTTCTTTGTGTTTAATTTTTGACAGTTTGATTAATATGTGTCTTGGCGTATTTCTTCTTGGATTTATTCTGTATGGGACTCTCTGTGCCTCCTGGACTTGATTAACTATTTCCTTTCCCATATTAGGGAAGTTTTCAACTATAATCTCTTCAAATATTTTCTCAGTCCCTTTCTTTTTCTCTTCTTCTTCTGGAACCCCTATAATTCGAATGTTGGTGCGTTTAATGTTGTCCCAGAGGTCTCTGAGACTGTCCTCTGTTCTTTTCATTCTTTTTTCTTTATTTTTCTCTGCATGAGTTATTTCCACTATTTTATCTTCCACCTCACTTATCCGTTCTTCTGCCTCAGTTATTCTGCTATTGATCCCATCTAGAGTATTTTTCATTTCATTTATTGTGTTTTTAATCGATGCTTGATTCATCTTTAGTTCTTCTAGGTCCTTGTTAACTGTTTCTTGCATATTGTCTATTCTATTTCCAAGATTTTGGATCTGGGAAATAGAATCTTGGATCAGCTTTACTATCATTATTCTGAATTCTTTTTCAGGTAGACTGCCTATTACCTCTTCATTTGTTAGGTCTGGTAGGTTTTTATCTTGCTCCTTCACCTGCTGTGTGTTTTTCTGCTTTCTCATTTTGCTTATGTTACTGTGTTTGGGGTCTCCTTTTTGCAGGCTGCAGATTCGTAGTTCCCGTTGTTTTTGGTGTCTGTCCCCCGTGGCTAAGGTTGTTTTAGTAGGTTGTGTAGGCTTCCTGGTGGGGGGGACTAATGCCTGTGTTCTGGTGGTTGAAGCTCGATCTTGTCTTTCTGGTGGACAGGTCCACGTCTGGTGGTGTGTTTTGGGGTGCCTGTGGCCTTATTATGTTTTTAGGTATCCTCTCTGCTAATGGGTGGGGTTGTGTTCCTGCCTTGCTAGTTGCTTGGTATAGGGTGACCAGCACTGTAGCTTGCTGGTCGTTGACTGAAGCTGGGTGCTGGTGTTGAGATGGAGATCCCTGGGAGATTTTCGCTGCTTGATATTATGTGGAGCTGGGAGGTCTCTTGTGGACCCGTGTCCTGAAGTTGGCTCTCCCACTTCAGAGGCACAGCACTAACTCCTGGCTGCAGCACCAAGAGCCTTTCATCCACCCGGCTCAGAATAACAGTGAGAAAAAGTAGAAAGAAATAATTAGTAGAAGAAAGAAAGAGAGATTGAAAGAAAGGAAGAAGGGAAATAAGGAAGGAAGGAAGGAAGAAAGAAAGAAAGGAGGGAGGGAGGAAGGATGGAAAGAAAGGAAAGAAAGGAGGGAGGGAGGGAGGAATGAAAGCAAAAGGAAAAGTGAATGGAAGAAGAGAGGGAGGGAGGGAGGAAGGAAAGAAAGAAAGAAAGACAGGAGGGAGGGAGGGAGGAAGGAAAGAAAAAGAAATTGGAAAGAAGAAGGGTGGGAGGGAGGGAGGGATGGAGGAAAGAAAAAGAAAGAAGGAAAGGAGGAGCGGAGGGAGGGATGGAGGAAGGGAAGGGAGGAAAAAAAGAAAGAGCAGGTAAAGTAAAATAGAATAAAGTATGAAATATAGTAGCATTATTAAAATTAAAAAGTAATTATTGAAAAAAAACACGGACCGAAAGAACCCTGGGACATATGGTGGAAGCAAAGCTATACAGAGAGAATCTTACACAGAAGATTACACATACACATTCACAAAAAGAGAGCAGGGGGAAAAATCAAAAATCTTGCTCTCCAAGTCCACCTCCTCGATTTGGGATAATTCGTTGTAAAAAGAGGAAAAGGGCGAAAAGTCTGAAATCTTGCTAAGTCCACCTCCTTAATTTGAGATAATTCGTTGTAAAAAGAGGAAAAAAAAGGGGGGGAAAGTCTTAAATCTTGTCCTCAAGGTCCACTTCCTCAATTTGGGATGATTCGCTGTCCATTCATGCACTCCACAGACGCAGGGCACATCAAATGGACCGTGGAGCTTTAATCCGCTGCCTCGGAGGCTGCACAGAGAGATTTCCCTGTCTCTGCTCTCACAGCTCCCGGGTCTCAGCCTTGGACCTGGCCCCGCCTCTGCGCGTAGGTCGCCGGAGGGCGTCCGTTCTTCGCTCAGACAGGACGGGTTTAAAGGAGCCGCTGATTCGGGGGCTCTGGCTCACTCAGGCAGAGGGGAGGGAGGGGAATGCCCTCTCCTCGCGCACCAGGCAACAAAAGGGAAAAAAGTCTCTTGCCTCTCCGGTAGCTCCAGACCCTTTCCCCGGACTCCCTCCGGGCTAGCACTAACCCCTTCAGGGTCTCTTCCTGCCGCCAGCCCCAGACCTCTCCCTGCGCTCCGACTGAAAGCCGATACCCGAGCCTCAGCTCCCAGCCCCGCCCGCCCTGGCGGCCGAGCAGACAAGTCTCCCGGGCTGGTGTGTGCCTGAGGGCACCGATCCTCTGTGCCAAAATCTCTCTGCTTTGCCCTCCACAACCCTGTTGCTGTGCTCTCCTCCGCTACTCCGAAGCTTTCCCCCTCCGCCACCTGCAGTCTCCGCCCTCGAAGGGGCTTGTAGTGTGTAGAAACCTTCCCTCCTTCACGGCTCCCTCCCACTGGTGCAGGTCCCGTCCATATCCTATTGTCTCTGTTTATTCTTTTTTTCTTTTGACCTACCCAGGTATGTGGGGAGTTTCTTGCCTTTTGGGGGGTCTGAGGTCTTCTGTCAGCTTTCAGTAGGTGTTCTGTTGGAGTTGTTCCACGTTTAGATGAATTTCTGATGTATCTGTGGGGAGGAAGGTGATCTCCGCGTCTTACTCTTCCGCCATCTTCCTCCGGCTCCCAAAGCAGTCTTGAGAACGAAAAATGGAGCTGAAGGAATCAGGCTCCCTGACTTCAGACTATACTACAAAGCTACAGTAATCAAGACAGTGTGGTACTGGCACAAAAACAGAAAGATAGATCAATGGAACAGGATAGAAAGCCCAGAGATAAACCCACGCACATATGGTCAACTTATCTTTGATAAAGGAGGCAGGAATGTACAGTGGAGAAAGGACAGCCTCTTCAATAAGTGGTGCTGGGAAAACTGGACAGGGACATGTAAAAGTATGAGATTAGATCATTCCCTAACACCATACACAAAAATAAACTCAAAATGGATTAAAGACCTAAATGTAAGGCCAGAAACTATCAAACTCTTAGAGGAAAACATAGGCAGAACACTCTATGACATAAAGCACAGCAAGGTCCTTTTGGACCCACCTCCTAGAGAAATGGAAATAAAAACAAAGATAAACAAATGGGACCTAATGAAACTCCAAAGCTTTTGCACAGCAAAGGAAACCATAAACAAGACCAAAAGACAACCCTCAGAATGGGAGAAAATATTTGCAAATGAAGCAACTGACAAAGAATTAATCTCCAAAATTTATAAACAGCTCATGCAGCTCAATAGCAAAAAAACAAACAACCCAATCCAAAAATGGGCAGAAGACTTAAATAGGCATTTCTCCAAAGAAGATATACCGACTGCCAACAAACACATGAAAGAATGCTCAACATCATTAATCATTAGAGAAATGCAAATCAAAAGTACAATGAGATATCATCTCACACCAGTCAGAATGGCCATCATCAAGAAATCTAGAAACAATAAATGCTTGAGAGGGTGTGGAGAAAAGGGAACCCTCTTGCACTGCTGGTGGGAATGTGAATTGGTACAGCTGCTATGGAGAACAGTATGGAGGTTCCTTAAAAAACTAAAAATAGAACTACCATATGACCCAGCAATCCCACTACTAGGCATATATCCTGAGAAAACCATAATTCAAAAAGAGACTTGTACCAAAATGTTCATTGCAGCTCTATTCACAATAGCCCGGAGATGGAAACAACCTAAGTGTCCATCATTGGATGAATGGATAAAGAAGATGTGGCACATATATACAATGGAATATTACACAGCCATAAAAAGAAACGAAACTGAGCTATTTGTAATGAGGTGGATAGACCTAGAGTCTGTCATACAGAGTGAAATAAGTCAGAAAGAGAAAGACAAATAACGTATGCTAACACATATATATGGAATTTAAGAAAAAAAAAATGTCATGGAGAACCTAGGGGTAAAACAGGAATAAAGACACAGACCTACTGAGAATGGACTTGAGGATATGGGGAAGGGGAAGGGCAAGCTGTGACAAAGCGAAAGAGAGGCATGGACATATATACAGTACCAAATGTAAGGTAGATAGATAGTGGGAAGCAGCCGCATAGCACAGGGAGATCAGCTCGGTGCTTTGTGACCGCCTGTAGGGGTGGGATAGGGAGGGTGGGAGCGAGGGAGACGCAAGAGGGAAGGGATGTGGCATCAGATGTATATGTATGACTGATTCACTTTGTTATAAAGTAGAAACTAATAAAAAAAAATGTAAATGCTTTACTCTTCAGCCTTGACCTCTCCAACAAATAAGCCCAATCACTCTGCTCAAACTTTCCTTCTCTTAAATTCTCTGTTCACTCAGTCACCAGAGTCAAAACCTTGGAGTCATGAGTCATGCTTTACTCAGATACCAACAGCCACATCCCAGAGGCTGCTGAGTCCAAAGGTTCAACTGTTTCCTCGTCTCCATTTCTGTCATCACCTATCTAAATTGAGGGCTTAGAAAGTGGCCAGGTGGGCAATTTGGAGTTAATCAAATTAGGAATGATTTGATGAAAGTACAGGCAAGGCATTGGGAATTCACAGGACTCTGGGAGTGGAGGGAGACCAAGAAATGGGAGATAGTGGCTTGCTGAAGATATTCAGACACAAGGAGTTAAAGATCTCAGTGTAAGCTATGGCAAGTTGGAAACAGTATGAAATAAGCCAAGAAAGGAAAAATCCACTGGATATTGCAATAGATTTATTTATGGGGACAAGAGAACTGTGAGGTTAAAAACTGTTAGAATAATGAAAGTAGTATCAGTGTGGAACGGGTGCTAACAGGTGTATTTCACAATAAATTCCAGGACGTTGGCTCTGTTGGTAGATATGTGACCTTGAAGAATTTACATTACCATTCTGTGCCTCAGTTAAACATCAGTTGTAAAATGAGGATATTAACAGTACCCATACCCTATAGTTCTTTTGAGGATTAAATGGAAAACAAATATGCATAACAAAGCACTAAAAGCACAAAAGTGATGAATTACAAAATCTCTTTCAGCATTAAAATTTCATTTTCTACCTAATAGTTTAACCGTAACCCTCTCATCTACATATTTTATGCTACGACTTATCTAAGTCACCATGTTTCTGTGTGACTACAACCAATAAATATTCAACAGGAATCTGGGATTTTACTTTAATAGATGTCACCATGAGAGAGAGGGAATGATGAAGTGTTCCCATCATTTAAAGGAGTCACTTATTTTTTGACCTTAGAATTCCTTCAGACTGTTGATAATTCTGAATTTGGTAGTATTTTTGGGGAACCAAACTGTTCAAGGGTTAATAGTGACATATCATAGTAAGAACAGTCTGTGAATTCTATAAATATAATGCCTGGATCTTGGTTTAGAGAAGAGCAATTTACTTCAGGGCATATTCATCAACAATTCCCTTCTCTTGAGCTACTTTCATTTTTATGTGAATTCTTTTCAGAGACAGAAACAACTGATGCATTGTCTTAGCTGCACACAATTCATTTACAAAGCATCTAGACCACCAGGCTGGGGTGACTTATAGTGCTGGCTTAGCAAGGCTAACTAGTTTGAGGTGAGCTCACCACCTAAAATAACAACAATCCTCTTACGATAATACATCAAAAATTTCTTTCCAATATTTTAGTAGGACAAATTCTCTTTAAGTGAGCAGCATAATTAATTTATGAAGGTTTTTATGTCCTCTTAAAGAATTCTCATGTTTCACACTAGCCCAAGGTTATAATAAGGCTGAAGTGAAGAATATGTGTGATATATACTGGCCGCTGCCTTTTCAATTTGATATGCCACTTATTCTTTAAAAAGGAGGAAGAATGGAGTTTAAAATGAAAAGAATTGGCTTTTCCTCAAAGAATTCCAGAAGCAGATATGCTTTATTCCTCTCCAAAGATGAGATGAGCAAAGAGAGAAATAAAATGTCAACTGTTCAGAGCAAAGATGAAAACTGTGTCAGAAGACCCAACCCCCAAGCCTGGGCTCCAACTAGTTACCCTGGGTCTGCCCCTTTACTAGCTGTAAGCCACTGGGGCGGGGGTGGGGCTGGGGGGATCTGCCAGAACCACTCTGATCTGATCTTTTCCTTTGTTTTGTTCTGTCCCTCTATAAAATGGGAATAATCACGTCATCATCATCCTGCTGGCTCTCTGACTTCACCTCTAGCTAGCTTCCCTTTAACTCCCTTCACCCCAGACATACTGTCCTCCCTGTTCCTCAGCCCCTGACCCCAACTCAGGCTCTGCGCAAGGGCCTCTGCACTCCCTCTTCCCCATTCTGGAAATGCTCTTCCCCTTTCCAGAAATGCTGGGCCACAGGATGACTGCGTGGCTCATTCCCTCAGAAAGGTCAGGCTTAATTCAAACATCACCTGCTTAGTGAGGTCTCACCTTAACTAGAATCACAAATAAACCCCAGTCTCCTCCTCACCCTCCCAAGTCCAATCTCCCTTTTGCTTTATGTTTCTCCTTAGCATTCATCACCAATACACTATATATCTAACTTATTTTTTCTGCTTATATTCTTCCTTTCTTATTTGAATGCAAGCTCTGTGAGTCAGAAACTTTGGTCAATTTTATTCACATCTGTATTTTTTCAGGACTTGGAATAATGTCTGCAAAGTCATAGTTGTTTAAAAAATATCTGTGTAATCAATGGATGACTGAATCTTCCCTATAAGGTTGCTGTGATGGCCAAATGAGATGGAATAGATAGAATTTACCAAATTGTGAACCATATGATTCACTATTTTTAACTCATTTTAACATTCTGTTGAAACAATAAAATGTATTATGCTATGGGAGTCAATATAAAATAATTAAATAAAAGTAAGTTATAAGAACTGCAAAATATTTGGTTTTAGTAGAAGTTAAAAAATAGTTTTAGAAAACACCTGAAGGCTTAAACATTTACCAAAAACATAAATACCCTAGGTTTGTGGGTTAAACCAGACTGTGACCTCTGGTCTGAAGCACTAAAAATCTGACCTGTAGCCTGATAAAGGAAAGCCAGATGTGTGTGGGGGGGAAAGCTGCATAAGAGAGTAACAGGTCTGGAGATAGAGAGGAGGAAAACAGGAAAGAGAAAGCTCTGGAGAATTAGGTACCACTCAGCAAACACGCTTACAGAAGATTAGATTTTCAGATGCTATTGACTTAAGCAATAAAACGTACATCAAAGTGTAGCCTGTTGATGAATGGCACATAACTAATAATTCCTAAGTTAGCCCTTACAAGCACATTGAAAGATTGGTCATTCCCTAAGTATGACATGATGAAATGAAACTGTGTTGTAGACCATATAAAGTACCAGGGGGAATAACATGGTTTTGGCTTGAGCTTTTCCCAGGGAACGATCAAAACAAAACAAACAAATAAAAATCAAAACCGAAAACCCAAATAAACAAAATTCACCCTACACAAGCAAGTTCCTATTTGCATATATTGGAGACATGCTTCTCTGTTTAGTCCAGGGTAGGAGGAGCGAGTGACAGATATGTAGATAGGATGATTGGTTTCTCCCTGGGAACTTTAACTTTGATTCAAAGGGCATAGTTTCCAGCAATGCTGAGCACTATTTCTAATCTGAAAATGGGATAGAACAGAGCTGAGTATTCCATAGCCCAGAGAACGATGCATAGTTATAGTAAATCAGGATGCATAGTTATAGTAAGTATATAATGAAGCTAACCATACATTTTAAATCTTTATAGAATGCAGTTTTGGTAGGTATGCAAAAACCATTTTCACAAACAGGACAATTCAAAATAAGTAGATGAGGTGATTTTCTTTTCACAAAATAATTACAAAGTTTACATAAAATTTAGCTAACTGAAAATTATTTTATACTGGGATATGAATTTGTTTTTTGGTAAATAAAATGAAAAAGATTTATTAAAATAGAACTATCAGCATATAGTTGTAGTTCATTAAAACCAGTAAAATAACTGGTTATTTTATGTATATGTATAAAAGTAAAAAGATATGTATAAAAGTAAAACCAGTCTCCTGATTTTGATTAGTTAAAAGTGATCAATTCAAAGAACTAACTTGCAATCAGCCTATAAAAACTAAATTTAAGAAACTATCAAACTGTTTATACATGTAGATATAGCCTATATGTGTTTGAATTTTTTTTTTTTGGTTGATTCTTATTTATTTATTTATTTTGCTTTATAACAAATTTAATCAGTTATACATATACATATGTTCCCATATCCCCTCCCTTTAGCGTCTCCCTCCCACCCTCCCTATCCCACCCCTCAGGAGGGAGAAGAAATAATGGGAGAAAGCAACATAACCCTCATGGATATTTTCTTGTCAACCATATACACATTCACTCGTTTTAATCTCACAGCCACCCCCGGAAAGTAGAATTAGGACATTTCAGGAAAGTTAAGTGGCCTGCCCAAGGCACAATAACAAGTGGCAATGGCTGATCCAGCTGGGTCCAAGTTGGCACTCCTTCCAAGACACAGAGGCATGGCCCAAACAGACAGGTTGGTCATTATAGACAATTGACTGAATTGTATTACTCAGATGATCCAAACAAGAAGTACAAGGCAGAACTCAGGACAAGTTATAATAAAAACAGAGATAAGAAAGAAATGTAAATAACAGATTTATAATTTACAGAAAGTAGTTATTAGACCCTACTTGAGCCCAGATGTAGTCAGGTTAGTAAATTCTACTCTCAGAATATTTTAACTTCTCCTTGAAGGGCAGTGTTGTCTTTTTAAGTGTAAATTTAAAGTAATATGTAAACAATAGCAAATAACATAGAAACAATAAAGTTTGGAGGCTAAGACATTACCGATTAAATTTTAATGTTTTCATGCAAAGAGGCAGTACCATAGGGAGTAAAATACCTAGAAGAGAGTAGCATCACCGTATCACCTGTTTCAGTTATACACTTATAGTGATCAGTTTCATTATAACTTGATAAAAATAAAATTAATAGTTGGGAATGGATGTATAGAAATACCACTTGGCTCAGTATTTGTTACATTTAAAATAACCTTATACCTGAAGGAACTAAAAATGCACAGATATATACTCTAAACACTTTTCCTCCTCTACACTCTCCAAATCCCACCCTGAAAAGCATAATGCTTATATTACGATAGAAAATTATAAAGATAGTATACTGCAACAGTTCTTAATTTCATCCATTTTGTGAGTATCTTAAAATGTACAGAATGATGGCCCAAACACCAAGACAGAAAATAGAAAACAGATGAGCAGTTTGCTAGAAAATGATAGTGGGGCGAGATGGAGAGACACCTTCATTTTTCTTGTCTGAGAAAGAGCTGGGTGAAATTTCCTGTGGGCAGCTGGATACTCAGGTCAACCTTAGAAGATAGTCTTAGGCTAGATTCAGAGAACCATGGCTCATTGAAATTACACAGGCTGTCATAAAGCAGTGTGGCCTCATGGAAAAGGCAAAGAATTTGTTAGAAGTTCCATTTTAAAGGCTTAGACCCACCACTTAGTAGCCTTGCCCTTAGGTGAAGATTTTAAGTACTCAGTCTCAGTTTCCTCATCTGTGAAATGAAGAAAATACTCTGCCTCAGCTATCACTTAGGGTTTCTGTGAGTATGCAGTGAGAAAAGCATTGGAAAGGGTCTTAGGAGGTCCAATGCATGCATCAATGACTGTTAGTAGTATTTTTAATGGAGTATATATTCTATATTCAAAGCACAAAGACCTCCTTAAATTTAAAGAAAAATAATAAGTAAATAACTATGTAACAGGCAGTCATGAGAAGTTAAAAGTGGGAGGTAACAAAAGACAGCACAAAAGGATATTAAAAAAAGCTTTAAGGTTATTGACTTTCTGTCCAGTCACTCAAAATTTGCTGGAAAAATAAACATATGCTATATTTACTTTTTGACCATATTGTTCTAAAACTTCTAATATTCTTTACAATAAGACTCATCTAACAACCAGTTCTTAGAATCAACCACATCTCCAATTTGGCCTACAACATAATGTATTTCCCTTGTTTACCCAAACTGGAGATGTTACCCTGATGCATATTTTTGTTGTGGTCACCCCAACTTCTCTCTTTCTCCAGATAATACGATGACTACAGTCCCTAACTGAACCTTTATAGCACAAAGCTAAGTGTGTCTCCAGACGCTCAATAGCTGCTTTTATATGTCTATAAAAAGAGCAACCTAGCTTTCCACAAACATCTTTACTGACATTAGTGAAAATATACAGCTATTATATATGCAGGCACACAGAACACTTCTGTCCTCTCCCAGAGCTGAACTTGTATCGTGGAGACTGAGCACACATTTCATAACACATGTCACATACACATTCCTCCACGGGCTGGCGGCCAGGGGTTTGGCTTTATCTTTGTTCCATTCCCTTGCAGTTAAGAATCCCTTGGGTAGTATCTTCCGTGTGCTCAAGTCTGATATTTCTTATTCAGCCTTCATGATTTCTGACCTAAAGCTGGCTGGATTGTGATCTCCTCAAGGGCGTAATGGTGTCCTTTTCTTCTGTGTCCCAGCACCCTACCCCACTCTGGTAGACACTGGGTTCCCTACTGATGTTGAGTGAATTAACTTGGTCTGAGTTAACAAGAGATGTAAACCACTTGTGATAAAAGATACTTTCTCTTCCACACAAAAGGCCAGTGTAAATCTGGATTCAGAATAAAACCTGGATTTAACAAAGATTTCCTATCTGTATCAGAATTAAATCTCAGTATGGCATTCTGTACAGAGAACAAAGGAAACAGCTACACCCTTCTACACAGACATAACTGAAAAAGTCTGTTTCTCTCCCTGGAGGACCCTGTACACTCAGTAGCCAGCATTCTATGTTGTTGCCAGAAGCCAGAATTGGAAGTCATCATTACAAGTCTCCTTTAATAAAGCAGAAAAGACACAATAATGTCTTGGCAACGTCAGTCCCCAAACACTGACAACCTAAACTACATCTCTGGGCTCTGGGTGCTTACTAGCTGCACTGATGCACCTCACATTTATAATGTTGCTAAAATATGGGAACATACTTGTGGCTTTCAAATTCTCATATTAGCTTAGCCAATTCCAACCTGATATTATTGTAAACAACAGTAAAGATCAGAAGATCAGTGGCAGTCTCTTAAGATGGGACACTCATGTTTTACCCACTTATAATACTATTTTTCTCTGGATCAATCAATTTTAAAGTAAATATATTTTACAACTCATTTGTCCATTCACTCCTTCATGTATTCAACAAATAAGCATCTGTTAATCATCTTAGAGGCAATGTGATACATTGGAAAGAGATTTAGTCAAAACATATCCAGGGGAAGGACTTTCCTGGTGGCACAGTGGTTAAGAATCTGCCTGCCAATGCAGGGGACACAGGTTGGATCCCTGGTCTGGGAAGATCCCACATGCCGCAGAGCAACTAAGCCTGTGCGTCACAGCTACTGAGACTGTGCTCTAGGGCCCACAAGACACAACTACTGAAGCCTGCACACCTAGAGCCCGTGCTCCACAACAAGAGAAGCCACTGAAATGAGAAGCCCGCACACCACAACTAAGAGTAGCCCCTGCTCGCCGCAACTAGAGAAAGCCCGCACACAGCAACGAAGATGCAATGCAGCCAAAAATATAATAAATTTATATTTTAAAAAAACTTAAAAAAAATGAACAAAAAAAAGCATATGCAGGGGATGGTGGTGGAGGGATAAATTGGGAGATTAGGACTGATCTATACACATTACTATATATAAAATAGATAACTAAGAAGAACCTGCTGTATAGCACAGGCAGTCTCAATACTCTGTAATGGCCTCTATGGGAAAAGAATCTAAAAGAGAGTGGGTATATGTATATATATATATGTATATGTATAATGGATTCACTTTGCTGTACACCTGAAACTAACACAACATCATAAATCAATTATACTCCAAGAAAAAAAATTTTTTAAATATCAGGTTTAAATCCTGCTTTACACTTTACTAGCTTAGTGATCTTCCACAAAATACTGAGTCTTCCTGAGTACCTATTTCCTCTCTTGTAAAAAGGGGTCTGGAGGAGGAATAATAAGATAACGTATCTAAAGTACTTGACAGTGCATGGCACAGTTGTATTTCTGTTTTCCTTCTCTTTCCTTGCTAGACTGTAGGCATAGAAAGATGAATAAAATGGGTTTCTGTCATTAAAGAACATCAAGTACAGTGGGACATGTGGATACCCACCAACAAACAAATTAATTCCCAAGATGACAAGAGATAAAATTCAGGTGTGAATATAATACTGCTGTTAAGTAGCAGTAACAACTGACAGTGATCTTGACTAAAAGAGCCAAGCCAAAGTTATGAGGCAACTTACCAGAACTGACCACAGTAAAAAGAGGAGAGTTTCAGAAACAAGACACTAGAGGTTATATGTCAAGCTTGCAGATGAATCCACATCAAAAAATCCCTCTTGCTGGTCTGCTTAAAACTGAATATTTAGGGTGCTCAAAACAAAACAAATGAGTTGCCTATTGAACAAAAGAAAAATTACTTAGGCTCAGTTCTTGAAGATCTTATGTGATTCTTCCCCACAGTACCACAGCAGGTGTATGTTCTCCTCCTGCCAACAGGATGCTCTAGTTCACCTGGCCACTGCTTGTTCCCCAGCAGCACTTCATGTCCTTCCACTTCCGCACCCTTCCCCATGAGGGTTCCTCTGCTACCATTTCTCAGAACTCCCTCTGCCATAAACTTTCATGAGTCCACTGAGAAATTACTTTCCTTTTTTCCTACTTTGAACATCCAAAGCATGTTGTGGCTCTTTTACGGCACTTCTTTTACAACTTGTCATGTTGCTTTGCAATATAATCACTTGATTATAAGTTTTATCTTCTTCATTAGACTGCACACTCCTTGAAGTTTATTTGATTGTATTTTTTGCATGGAGTAGTTATTCAATATACACTTACTGAAGATATTTTTAAATTTTAGAAGAGAGTAATTAAATCAGACAAAGGAAATTTAGCCTACTTTACTAAGCAAACACATTTACAAAATATATACTGTCTCCAGCCTTGGACAATTGGCACTCAAGTCACCGATGTCCCAAGTTATTTTCTGGTTAACAGGTTCCCACCAGATATGCTCCTTATACTGCCAGAAGCTCCTGGCAGAGACCAGGTGGAGACTGGGCAGGTGGAGACTGCCTCCGTGAGGAAGTGTCCTGCATTGTGTTTTCTCAGTCTCCCATCTGAAAGGTAGAGAACATTCCTACCAGGTACTAGGTGAAGGCCCAATTTCTAAACTCTAACTTGACCTGAAGTCTTAATGTCTCCCACGGCCTTCTCTGAGCATTCTGCTAAGGAATCAGTGGAGAAGCATCTGTACTTAAGGACACTATTTGTCCAATTACTTCCTCCCTTCCTCAGGTCTAATCCCTAAGGATATGAGAAAACCCTCATAGCAGGTGTTGGGGCAAAGGGAAAGTTGAGGGTTTCTGCGGTCTTTATAACAGAGGTTCCCTCACACCAGTGCTACCCAGAGCCAGCTCTGTGCACATTCCCCAAATTATCAGTAGCTCAGCCTTTTTACATCCTAAGAAAAATAGCTGGACTACAAATCCCAGTGGGTTAGGACGTTCCTTCAGGGTCCAGTCTCCCCATCTGCCCATGGCATCTGCTTTGAAAAATGGTTCTCCCTTGGTGTTGTAGGTAATTTTCTCTCTTAATTACTCAGCTCCTAAACTATATTACTATGTTTAATAATTTGATCAATGCCCTCCTCATTATATACATATATGGAAACACACACATATAATGCCCTTGTGCAAGACAATGTACCTCTCTGAGTACTAATTTCCTATATAGATAGACACTAATATATATATATTCTAATCAAAGAACTCTGTTTTCTATTTGCCATACACAATAATCCATACTCATGACAGTAATCTTCTAGCACTCCAGAATCAAAGATAAAATCTGGCACAGGGCTAGAGGATGCTGGTCTGATATATTGAAAACCATTCCCTAAACTTCTCTCCTACACAGCAAGTAAGTACCTTATTTACATAGAATTTTATTAAATAAGTACTTTATTTACATTAGATGATAACAAGACACACCAATGATAATTCTAATATCTGACTATTCCATGAAGATGGTAAGGACTGTTTTCAAAGCATTCTGCTTGCAACTTGAGACCAAACCAAAGAGCTGTGGTCCTTCTACAGGATGGTAAAAAGGTCTCAGGTTATTTCCAGTCATGCCACTTTACTAAAGGACCATAACAACTACCATAAAAATGTGTACTATGATTCATTCAGCAATATCTCTACTACCATATGTTGAAAATCTGAGTATTTAGGTCATAAAATGGACTAACCAGAAAGGATTTTCTACTCTAACTATCCAAAACAAAAGAACGTCCTTTCACTGTGACTATGGAAGTATTCTGCACAGCCCAATATAATTTTCTACCTCCCATTCTTTCCAGTTCCTCTGGGTGCCTGATGTAATATTAGCTCTGAATTGTGAATTATGGTGACTTTTTTTTTTTTTTTTACAAAGACAACAGATGGAACTCAGTATAAAAACTGAAGTTTACTCCTGTATCTTCTTCAAGTGGTCCTCCTTCCCTGCTTGTAGATAGGGATTGCATTGGCCACCGTGCCACACACATCTCCCAAATTACTAATCCCAGTGTGTCAATGCTGGCATGCTGACAAATTCCTTTATGTCTACGTCTTGTCACAGTGAATCTCCTTTATGGTGAAGTTCTCTGCTGCTTAAGTCGAAAATATCAGGGACAGCTCTTAGCACTATTTGGTCCGTGACAATCAGAGATAAGTTTGGATTGCCTTTTGTAGAATTCTTCATGTTCTTTAAGCATATTTTCAGAACTGGTGTGATTTAGAGACTTTGAAGGTGATACAAAATTAATTAAAATATGACATGTTTCTAGAACTTAAACTTTGACATGTAAGAAAGTACTTTTTGCTGGAAATGTTAACAATTCTAAGAAAAGTCACAACATTATTGAAAATAATGCCAGAATTCTTTCTCTGAAGCAGATGACACTAGATATGCCCTATCATCCACCTGAATGATATATTCATTCATTGTGGAATATCTGAGTGTTCCTTTTAAAGAACTGCATGAATTATGAAAAAAAACACACTTTTTAAAAACCTATGTTTAATTGTAGCAACCCACAACTTCCCTAGAAAAAACTAAAATGTAACACAATGCACAAAACTGCATTGATTCTTCTTTCTCCAAATTCTATATAGTATACATATGTGTATATGTGTGCTTATGTGTGTATATGTGGTTAAGAAATATATGGCTGGGCTTCCCTGGTGGCACAGTGGTTGAGAGTCCGTCTGCCAATGCAGGGGACACGGGTTTGCACCCCAGTCCGGGAAGATCCCACATGCCACGGAGCGGCTAGGCCCGTGAGCCATGGCCGCTGAGCCTGCGCGTCTGGAGCCTGTGCTCCGCAACGGGAGAGGCCACAACAGTGAGAGGCCCGTGTACTGCAAAAAAAAAAAATATGGTTGTTGGCCAATGAAAATTGCATGTTGTCATTTTTTAGAGTTTTCTATCACTTATGTTTGCTATTTTATCACTTATAAAAAATTGCTTTGAAAAGATTCTCATAAATCTCCCAGAAAAGTTTTAGGAGTCTAACTTCAACGGTAATTGCCTGAACTAATTATACTGAAGGATTTGGTTACAGCAGGTTCCAACCCTGGATGCACATCAGATTCACCTGGGGAGCTTTTAAAACTATTAAATAGCAAAATACCTGACACATGGTAGCCAATCAATAAATGGAAATTTCTTTCTCTGTTATCCATTTCAGCTTATCTCCAATTCCATATTTCCCAAATGCCTACAGAATGTAATCTGACATCTCACTAGTACCTCACTTTACCCCCAAATTTCCTACATAAGTCACCACATATTCTAACCTCATACCCAATTGGCCAAGAATATCAATTTTACTTATGTGATATGTTATATTTGTACCCTCCTCGTATCTTCCCTTACTTGTAGGATGGTCTTGAACTATCTCCCAGTTGCCTAGCTGCAGCTTGATTACCTTTCCATGGTGCAGGTGTGAACTCTCCCAGTGCCATCTTTTAAAATTCACACTGCTTAGCTCCTCAAAGGCCCCCTACCATCAGAGATACCCTTAGCTTTGTAGCCCTATCTCCATGGTCCCCTTTCTGGGACCCTGTATTTCAGCCAAACAGAACCTTTCTGGAAATAAGACAAAGTTTGAAATAGATGACTTCCCCCATTCTTTCCACATCCCTATTTCTATGTCAACCTCCTGTTAATGTTTTATCTTTTCTCATCTCCTGTTCTCTCCACTGGAAATGTCCATCTCTATGTTTTAATATTAGGTGAAAAAATAAATCATCAAGGATCATTGTGTGATAGTTCAGGGCTTGCCTTTCTCTCTTGGTGATGTCTACATTTGTGGATGCTCTTCATAAAATGTATTACTCCCAAACATCTACTGGGAAGTTACTATAGTATTCTTTTGATACTGTTATAAATATTGTCATCTTTACAAATTAATATATCACTTCCATAACAATTCATTGAGTAACAGCAAAATATAATTTCAAAAAATCAAAGCCAGACATATCTAAATACCTAAGGCAAATACAACTTAAAAACCATCACTATACATCAAACTAAAATCAAATGTCTTAATGAAAAAGTGACAGAAAGTTTGGTATGTGATGTAGCAATGCATCCGATAGTGAGCACTTTCCAGGATAAGTTTGTGTTTTTGTATTTTATTGTAACTAAAAATATTGAATCTAGATGGAATCTAAAAGGAAATCACAATGTGTGGGAAGCCGCTTATTTAACTTGAGATCAGCTGACCTACGGAGAGTGGACATGGCTCTCTTGCAAAGTGGTAAGAAAAACCCTATGACTATGTTGGATTTCAACAAGCACTGTCCTCAGAGTGAAGCACCTTTACAAGCACAAGAAACCCTGCTTGTTTTTAGTCATTTTCCTCTGCTAGGAAGAGAGCACATTAAAAAGACAGAGCTGTCTACTGCAGTGTACATGCTCAGTAACATGGGTGTTATTTACTGATAAAAAGCACATGACAGTGATTTTAAAACAGGGCTTGTCCTGTCAGTCAAATTAGAGAGGCAGGATATCCTCTCCAAGTGATTCCTGTCTGGGATGCAGCGTGGCGGACTGCCAAGTCAATTACAGTGGGGCTGGGAAGGAAATATGAAGACAGATCGGCTTAATTCTAAAAAGGAGCATCAGTAAAATAGAAACCTGGGGACATATTAACACAGTGGCCAATTACTTAAAAGTGTGGCTTTGACCAAAGCTGCAAAATGTATTTATATTGAATCTTTCTATAGATAAGGAATTTTTTTATTAACAAGAATGGACAAATAGAGAAATTTTAAAAATAACATTTGTATCTTTATTTCTAGAGAAAAAGCATTTCTCACAGAAAACAAAACAGGATTCTTTAATTCTCTTTTCATCTAGAAAATTAGACATATGGATAAATTAATATTTGGGAAAACTGGCCAATGATATTTCATAATTATTCATTACTGATACATCAATTTTCCTTTCATTTTCCCTTACCAAAATTGACCTAAGTTTTAAATTGCCCTAGTCAATTTTCTTTCTATTTCACCTACAGCTTCTTTGTCTGAAGATAAAAATATTAAGGGATCAGCAGCATCAATCTGATACCTACAAACACAGTTACCTTTCCTTGTTTCAGACGCAGATTCTGGGAGTCTCATGGAGATACATGGAACAAAACACTTGCTCAAAAAATGCAGACCACTTGAATCACAGCTTAATTGCTTGTGCAGTAGATTCTTATATTCGTATAATAATAGAAGAAAATCTCTGTCAACATCTTTGTGAAGAAAATGCCAGGCTGTTGACACTGAATTCTGCAGCTCTGCTATTTTTAATGGTGGTTAATAAGCTCTCATATTAAATAGTGGAAGATTATAAAGGACATACAGAAAAAGATGCACATTAAAACCAAAATAGAGGAAATACTATCATAATTTTCTACCTACCTAAAGAGGTATTTCTCCAAAAAAAGTTTTGTGGAGAATTTACATAAATTCTAGGAACCATCAATGCTTATTAAAACCTCAACAATATAGGTAGGTAGGATACAATCCTGGAAAAGGTGACAAAAGCTGAAACAATATAAATCAAATCCAGTCTCCCCCGCTAATATTATGATAGATTATTAACTGATACTTAGGTAACTATGGAAATGAAAATAAACACAATATTTTACCTATCTCTATGTATTACTTATATGGGTAAGAAGGTGCATAAAAATCTCTAAATGACAAAAGTCAATTAACCAGCGACTTAATAATAAATCACATACTAAATTACATACAAAAGATAGAGTCTATAACATTATAAATGGGAAAAAAGACCCTAGACATTCTCAACATAACTGTCCAGAGATCATATCACTCAAACTATCTAGAAAGCAATGTCTAAAGTTGCTGATGTCTATATGTCTAAATTTTTCAACATTTTTAACCTGTCCTAATAGTTACACATTACAATCTAACATAACTGGGACATGAAGGATTAGAATCAAAAGAGGTCTTCAGAAGTCTCTGAAGATCCCTGCAAGATGGAGGATTCTCTTCTCTGCTACTCCGTAACTCGTTCTTTCAAACAGTGAGTACCTACTAGGTGCCAGACTTTGGATGATCTTGGCTCTGGCAGTTAAACAATAAACAAACAGCAGAAACTTTTGCCCTCAGACAGACACAAGCTAAATAAACCACACAGGCAGAGAATGTGGCTGGGTTGAGAGGGAAGTGCATTACTGTTATATAGGGTGGTCAGGGGTAGCCTCACTGAGAAGGTGACATTTCAGCAAAGACCTCAGAGGTGAGTGTGTGAGCCCTGCAGGTAACCCGAGAAGAGCTGTCCAGGTGAGGGATGAGCAAGTACAAGTGCTTGGCCTGAGGAGCATTTGCCCTGCTTGAGGGGCAGCAAAAGACCAGCGGGGCTGGTCTGCAGTGAGCCAGGGAGGGAGCCCCAGGAAGGCCTCTGCAAGGCTTGGGCTTTAGCCTCCCATCTGAGTGAGCCGGGAAGGCCATGGGGGCTTTCAAGGTTACAGTGTAAAAGAAACCCCAAGGTAACTTTTAAATGAAAATTCTCAGGCTTCCCCTTCAGAAAGGGTGAATTCTAATTCAGTAAGTTTGAGCCCCAGGAATTTGCATTTTGTTTACTCCCTGGGCAGTTCAGCTGAGGGTGACCCAAAGACCATTTTGAGAAACACAGTTCTCCTGAAACCCTGACAGTTTGGCGTCCAATCCCTATTTGCATATTTTCTGTCAGCTAGCCACTACAAAACACAGTCCACATCTGTGTAGCATCTGTTCATGCTCAACAACTGGGACAGAAAAGGGAAGAAGGGAAACCTTATACATAAGTGTTAGAAACCAAACTGTCCAGTTTTCACTTAGCAAGAGAGTTAAGTCACAACATCTGCTGAGATATGTTGACATTTGGTGGCTGGCTAGTAACGGGCAAACTGATGAATTATATGAGTATTGACAAACCTATGACTCTCCTGGTGATTGATTTAACTAATGATTCCTGTGTCCTCAGGGATTGCTAACACGTAAGGCTGGTGTGTCTGGTGAGTTTGTTAAAGTGAGAGTCATGTCAAACACTGACTGCTGGAGTTATATCGTATGACAGGACCCAAATCCCCAGGTTGTGGGAAGCTAAGGGAATCCAGATAACAGGTATAAGAATTAGTCCAATGATGCTAAATATCGTTAGTTCAGGAACTCTTTTAGGGATATTACTTAGTACTTCATCACTGTTCCTTTACTGTTTATATATGGTATATTATGGTAATAGAAACGACTAAATTAGGTGCTTCCACTGTACATGATCTTACTTAATCCTCAAACAGTCCAGTGAAGTAAATACTGTACAGGTTAACTGAAGCCCACAGAAGTTAAGAAACTTGCCCAAAGGTCACAAGGCTAATGACAGGCAGAATTGAGATTTTAACCTTTGTCTGATTAATACAATGCCCATGTCTTAACCACTAAAATGTACCACTCCTAAATCTATTTTAAAAAAAGCATGCTTGATGTAAATGTTTAACATATGGCATTTCAACATGAGAATTTAATATTGAGATGGTTCATTCTCAGAAATAACAAGATTAGTCATGAACATGAGCTTTTGAGGGAAACACATCTGGGATGAATCCTTATTTGACCACTCGTTCATCAACAAGTTACTTACATACCTGAGCCTCAGTTTCTTCATTCATAAATAGGAGATAATACACCCCTCAGAAATTTAAGTGAGAAAAACTGTGCAGTTCATGGGGCACAGAACGTGGAATACGGATAGTAATTCCTTCCCCCGCTACTTGGAAGTCAATCTTGACAGTCACCCAACCCTCCTCCCCATGCACAGCACTTCCACAAACTCCTTGACAGAGGATCAAGGTGGGCCTGGACATCTCTTGCAGTGACCAGGTCCACTCATCCAGGCATGGACAGCTGTAGTCATTTGGAGCATTCTGTCTCTTAGCAACATGATGACCACCTTTACCAGGCAACACTGGGCAATGCTACACCCACTGACACCTCTCCAGGTGGCAATGCCACAAATAACAAAAGACAGTCAGTCCCGTCCCTGGCCTTTGCTTCTCCAAACTAAACATACCAACTTCGGTCAGAAGTCCTTCCCATCACAATTTCCAAACATCACAATATCCCAATTTTCCTCTACTAGAAAAACTCTAGTATTTTTCTATGTCCTTTAACATGAAAAGCCCAGGGCAAAGAACAAAGGAGCAGACTGATAAAATAAGCAGAGTGCAGTGGGACCACTGCACGAGATGGTTGGTCAGGAAAGCATCCTTCATAATTCAAGCTTGTTGGACCACCTTGGTGCCTTTGCCCAGAGTAGTCACACCAGCAGAAAATTCCCCCTCCCTCTAGTTCCTGCTCAAATCTTTCCTTCCCTCCTTTTTCCCCTCCGAGGTCCTGCCACTGCTCTGCCCAATCTACTGAAAATCCCCTCCACCAGCCCAATCCCAAACCCAGGTAGCCTCTCTTCTAAGTTCTTCTAAACTCTGTTCTTCTAAGCTTCTCCCCTCCCGAATTAGCTCAGCAAAACATCCCTCATTATTAGGTAGAAGAAGAGAGGATTATATAATGCGTATAATTTTTTGGACCCTGTCACAATTCAACTGACCCAACCCGAAAACTGTTGTCACTCCTGCACTTCACACCGTTGGCCACACTGAGCTCCTGGTCAAGCTCGAGTTGTAAAACCTCCACCACCTTCACTTTTGTCCATGTGCTCCTCCTGGAGCTTGTAACTGTACAATATCATGTTTTTAAAAGATAAAATCAAACCTTTAACTTCATCTCCAGTAAGTCCAATTTCAGTTTCCCCTTACCGTTCCTTTGCCACAATCATTTGATTTTTGATTCTGTTTCCCTTGTATTAGTTCTCCTTTCCAGATTTGTATCATCTGCAAATATGGTATGACTTCTAGGTTTTCATATGAATCATGGACAAAAATGTTGAGAGTAAATGTCCAAGGAAAAAAGTTTGTTATATTCATAAATACATTAATGCATATGAAACAGGCAGTACATAATTGATACAGTCATGTAAGTATAGACCCTCATAAAAGAACACAACCCAAAGTACAAACAGATATGCCAGTAATGTCACTGCACTGAGTATAAGAGGCTACAGCACTCCTACACAAACAAAACTGATGTACAACCATGTCATTTAGGGACCTAAGAATACTAATAGCATAGAATTAGAGTGATTCTAAGTTATTTGAAAGGGGCAACAGGGAGAGGGTGGATGTTCTGTGATTTAACTGACAATAAAGTTATCTTAATTATATAGTGTGATGGAATAGAGAAGCTTTGTTTGAAATCACATACTTTTAGTGACAATAGAAGCAAAGTTGTAGGTATTAAAATTTCACCCATCTCAGTGTCATTTGTTTTCCTCGTCTGATAAGCACTGATCTTATATTTTTCTTTCTTGTCTTCTCACTTTTAATGTATTCACAAAGTACTTTTCCCCCATGCTAGCTCAAATTCATTTTAAAATCTGGATGGTCCTGGTGTTCCAATGCCAGCTCAAATTATCTAGAATAGATATTAGTCTTGATTTCTATGAACTGCTAGCATCAGATTTTGCTTCATTTCCCTAAAAAGGAGAACCAAAGGGACTGGTATTTTAAGGGTAAGCTGCTTGCCAGAGTGGCCATGGTTTTTGCCCATTTTCCCATCAGCTACTTGGATTTTAAGTGTGCTTAATTTAGGAATCATACTAACTTTTTTCTTATATATGAGGAAACCATTTCAAGTTATAAGTAAATTTATGTCATTCTAATACAGCTAATTTTTTAAAAACTTATCACATCTATTACTCAAATGTATAGGGAAGGTCATAAATGTCATATGATGCTGAAATAGTTAACTTTGAATTACTTGCAGATGATATCACTTTATTGTCTTCAACTCTACCAGGGGAAAAATTAATAAAGAAGTCTAAAATTTTTTCCTCAGAATTGGTAGTTAAGAAAACAACAGATGTGGGTAGGCAATTAGCAAATGAATACAGTGCTTGAAGGCTGAAGAATTTAGAATATATAGCAGGTGAGTTAGCTCAGGGTCGTTATTAGAGGTTAGAAGTTAAGCGTCACTATATTGTCCGTTTATCCGTATAAGGATCTTCTATAGCCCACAAGTAACAGGGATTATCCTCAGCTATCTTAATTTTTTTTTAAAGATAAAAAGTTAAATCTAAGCAAATAGCAATTACCACATCAAAGTATATACTATCTTGATCCTGTAATCAGGCCAAGGAAATTCAGCCACATAAAGCACACTATTTCTTATATTAATTTGATGTCCCCTTTCATCAAACAGGGGCAAAATATGTGCCTAATTGAAATATAGTGAATGTAAGTGTCGGATAAAAACAAAAACAAACAAGGCACTGATTAAGAAAACATCACTTTTCCCTTGATCCTGACTATTTTCTCATATGCCTCTGTTTGCATTATTCATAGGTTTTATCACAGTTTTATTGCATTGGGTTAATGATAAAACATTTTCTATTTGTTTCTGCCAAGGGGCTTGCTATTCCATTACTGCTCAGTGCTCTCAGTGTCTCAATATGACAAATGCCAAACATATGCCAATCAAAACACTCAACTGATAACAGACGCTGAATTTCCCAGATGCTAGAGTTCAATCAGGAAGTTTTTGGTTTAATGAGACTTGTCTATTGTGATTCTGATACACATCATTACAGAATTTTTTCCCATCTTCTCCAAAGAACTAGCATAAACCAAAGAACAAATTACAACAAAACTATGATAAATTCCCCCTATGTTTATAATCTATACATCATGTAACAAAATTAGTTATGCTGGCAGCATTTACTGAAGGCGTTGCAGGGTTTACTAAGACTTTTCTCATATTACAGTCAAATTTTATCAAAGATGAAAATAGTATGTTATATCCATATAGTTCTTTATACTATTTATTCCAAAGGACTCTCAAAATTATTATCTAATCGGATATTTACAAAACCCCTCTGACTGAAGTAGGCAGGAATATTTTTTTCCTATTTAATATAAATGGAGCCCAGAAAAATTAAGTGGCATATGGAAAGTCACATTCATTAACAGGGCCAAGACCAGATCAGAACTAGTCTTGAACCCCACAACCAGGGCTCTCCCCCATTCCTCATTAGGCTCATCTCCAAGGATACAAAGTTGACAGGGATTGAAACATCATCAACCTCCCTCCTGTGAGTGGAAGGCAGCCTTACTCTCTGAGTGAAGTTTTTTTAACATTCAAAAAAATATATGAATGCATATTTTAGATCTCTGCTTATATTCCATGAGAGAAAATCATAACTCAACAGCAAACACAAAGATCAGTCTTAAATCTGGACCCAAGAACATGAATCCCTCTAGTTAAGCATGTAATCCCATTTCTAACACTAGAAACCACTGGCATTCAAATAATGCTTCACTTCTTTGTAAATACTTGTTAGGTGCATTCTAATACAATCCATGGAGACAGATTATTAAAACTGTGAATTTCTTTTGTAAGCATGGTTGTCCTCCTACTGAAGCTAAAAGATATTGAAAGTCACTTGAGCTTTAGCATTAATGAGCTCAGGTGCAAATGTCTTTATGAACAAGGCTAATGACGACTCAAAATTTCAGAAAGACCAAGAGCTGTTTCATAGGTTGTTTCATATGACAATCATTTCAAGTTAAATGATCTGACACTTTTAAATTGGCATTTAGCAATTAGCTCTCAGGTCTATTTCATGAATCCTCTAGGTTCCCTCATCTTCTTGCTGACTAGGGAAGATAAATGACATTCCTTGACAAGAGGTGGGTGACTTTTTTTGTCCTTTGAGATAAAGAGATTTCCCAACATATCATCTCCATGTGCAGTTTTCATCAAGTCTGTTTGGAGAAACTGAAAAAACAAATGATAGTCCGCTCTTGGGTTATTTCTCAGGTATTATAGAAATGACGTCAATAGTGCTCTCAACATGTTATCTCTGGGCAAACTGACGTGCTCATATAATTATGTATTTTTTTTACTTAACTTTTAATACTAACCACCAGTTTCTGCACACATTTTCAAAGATAAATAAAAGCTGAGCTCTGACATTGAAGAGATAACAGCCTATCTGGGAAGTGAGAACTAACAGTGATATAATATGATAATTTCTCTAATATGGATTAATATAAAACAAAAAGATGAAGGAGCATAAAGGATGATGAGACTAAATTTGTCTCACCATTTTTCTGATGTTCCACAGAGGTGGTAAAATTTCAGTTGATGGTTCCCAGTAACATCTTCACAAATAGAAAATAAAGATTAATGTGTAGGTAGGTCAAGGTTATTCAAATGATCAAGGTAGCGTTTAGGATAAAACAAGAACTACAGTAACATATAATAAGCAGTTAAAAGTCAAAGGATTATAAACTATAATCACAATAAATTCAGCCTCTAGGTAGAAAGAAGGTCGCCTTAATGGAAGCAACCTAAATGTCCATCAACAGATGAATGGATAAAGAAGATGTGGTATATTTATACAATGGGATATTACTCAGCCATAAAAAAGAATGAAATAATGTCATTTGCAGCAACATGGATGAACCTAGAGATTATCATACTAAGTGAAGTAAGCCAGACAAATATCACATGATATATGATATACATCACTTTTATGTGGAATCTAAAAAATAATGATACAAGTGAACTTATATACAAAACAGAAACAGACCCACAGACACAGAAAACAAACTTATGGTTACCAAAGGGGAAAGAGGGGGAGGGATAAATTAGGAGTTTGGTATTAACATATATACATTACTATATATAAAAGAGAGAACCAACAAGGACCTACTATATAGGACAGGGAGATATACTTAGTATTTTGTAATAACCTATAAGGGAAAAGAATCTGAAAAAAATATATGTATTATATTGAATAACTTTTATTCAATGTATTCTATTGAATCACTTTGATGTACACCTAAAATTAACCCAACACTGTAAATCAACTATACTTCAATAAAATAAAAGAAAGGAAAGGAAAAGGGGGGAAAAAGGGGAAAAAAAAGAAAGAAAAAAGAAAAAAAGCTTGTCTTAGGTTGGATTCCCTAGAAGCATACCCTAAGTGAAATAGATTTATCAGGAAGTGTTCTCCTAAAGGAAACATGAAGAGGGAGTCAGGAAGTGGGACAGGGAAAGGAAGTAAGGCCAACAAGCATGCGTCATCAGGCAGATTCTTGTGGAGGAGAACTTTGGCTCATTCCCAGGGGGAACTCTGGACACAGCCCTCAGATTGTCTTGATTGGGGGAGGGGTAGAGGATATGGTGTGGGAGGTAGGTGGAGCTAGAGAAAAATTCACCCTTGTTACTCCTTAAAGACTATCCCAGGAAGATGTAAATTCCCAGCCCTGGCTGGGGCACTCTACCTCCACGTGGCAAACTTTCTGAGCAGCGTAGCCTCATTTACTACAGGATCCATTCCAGGACAGTTATTTCTAGAGTCCATTTCATTAATATCTAAGTATATATTAGGTCTTAAACAGAAGGCTTCAAGTCTCTGGTGGATATGTAATAACGTAAGACCATATTCAAGCTCTTACAAAGATGCATCTAAGACATGGGTTTCAGAAGTTTTCTGGAGACCAGAAACACTTCGCCACACATCAAGCTGTGAGAGTGCCATGTCAAACAGCTAAATGAAATGGCATGTAATGATGGAGTTGACTTCAGATCTCGTACAGCAGGTAAAAGACTATCACCACCAGGGAGGCCTTGGGTTGGCTGGTCTCTGCTCATACCTCACTCATACTCACTTGAAAAGTTGCTAGTACTAAAACTGAGAAGATATTATATGGGACCAAGTGTGATGACAAGTTCTCCTATGTATATAATTTAAAGACTCCCTTAATGATCTAGTGATCTGATACTTGTAATTCACATTGGTAAATGTTCCCCTCTTCAGAGTAGTCCCTGGGACATATATACCAATGAGACTCAAGATTCAGGTTTGCCAGGTGAAATAGTCCAAGCAGAAAATTTGATAGTAAATATGTACATGGGAATACAAATTGCAAAACTATGTACTAATTCTCCCAGGTATAAAATCACTGGTCAAGACCAATGTCTGAAAACTATATCCAATTTCCTGTCTATAACGAGCAAAACTAATTTAGGGAAGTTTTTGAAGGCATTATAGACATAAAAGAAGAGCTACAGAAGAATATCATGAACAAAAGAAGAATGAGAATGAATGAACAATGTGTTTTTTCCTAAATATACAGTTATTCAGAGATGATTTCTTTTTCTTCTTAAAAATCATTATCAGTCCTTCGGATTATGAAAAGTAAGGTCTCACTGCAGAAAACTGGGCACATAATTCTTGGCATTTTCCCTCTTTTTCTTTGGTAATCTTTCTTTATTATTTTATTATTTATTTATATAAATTAAATATGTTATTGAAGTACAACCATATACAAAAAGTACACAACTGGGCTTCCCTGGTGGCACAGTGGTTGAGAGTCTGCCTACCAATGCAGGGGACACGGGTTCAAGCCCTGGTCTGGGAAGATCCCACATGCCGTGGAGCAACTGGGCCCGTGAGCCACAGCTACTAAGCCTGCGCGTCTGGAGCCTGTGCTCCGCAACAAGAGAGGCTGCCACAGTGAGAGGCACGCGCACCGTGATGAAGAGTGGCCCCCCGTTCGCCGCAACTAGAAAAAGCCCTTGCACAGAAATGAAGACCCAACACAGCCAAATAAATAAATAAATAAATAAATAAATAAATTTATTAAAAAAAAATAGTACACCACTTAGAAGTGTATGGCACAATTTTTACAAAATGAAGACACCTATATAAGAACCACTCAGATGATTCTGTATTTGTTGAAGGCAAAGCAAACTCATGTGAAAGCTCTTGGCTAGTCCTTATAACACATATTTGTGAACTAACTGAAGAAACGGACCATTTCTTTCCTTGTTATTTTCTACAATCCTTAAATATTTCTTTTTTTGTGGAGACTGGCAGACTAAGTTATTCATTCACTTAACAATTATTACTTAAATACTTAATAAGTGTTCAGCAGCAGGTATGTGGTGATGGAACTCAGGGTTTACTGGAAGACACAGATAATACAGAAGCAAGTATACAAATTAATATTTATAAAACATGAACTGCTACAAAGGAAATAAAAATCATGTTATGGTCAAGAATAACACGGTATCTTACAAGAATGAGTGATTAAAGAACTAAATCAGAGATGAGCTGTAGATGGAAACTTTAATAAAAAGAACCCAGCCACGGAAAGAGAGAAGAGAAGAACATTCTAAACAAAGGGAACAGCATGAACAAAATACCTAAATCTGGTTTGTTCCACAAACAAAATAGATGACTAGACTGCAGTGACCACAGGCAGGAGTTGGAGAACAAAGCCAGAGGCTGGGCCATGCACAGCTATCTAGGTTAAGGGTAATGATTAAAATTGCTATCTAAGTGCAATGTAAAGGAAATAAAGGGGTTTTAGCAGGAAAGTGAAGAGACACAATTTATGCTTTCATAAGATGACCCTGACTGCTATATTAATGGGTGGCAAGAGAGAAAGCAAAGTACCTGTAAGTGAGTTAGTGTAGTAACACAAGCAATAGAAAATGTACTCCGATGGTAAATCAACCATTTTGTGAATGGACTGGATATGGGAGTGTTGGAGGGGACAGAATAAAACAGCAATCAGGTTTTTATTGCAGCCATCAGGTAGAATGACATATCATTTACTGAGACTGAGAAGAGCCATGGAGAAATAGGTTTCCATGGGAAGAAGCAAGAGTTTAGTATAGAGAACACTAAGTTTGAGACATTTGAGAAACACACATGTGGAGTTGCCAAGTAAGTAATTTGGATAAATGAAAAAGAAGCACTGAGGGAAGAGCCGAGCCCAAGATATAAATTTGGGAGTTATTAGCATATAGATGGTTTTTAAAGCCATGGGAATGTAATGTAAAGAGAAGATAAAGAGAACTCAGTGCCAAGCTATGAGGAACTTCAATATTCAGAATTTAGTCAGATTCGAGCCAGAAAAGACAGCTAAGCAGAAAAGACCACAGAAGCAGGAAGAAAATCGGGTTCTCAGAAGAAAGAAAAGAGCGTGTTTCACCAAGGAGGTGATGGTGAACAGTGCCAAATGCTGGTAAGTGGTGAAGGAAGACAGGAAGATAGGAACATGTAATTGAGCTTGGCAACATACAAAGTTATTGGTCATCCTGACAATGATCTCAGGGGAGTAAAAAGTAAATGGGAAGAAAGAAACACGGCCAGAGGTAGAGGAATGAGTGGAGTTCAGGTAAGATTTTTAAAAGGGTGGATATTACTAAAATATGATGTGTATAGAGAAAAAGAGAAAGGTTAATGATTCAAGGGAGAGGTGACTAACTGAAGAAGTATCATCTGATAAGGCCAAGAGGTGGGGGCCCAGAGCAGGTCTAATGATCTCGGTATCTAAGAGCAGGAAGGAGGTTATGTTTCTCAAGAAACAGGTGGGAAGGAGGGAGTGTCCTGTGTCTTCCTCTTAAATCTCAGTGAAATATATGGCAAAGTCATCAGCCAAAAGGAAAGAGGTAGAGGAGGGATGGAAAGGGTGTCAGGCCCAGTAACCAAGGTAAAGGTATAAACTGGTGCTTAAAGAAAGTGGTAATTCCTACTTGCTTAGGAAATCCTGGTACTATTTATTAACAGGAACTGAAGAGCAATCTTCTGACTGTAGCCTTACAGTGTCCTCTGTTTATTCAAATGTTGTTTACTACAAAACAACACCCCCCCTCAAAAAAAACCTTAAAGCTTCATGAGAATGAAAATCGAAAAGATGGATTATCATTGTCATTTTAAGTTATAAACTTGCTCAAAGTGCAATAAAAAGAGCTTGGGAAAGGGCAGCTGAAGGAAAGTAAATAAAATGATGAGCTATGGAATCCAGGGTGAATAAAGGCAGAAGTAAAGGGCTGGGAAAGAGTGAGAAAAAGAATGCGTGAGCTTAAAATTATTGTTTCTGTGAGAGTAAAGGGAGCAAGGGCTCTGTGAGCATATATGCACTCTTGTCAACGACAAGAATGTTTGAGCTTGTAATTTTGGAGGCAGAGAAGTTTCTGCTGATGACAAAAACATAGTCTAATTCTATCACCTGGAGAATGTTTAGACTAGACTGGAAGAAAAGTTCATTGGAGAGGAGTAGATGAAGGAACTAGGATTGAGGATAGTAGGTGGATTATTCATGTAAATTATGAACTCCCAAGAAAACTGACAGAAGTCGTAGCAGAGAACAAGGGGGAGATAATAAAATCTTCAATGAGGGAGATCCAGGTTGGGAGAGGGATAAGAAGGTTAGCAGATGACAGTATCAATATGGAGGAGAGCCTGTTAAAGCCAAATGGCATAAAGCTCAGGAGGTTTAACAAGAGGGATGGGGCAGTGGTCTGGTTGGTACTGTGGAGAAAGTACATCATGACCTCACTACCTGAACCTGAGGATGCATGTGTGAGATTAAACAGCCTCACCTTGGAAAGGACTCAGGAGAAACAGAAAGGCCTACTTAAGGCCAGGTGGTAGTAGAAATGTTCTAAAACAAGATTGGGAATTCAACAATGGAGTTTGCTGATCATGGAAAAAGAATTCCAAAAGCAGAATGGATAAATTATTAAGTAAAATGATGGAATATAATTATCTGGGGGACTTTGTAAAAAGGAGGCATTCTCAGCTACACCTATTATACATCCAACTAAAAATTATTCGCCTTCTTTTATATGCAAGGGGCTGTGCTTTTAACAAGCTTTTGGTTATAAGCAACAGAACCAAGTAGGAAAAGCACATAGGCTGGTATACAGCTCAGTACGTGGTGTCCCCAGTGCAAATAGAAATGATTTGCAAAAGTCAATAATATCTACAGATATTTATGTAAAGATGAATTTAAAGTGGTCTCTAGAGTAATATAAAATACATGTTTTAAATCAATTCTGATGGTATCATTTTGAAGTACATTAAATAAAATTAATTCATTTCTAATCCAACCACTAAAATATTTTTTAAAGCAAGACTTTACTGGGAGGCCAAATTAAAAAATTAAAAAAATATATATATATATATAATCTCCCAGCTTTTGGAGTAATTGTATTCATGAAATCTTTCCCTAAAGAAAATGAGAGAGAAATTTACACTAATTAACTGGGTAAAGAAAAACTGTTAGACATTATCCAATTATAAGCTTTCCTGTCTACTAGTTTTTCACCAGAAATAGGTGTCAACTCCATTTAACAACACCACTGTTGCTGAGATATCTCACAGTTTTGTTTTTCCAAATAAACTCAAGATATGTCATCTTTCCATAAAAGATGTTGGTGTTATATAATTAGTTGAAAATACAGAAAAATAAAAATTTTCAGTTTTATCTATAAATAGTATTCCATTGAAATTTCAGTCACAGTCAATTTCTTAAAGAATTCAAAACTAAAATGAAACTAACAAAAAGTTGAAGTATTTTTTAGGGTACATCAAAAAGAGTATTAGTCTAACAAGAATTCCAGGCTGTTACGCCAGTTTTCTCAATAATGAAAAGGGTAGTTTAAAAATTTCAGTGCATGGATACAGTTTACAACTATAATAAAACATGTATGTGTATTGTATTAAACCACTAAGTTTGTGGAGTAATCTGCTACACAGCAATAGGTAAGCAATACACATAATACCCTGGGAAAAAAATCTCAGGCCAGGCCCACCGCACACTTGGCTGTTTATTCACTGTTATAAGTTATCTGTGAAATGTCTTGGAAACTCAAGTTGGAAGCAGTTTTGATCAGAGGCAACTGGAGGCAGGTAGAAGAAATGAAGCCATAACTACTCAAATTTTCTGTATGTATGTGTTTTGCAGTTTGGCAGAGGCCTTCTTTTTTTCCTCTAGTGTATCATGTTGAAAATATTGCTTATAAAACAAGTGGAATAGGCATGATTATTGTCTGGCTGTGAGGTGAGCTGAGGATTCCAGTCAGTCCTACAAAGGGCAAAGAAGCCTAGTGTACCAGTCATTCTCTGATGCTACCTTCCTGGGATATATGACAAATAAAGGTAAATAAATACCTCCTCCATTTGAAGAAATAAAGCAGATAAGAAGAGACCAAATTTAAACCAAATTTGTTTTAAATTTAAACCAAATTTAAACAGGAAAATATAGATATAGATATATTTTTAACTTCAAGCAATATTGTAGAGAAAGACACTGTCTTTGCACTATGAGTATAACGAGTATATCACGGCCCATATCGAGAAAACCCTTGACATTGCCTAGACAGAACACTGAACAATTCCTTTTTTGCTCAATATAAAAATGTTCAATAAACAGATCATCAACAAGGACCTACTAAATAGTACAGGGAGCTCTACTCAATATTCTGTAATAACCTATATGGGAAAAGAAATCTGAAAAAGAATGGATATATGTATATGTATAACTGAATCATTTTGCTTGTACACCTGAAACTAACACAACATTATAAACCAACTATACTCCAATATAAAATAAAAATTAAATTTTAAAAAATGTTCAATAAGGCTCCAGCTTGGAAGAATTCTGAAGGCCTTTAAAATTAATAGTAAATGCTGCTATTGTCACACTTAATCCCATATGTTCCGACTGGACCAGTCTCTATAGTACACCATCCTATAGTCATCACAGCATGGTAGGTGAACAAAAATGCCGGCGTCAGAGGCTCACGTCCTTCTTGTGTGGCACAAGCTTCCCTGAGTCTGGCTGCAGCTGCACTGAGCCAGCTATACCTGGTCCCCATAGGAACCCCAGCAACCCAGCCTGGGCACAGAATGAGGAGCGTGTACTCCACCCATTGTCCTGGCTTGAACAGGCATTGAGTGAAGGTGCCGTGGAACAATAGCATGTCTTCTGACCCCCCAGAAGATGCCACAGCACAAGTCCTTACCAAATTTTTCTCTTGTTCCATGAGTTTCAACTCGGGAGGTAATTTGGAATCAGACATTGAAGGAAGCTCCAAGAGCGGTAAAATTTGTAATTATTGCATAGTTTTCTTACAAAAAACCAAGTCATACTGTGATTATGACTTGGGCATAATCACAGTAATAATCTATACATTACACAAGCATCTAAAGGTATCCTTTTAAACTTACTCTTCGGATTGCTGCTCCTTATTACAAAGGTTGTACTTGGTGATTTGATGACTAAAAATCACTCTTCTTTATTGAGACTATTATGCCATCATCTTCACTAACCAGTTTATTAGGTGTCATCTCAGAGACAATGTCATTTATGACATAGCCTATATTATCTCAAACTATTCAGGACACTCCAATTATTTAACATATTTTCATTTATTTTTAAGCAAACTCTTTAACCTTCCTATTCTTAAATATTGATAACATTCCCAGTTGAAAAATATATAATTTGAAACTCTTCTACTTTAAAAGGCAATTGGTAAGTTATATGAACATTCTGAACTCCAAAATATTTGTGTTACTAGAACACTCACTATAGAGGGAATGAAAAATACAAGTGTTATATTTGTAAATAAAACATATGACACAAACTGTGACAGGCCATTAAGCTGATTTGCAGGAAAATATTTTTATTTAATTAAAACCTTAAAAAAACACATGGCCACACACACATGACCTTACCCACCCCTCCTACCCTATCCCGTCTGAGTGTAACTGACATCCAGGAAGAGATGCCATAGTTGTCATGTAGGCTCATCTTGCCCCTGGGATGGCTTTACATAAAAAAGCTGAGAACACTTTCTCCAAGATATCTATGGTTCACTAGTGAAAGGCTCTGACTCATCCCAGATGAGGCATTTCTCTTATTGCTGGAACCACTAATAAAAAGGAAAGCTTCATCACTTAAGGTCTTTTACTTATTGGGCAATATAAAAAGCAATGGCCAAGGTAAACCTTAAAAATATAAACTGTACATTTTTGTGCCTTTTCCCATACATTAGTGGTTATTTTTTAAAACTTTTCCACCTGTATCTCAGTCCTTTATTCCTTACAAATATGCCTTATGAATAAGGAACAAACATCCTAATGACATCAGAAATTATATAGGAGACTAAAACCTTCCCATATATGAAAAAATAAAGTTATGGAATGAAAACAGTATCTCTAATAATCTAGGTTTGTCAAACTGTTGTGACCTAGTCTGTGACCACGACGAACTTCTCTAGTCTCAACTTTCTTCCATATAAAATGAGGTGACTAACCAACCACAACTGAGAGATCATAAGAAGCAAAGTCAGTTAACATTTGAGACCATTATTATTAAACTTATATTTATATGTATTTCATTCTCAATTAATATGATGACATAAGGGGATAGACATACTTGTCAACTACATTAACAGTGAATTCCTTTCCCCTACTACACTCATTAAAGAAGAGATTATAATTAGGTTTCAAGATAGCCATTCATTAAGTGAAGGACCATAAAATTATTGTGTCTGAAAGCAGTAAAAATCTTAAAAAATGTTTTTAATTGACTGTGTTAGATTCATAACTAGAAATAACACATATATTATAATCTTGGGTTAAAAATCACAGTCTAACCAAAAAATTCATAATTATTTCATAAAAGCATTCATTCACTTAATTGTGTAAGTTCATAAAGGATTAACACATGACAATTCCAAGTTTAAAACAGAAATATCAAGGTAATGTCATAAAAAACATCCGGAAGTTCAAAGAAATGCAGAGCCCAAACAAATCCTTTAGGTTGTTGCTTAGGCCATGCCTCGTATTTCACAAATGTGAATACCAAGGTCCACGGAAATCAAGTGATTTTTAATAAGGTCACACATACAGTGTATCACAGAACATGAACTAGAACCAATCTTATGACTCCACTGTTCTAATGCTCTTTCCATTAAAATGTACTGCCTTCTTATTTTTACATTTGGTATTTCTCTGTAGTATAAATTACAGATTACATTAATGCATTACCAAAACAATGGCATAAATATCAACTGCCAACATTTATTCATTCAATTTAATCATGTGCCTACCCTTTTTCAGAAACTTCACTAAGATGAATAAGATGCTCTCAATTACAACCCTGAGGGAGAAGCAAACAGACAAACCAATAATTATTACACATTTAAGTCCTGGCAGTGATAGAGATGCCCAATGGGTATTAAGGCACCAAAATGGAATAATAATGACAATGATAATAAAGAGCATTTCCAATGACCAGAAAACACTTAGCACGAGGGCAATGCCTGAACTGCACCTTAATTGACGGGTGTTTAACCAGATGGCACTAATAAGAAGGAAAGAAGATTGACAGCATAGGAGATCACACGAGCAGGGCTTAAGAGAGAGAGAGAGAGCACAAGGTATGTGCAACTACAGTCAGTTTGGTGTTGATAAGGCTGCAGTCTGAAGTTCATGGAGTGATTCAGATAGAGCTGGGTGGTAGGATGGCCAGACTGTGGAGGACCTTACATATTAAGAAGCTTGGGCTTTAAAAAAAAGAAGCAGCAGCAGCTTGGGCTTTATTCTTTGGGCAGTGATGGCTATTAAACAGTTTTAAGCATGGGAATTCCATAGTCACATTTTTCACTTTATAGGCAAACTTTTATAGCAGTGGAATAGATAATTAAGGGAAAAACAAGGCAGAAAGCTAATAGCTAACTAGTTAAAAAGAATCTAGTTAGAAGATGACACACGGCCTGACTAGGGTATTGATAGGGCAAAAAAAGAAAAAACTGCTTTGACAAACTTTGAGTAGGTGAATACAGAGACTAGGTGAGAAGGTTTAAGATATGGAGAACCCAGTGTGGAGGCTTGAGTAGATGTGCCTCACCAAGTGAAAAAGCAGTTACCGATTTAGGGGCAGAGATGATGATTTCAGCTGAATTTGAAGTGTCTATGGGATATCCAGGTGGAGGTTTCCAGCAGGCAGTTATATGATCTGTCACTAGGGAGAAGCCCAGCGTGCAGCTAAGACTACACATCAACATATCTGTGATGTGTTAGGATATGATTGCAGTTGAAGTCATCTAATATATATATGTCACATGGGAAATGAGAGTCCATAAAAGGCACACAGAATAAACAGCAAGAAAAATATTAAGAGGGGCAGGAGAGCAGATAAGTACTTACTGAGCGCTCTCAATAAAACATGTAATTGTGAGGCTTATTACCCTGTAATGTCATGCCAGACCATTAACTTCAAAAGTTCCTGTTAGAATAAGTGTAATGAAAGTATAGATGACCTAGAAGAAAGCATTTCTTAGAAAAATTAAAATAATAATAATAATAAATGAAAACAAAGAGAACAACAAAAAAATAGACATTTCAGATACAAACTGAGGATTAAGCATGTGGTGTACCTTGACCATCCCTTTACCCAGAGTGAGGCAGTGACTAGTCTGAATATCTCTCCCCTCTGTTATGTCCAAAACCCCAGAAGATAAACATAATCTTTCTCTGAGAGCCTCCTAATCATCCCAGGGACCTTCTCCAATCAAACAAGGCACTGTGGGGTCCTGAGGAAGGCCCAGCATGTGGGAGAGGTCTGAGGACAGTCCAGCCCATCGAGGACACTTCATCAGCCCCTGTTCCTCTCTCAGCGGGATGCCAGTGTACAAAGCCACCTGTGAAATACCACCCATCTTTGGGGCTGAAGGGCAGAGGAAGAGATAAAAGGGTTTCTCTTGACATCTAAAGCCCTATAAATATGCTTTATGTTTGAAGCCAGGGTATCAGAAATGCCTAATGTAGCTGGCCTCCCTAAGTTGAGGATAAAGTGAGGAATAGAGCAGGCGCTGATACACACACATTTTCTTGGTCCATACCTGAACACAGAAGCAGGCTCTGAGCAAACTCAGAGTGACCTGCTTCCTCTCCCAACTTCACCACTCAACAGCAGAGTGACCTTGGAACAGTGGCCAAGGGGCCAAGTGTCATTATCAATAAAATGGTCATAATAAAGATCCCTAAAGATGGCTAATAAATATTCAATGACTACTGTGTGATAATACTCTTTTTATTTTATTTATTGAGAAGATCTACTCTAGAACAAACAGCTAAAAATCCTAAGAGTCACCCTTGACTCCCACATTGTCTCCCACTTTGTCTCATATCTAGTCAACAGGCCTATATACCTCCTTACTGTTCATCCATTTTGTCCCCCATTTTGTTCATCCAACTCACCTGAGTTTATCCATTTTTTCCATCTCTGCAGCTACCACTTGGTCAAAGGCATCATCTCCCTGGCTTACTGCAATAGCTTCCTCCCATCCCATTAATTCTTCACACAGTAGTGGAGCGATCTTTTAAATTTAAATCCCACTAGACAATAATCCTGCTTAAATTATTTCAGCTGCATCCTGTTGCCCTTAGACTAAACACCAACTCCCTCCCAAGGTCTTGGGGCCGTTCATGTTCTAGGCCAGGTGTGCCCCCAGCCTCACCCCCATCAGCCTCCTGCTCACAAAGTGCAGCTTCGCTGGCTCCCTTTTCACAACAACCTGCTTCAGGGCCTCCAACTCTTCCCACCTCCCTGCCACACTGTGGCTTCCTCCCCTTGCCAGTCAGACCTCAGCTCTAGAGTCTCTTCCTCTGGGAAGCTCTCCCTGACCAGTCTAAATTTACAGCCCACTGAGGATCCTGTTACCTATCATATTGCCCTGTTTTCTTCATGACACTTATTATTATCTAAAATTCTTATCTATTTGTTTATCTGTTAATTGTTTTCACCATTTTCCATCTGTCTTTAAGCTCTATGAAAACAAGAACCTCTATTTCCAGAGCTTGGTTTTAGTAGATACCCAGATATTGACTGGGTTACTATCAATATCTGAATACATAATATGCTTCAGATTACTGATGATGCAACTTCCCATGCATTTGTAAACAAAATAAGTACAGAGATTATATACAGACATAATATAGAGATTATATAGCAGCTTTACTGCAGATACTTTAAGTATTATTTAGTCTATCCTTGCAGGTTCTTGATAAAGAGTATACAAAAAAAAAAAAAAAAAAAAGGGCAGTTAAATGAAGACCAAAAACAACCAGGTCCAGCATCATTCAGTTCAAGCTCTACATGACTTCTTTTTGGTTACCATATTGTAGGTGTGCAGCCCTCTAGAAACACATTATCTCTGCAGAACAGGTTATCTCACAGACTGAAATAGAATGTGGTAACATTATTGCCATTTTAATCTACAAACAGCCAATCTAACAAAGGCAGGCCCCAAGAGACCTCCTGCTTCCTACTTTACTGGGAGAATAGAGACCATTCATCAGAAGCAGCCCCTTCTCCGCCCTCTCCCAACTTATTTCCCTCAGCAACGGTGCTGCCCACCTTCACTTCTGCTTTAATAGAAGACATCCTTCCTTCTGTCCACCCTTCATCTCAGCACTTTGCATGTGGACCTTGTCCTCTATTATCTCTTTTATGAATTATATTATCTGCCACAAATATGCCTTTGAATGTCCATGTGGGTTGCAAATAAGGTCAGAATATAACCTAGGCTTTCAATGTGCCATGCTGAGTTAAATTTTCTAGAAAAATCTATATCTTATCCTAAATCATTCTTTACTATGATCTCTTGTGTGAAATTAAAGAACTCAGGTTTTTCTGTACATACTTATGTACTACTGCAGAATAAATAGTTAACACTCATGAAAAAGAATCTATGGCTCATAGAGCATGTCTAAGACTTACACATGAATATTTGAAACTAAGCTCTGGCATTTATTTGCTTTGTGATCTAGAATGAGCCATTTGGCCTCCTCTTGCTTCAGCTGTGTCATTTGTAGAATGAAGACAATGGAATGGCTCACTTGTCAAAGCATCCAAATTACTGCTCTGATGAGCCATACGTAGACAGACATCTTTAACTCTGTCACCAGGTAGAGTGACTTAAACACCCTCATGGGGGAAAACAGCAGTTTTTACAGCATTTGAAGCACTAAAATATCCCTTTCAGAGCGTCCTTATTTAATTACAAAATGTCCTACCTAGGAAAGAAAAATATTATCAATTCTATAGAAAGAGAAATATTAAAGGAATCTTACTATGTCTTTCAGCAAAATTGATCAGGAAATCATGAATTATAATATTTATCACATAGACATATATTACCACCTTTTATTTTAAAACTATTTATGGAAAACCTACTATAGTCCAGTGGTTGTGCAACTGGCCTAACAAAACTGTGTATGACCTAAAAAGAACCTTGGTGCTCTTCCCCTTACCCCCATGTGTTTCTCCTTTGCTTTTGTTATCTGTATGTCAACCCCTCTTCATTAATAATGCCACTACACACATTCAATAAAAGGCAATAGAAATGTTTCATTAAAATCTGATTTGTCAGACACCAATATTACAGAGTATCTAAAGAACTATCCTTTAACTGCCCACCTTTCTCAAAATCTTCACTATTAATTTTATTTACAAATATTTCTTTCACCTTCTGGGTTCTTCATTTTCCACCTTTAGCATGTTTTATATATGTATTTAGGCAGATTCCAAGACAGAGAGTGAGTCCTTAGCAATTCTGCAAAACAAAATGCAGGCTTAACGTTAAGCCCTCAACACCATTATTCTCAGTATGTACACCCTTTTTATATAGGTCTCCAATGAAGATGCTGCTTCTCTGAACCAGGCAATGGCCCTTGTGTTTCTAGATCCACCCATCCCAGGACTAGGGGCTGATTTTGGAGACCTTCCCAGCTCTCTTGGCAGACTGCAGACATTCAGCATTCCTATGCATGTGTATCTATTTCCTTCCTTGAGGATCATACCACATTCTAATTCTTCTACCTTTTAAATTTTCTTATTGTAAAAACCTTCCAACCAGTCCCAGCTTACTCCTATTAAGTCTGTTCTTCTTCTGTTCATTGTCTTTTGTTATAAAGTTATTTATTGCTTTTTTATTTAAGTAATTTGAATTAAATGAGTTACACATGCTTTTATACTAACTCAAGTGATACTAATATTTCTGCATTTTGAGAGTCATATTCCTTTCTCTACCAATACCATTCCATATATATATATATGTGTGTGTGTGTATATATATATATATATTCCATTCTCCCTCTCTCTATATATATATAGAGAGAGATAATCTCCATATAACCTGTGCCCTCTAGACCCATACTACCCTCTATTCTGCTCCATTGGTTTTGCACATAGTAGCCATAAAACATGAATCTTGATTTTATTTCTTCCCTTGGTAAAAATCTTTCTTGGTTCCATTGCCTTTAAAATGAAGTTCAACCTCCTTATTGGGTTTATGAGATCAGCAATGCCTTGAACCTTACTTCTTTCTTCAGGCTCTGTCCTCACGCTGCATCCTTTCTCCTCTCTGCAGTACCATATCCTAATTTCCAGTTTCCCCATATACAGTGTTATCTCTCCTATGTACTTCTGCATATGCAGTCACCTCTGCTGAGTCACTCTTAAAATAGAAAGGAGAGATAATCCCAGAAGTGCTTGCAGAGTTACACATAATTATTAATAAAAGTCAAATCTAAAATAGCATGCTATCCAGAAACACTGAAAAATAACCAAGGAAACTGAATATTAAGAGACAAAATCAACACTGTACTAAGGATACTACTAACCTGAATAAAGGTCAAGCTACAGAAAGAGAAACAGAATTATCCAATGTTAAACATTCAGATTGAATTCGGAACCTCTCAGACTTTCCTAGATAATCATTTATTTCCTTTAAAAAATGGACTACTTATTGTAAATTTTGAATAAGAACACTGATACAGAGGATGTGAAAGTTCTCAGGGCACCTTAGCAACTGAAAATTTACTCTCAGTTTGTGAGCACAGTTTCTTCCTTTCAAGTAAAGGAAAAGTAGCAAAAATAAATGCCTTTCAGTTCTAAGCATGACCCTAAAGATAAAACATAAAGGAAAAAAATGATGACAAATTTGACTACCTAAATCTTTAAAATTTCAGTATGCCAAAACACACACACAACACAAATGCAAATGAAAAGATACATTATCAAGCAGAAAAAATAATCATTACTAAAAAGTGATATTTCTAATCTATAAAAAACTTTGATGAACTAGCATGAAAAAGATAAATATACAAATAAAAATTAAGCAAAGATTTAAACAGAAAACCCAAGAAAAATGAAGATACTAATAATATACAGAAAAAATTCAATTAAATCACATGGAAAAAATTATGCCATCAGTTTAACTTCTAAATTGGCAAAGACTAAGAGGAAACTAACATCAGCGTTGATCAGGGTCTACAAACACATGCACTCCTGGATACTGCTGGTGAGAACATAAAAATCCATTCAGGAGGCCAATTGATAATAAATATGTGTCAAAGTTTTAAATATTATATATTCTTTAAACTAACAATTTAACTCAGGGGTTTATCCAGAAGAAATACATAGACATAAAATACTATTTGGCAATTAAAAATAGTAGTAATCCAAAACCCAAATGTTAATCATTAAGTGAAAAACATATACAAAACAGTATGCAGACATGGTATAAGCCTCTTTTTTTATTAAAATATTAAGTATAAAAAAGGTATGTGTGTGTATGCCTGCCTATATGTGCAAACCAAAATGGGCTGGAGATTTCTGCAACAAAAGTTTAACAGTAGCTATCTCTTGTATGTGTACATGAGTGTGATCTTTACCCTCCTTTTCAAATTTTCTAGATTATTATACATATTTAAACAAAGTAAAAATATTTTTTACAATCAGAATGACAACACTCTTTTTAAAATGATGATTTTGTTTTAAGGGCAATATATTTAAGAAAATTGTATGTAGAATAAGAAAGTAATACATCCATGGAAAACAGAGAAGTCAGTTTTAAATTATAAAACCTGATCACAGGACTTCCCTGGTGGCACAGTGGTTAAGAATCTGCCTGCCAATGCAGGGGACACAGGTTCAAGCCCTGGTCCGGGAAGATCTCACATGCCGAGGAGCAACTAAGCCCTTGCACCACAACTACTAAGCCTGCACTCTAAAGCCTGCAAGCCACAACTACTGAGCCCATGTGCCACGTGCCACAACTACTAAAGCCCACGTGCCTAGAGCCTGTGCTCTGCAACAAGAGAAGCCACCGCAATGAGAAGCCCACGCACCACAACAAAGAGCAGCCCCTGCTCGCCACAAGTAGAGAAAGCCCACACACAGAAACGAAGACCCAATGCAGCCAAAAATAAATTAATTAATTTAAAAAAATCTGATCACATACATATTCTATTTGTTCATCATTCAGAATATTTTTTCAAATGGTCTCAATATAATAAAGCCTTAACTGTTTTTCTCTAAGCATTCTTGATTTGATTTTTCACACATAGTGTATTTTAAGGGCTGTTCATTTGATTGCATTTTGTTCATTTAAACATCTCATCAAAATGCAAAATTGATAAGAGCTATTTCATCTCCAAAAAACACATTTAAGTCTAATTTATGTCCTATTTTTCTTAGAAAAAGGAAAACAAATTTTACTAAAAGTAAATGAACTGAAGCTCCAAAAGTTCGAGGCTGACACAGAAGTTAAGTTAAACATCATGAGGCTGAAAAGCACCCTGGCCTTCAATTCTTATTCAAGAAGTTTATTTACCCACATATGATTCAGCACTCTACAGAACAACTTTTCCTCTTAGAATCTCATACTCCATATTCTTCTTTAACATAGCAAATGAACAGTGACCCTTTTCCTAGGAAACAGATTGTAACCTGCTATAAACCTCTAATTGACCTAGGCCCTAATCCTAACTTCATTCTTTCCTGTTTTTCATTGTCTAATGCTGGCCATGATTTCTTCAAGATCCCTTCTTGATCAGGATTCTGCTGTTTGGTCTTCCGCTTTATGATCTGCAAAGTAGATTCTGAGCTTGCTTGCTCCTAACACTGATCAGAGCTTCACAATGAACTGCATTTTGCCAGCAGACTCCAAACTCACTATTCTCATAGACTTTCTTCCATTTGAGGACTGCTTTGTCCTGAAGCTCTCTTCTGTCTTATACTGGTATGTCCACAGCCTGTCCTGCTTGCTATTTCCCTCTTTCTCCTTCTCCAATCCTGTGATTTCAATGCCATCAAATCTCTGACTTAGTTTCAAGACTCTGACACTAAACATACTAACTCCTCTACCTAAAACATCCTTTGGAATCTTTCATTTACCACACCTAGCATATACTTAGCTGTACTTCAAGTCACTATCTATCTATCTATTTATTTATATTGAAATATAGTTGGTTTACAATGTTGTGCCAATCTCTTCTGTACAGCAAAGACACTCAGTTATACACATATAGACGTCTTCTTTTATATTCTTTTCCTTTATGGTTTATCACAGGATACTGAATATAGTTCCCTATGCTATACAGTAGGAACTTGTTGTTTATCCATCCTATATGTAATAGTTTACATCTGCTAATTCAAAACTCCCAGTCCTTCCCTCCTCCACCCCCCTTCCCCTTGGCAACCATAAGTCTGTTCTCTATGCCTGTGAGTCTGTTTCTATTTTGTAGATAGATTCATTTGTGCCATATTTTAGATTCCACATATAAGTGACATTATATGGTATCACTTTCTCTTCCTGACTTACTTCACTTAGTATGATAATCTCTTGCTGTAAATGGCATTATTTTGTTCTTTTCTATGGCTGAGTAGTATTTCACTGTATATATGTACCACATCTTTTTTTTTTTTTTGTGGTATGCAGGCCTCTCACTGTTGTGGCCTCTCCCATTGTGGAGCACAGGCTCCGGATGCACAGGCTCAGCGGCCATGGCTCACGGGCCCAGCTGCTCCGCGGCATGTGGGATCTTCCCGGACCAGGGCAAGAACCCGTGTCCCTGCATCGGCAGGCGGACTCTCAACCACTGCGCCACCAGGGAAGCCCTGTACCACATCTTCTTTATCCATTCATCTGTTGATATGGACATTTAGGTTGTTTCCATATTTTGGCTATTGTGAATAGTACTGCTATGAACATAGTGGTACCTGTATCCTTTCGAATTATAGTTTTGTCCGGGTATATGCCCAGGAGTGAGATTGCTGGATCATGTGGTAATTCTATTTTTAGTTTTCTGAGGAACCTCCATACTGTTTTCCACAGTGGCTGCACCAGCTTACAACCCCACCAACAGTGTAGGAGGGTTTCCTTTTCTCCACACCCTCTTCAGCACTTGTTATTGTAGACTTGTTAATGATGGCCATTCTGACCTGTGTGAGGTGGTACCTCATTGTAGTGTTGATTTGCATTTCTCTAATAATTAGTGATATTGAGCATCTTTTCATGTACCTACTGGCCATCCTTATGTCTTCTTTGGAGAAATGTCTATTAAGGTCTTCTGCTCATTTTTTGATTGGACTGTTTTTGTTGTTGTTGTTGAGTTGTATGAGCTGTTGGTATATTTTGGAGATTAAGCCCTTGTCTGTCAAGACTCAATTTAATCATCTCTTCCCTAGGGACTTCTAATCCCTAGAGTGGAATATGTGAATTTGTGCCCACTTCCTTCTCTGGGTAAAACCTATACAACACACATATTTGCTTGAGCATGTGTGCATGCACACACACACACACACACACACGAGTTATTTAGCTTATATTGGAATTATTTGTTTACATATCTTTCCTGCCCTGCCAGACTCTAAGCTCCTTAAGGGTATGCCATATCTCACTGGTCCATATATACCCATTACCTACCCTAGACAGGCAAGAGCCCATAACATATTCTCCGTAAGTCTGTGGATGAATTAAATACAGCCTATCAGGAAACTTATCTTTATTTTTAGACAATTTCCTTGGTAGCCGGGAGTTTATATGGTGGTCAGCTGGGAGACACTGCATTTCCAGAGGCCAGGAACTATCATATCAGATGGTGCTTTGGAAATAACATCAAGACAGGATTGAGAATTGAGAGCAATTTAGCTATTACCAAACCTAGCCTGGGGTAACGAGATTCTGTACTAGGATGGTGATAATAAGAGACAGAAAAGGAAAAAACATCCCTAAGATCCCCCACAATACAGATCAGGAACAGCCAAGAAAAGGTTTTACAGGGCACCCCTCTGCATCTGAAAAGACACATGGCATTGTGTTAGGCAATAAATAAAGTGAGGTGACTAGGGGAGGTCCCCTTTCCCATAGAAACTATATATGTGTATGTGTGCGTGTATATATATATGTGTGTGTATATACACACACACATATATAACTACTTATATTTAGGAACATACAAATGGTAAACAGAAAGGTAAAGTATCTCAGCAAGTTGATGAATCTGAGGCTCAGGTAGATGCTACATCTACAGCAAACTCCCAAGGGCTTGTTGAGAACAGTGCCTTTCTTATTCCTTCGAAGAATCCTCCCCTCCCCCCCAAATTTGAGACACCTATTACTCATTCATACGTAATAAAAATACAGTGGAATGCTAAGCATACTTGCTGAACTGAGAATACATTAATATTCCATGCTCCTTGGGCATAAGGATGAAGTCAATGCCAGAAACGGCTCTTCCTAGAAAGAGCCAAAAGTGCCACTACAGGTTCAATGAAGGTGTCACCACTAAGTTAAGATGCTGTCACAAAGGCTAATAAGAAGATTAAATGTATTAAAAAGAGGGCTGAGACTAATATAAATTTGATTTCCTTTCTCCAAAAGAATACCAAGCATCTGAGATATAAGAGGTTAAGGAGAGGGCAAAAGAGATGGTTAGATTCATTTATAAGTGATTTACTTTTGAGGAGAGATTTTGAAAGATTATTTAACTTAGAACGAAGAGTAAAATATTCAAGGCAGTCTTATGGTAATTAATAAAAAAGTAGAAATGGATATTAAATTCCTAACTCATCAGCATCATGGACCAGACCAAAAAAAGGAAGCCAATTTTCAGTTTTGCTGAGGAACTTCTTACATAACAATTTATAGATCTTTATATACAAAGATAATTATTAAACTCGTATTTTAAGAGGTTTTTCCAACTAACATATGGGTAAAGTAAAGAAAATGAGTTTAAGTGAACTATCTACACATTTTTATTCAATTTACTTTTGGAATACTGTTATGACAGGGTTGGCCAAAATTGTGATGCAAAAGTTGGCCATAAAAACCCAAAGGAAGGAAAATCTTGTCTTCTCAGAGCTAAGCAGACCTCACTCATAACAGTTTTGAATGTAAAAGCAAAATATTTAAACAGACTTAGATAAAAATTTGAATCATTTATTTCTAAACACAGAGTGCAACCACTATAGTCAAGTCACTTAAATTCCTTGTGGTTAAGTCTCTTATCTATAAAACATAAATAAACATATAAATCTCTTTGATGACATTATTATTTCACGCATTACATATCAATCTGTGAGAAGAGCACTGAAGCACAGAACTACAAGATTATGTATGTAAAACAGGGCTTGTAGGAGGAAGTCTTGTCCTTCTACAATGTCCTAAATCCTCTATAGATATTAAATACATAATGTAGATATTAAAATGTGTAAGAATTAGCCTTAAATACTTTTAAATAGAAAGCAAAATATATTGTAATAAGACACATGTCTACATGACTTCAAACACATCAAATCTGAATACATTTTCTGTATCATCTGGTTAATATTCTAGCTTCAGAAATTAAGAATCCTGAGGATAACATATCCTGATTATGGTCCCTGTATTTCTTTTTCCACATGGTTTATTCTGTCATATAGATAGTCCAAGTGTCCCTGAAAGAAAAGATGTTATGGATAGAAATCCATTTCTAGGACCAAGTTCAAGTTCAAATTTGCATGACGATGTCTGCAGTGCTTTATCCCTCTTAAAAGCAGAGTCACAAGCTCTTAAATTCACTTCTCCTTGCATTTTAATAAACAGAGGCCAACCTAATGGTTATGTGGTTTGTGTTTATCTTAAACTTTTGAATCCCACGTAAGACTTACTGCTGTGCTGGGTACATGGTGGGTCTCAAATAAATTATTGGTTGTTTTATAAATGGTACCTTACATGTCTCTAAACAATATTAAACTCAACAGTAAGAATAATAATCCTTTAAATTGCCATTTTGCTATATACTCTAGCTAAATGCAAAGATAGTATCTTTGAAAATATGATCATTCTATGTGGCAAAACCTAGATAGAGCTTCAGGGTTTAGTCAGCTTCTGAGATAACCAGCAAGGACAGATATCATACAAAAAAACTGTCAGGAATTCTGTGTGGATTATTGCTTCCTAGATGCTAGAGTCCCTTTTCCTTCCACACACACAAAAAAATAAGTAAACAAATAAAAACCCCACCTGTGAAAGAATATACTATTTTAATACCCAAAAGAGCTGACTGGCAGTGAGAGAACAAGTAGATTCCTGAAGGTTTTCCTTAAACTGCATAATTGTTCCTCACTGACAAATCCAACAATTATTCTTTAGATTGATATGTTGATTTAGTAACACTCTATCACTCAGAATTCCTCTGTTTATGCTTTCCCTCTCACAGAGGGCAGCCATTCTAAAGAGTTACCCGTCTCCACAAGTAGCAAGACCCATAAACTCTTTGTGAACACAATGAAGGGTTTCCACCATTCAAATGGAAAGAGATACCAATTAAGAAAGTTATCCTATAAAGCAAAGAAAGTTTTACAAAATAAAAATAAAGCAAACCTCAGAAAAGCCATGCAAGCATATAATCCGCCACCAATATTCTGAAATCTTTAGAAATCTGCACTTGAAGTTTTAGTGGAGTTTTGTGGCTAAAGCTGACTGCATTTACGCCTGTCTGGACAGAGAACACGGAATACCGTGTGCAAAATATTATCTGATACACCATTAAAGTGCCTCCGTTAATTAGTAAATAAAGTCAATTGCTAAGGTTATCACTATGTCGATTCCTGCCCTGCCCTTAAAACAGTTTAAACCTAGTTGTTACTGATAAGTAACACTGTTTGTGAAAATTTCACCAGGCAAAAATGTTTAGAATAACACCATTTTCTTCTGGATCTAGGAATCAGAAACTGAACCACAAGTAAAAAAAAAATGTAATTAATTTACATTTGAATGTCGTTATATTCAGATTCACTAATTGATTAAGAAAGCCAGCCATAGGACAAATCTGGGGCATTTGTATAAAAGTATTGTCAGAATATTTTGTAAGTTGTTTAACTTTTCAAGACTCACACAATAAATACCTTGTATAATCTGTACTAGAAATAGTACTTTATCAGATAATAACTATACAACCACTTTTAGCCCAAGTTTAGCCCAACGTGGTTTGACCTAAACCTTTTAAACATTTTAATCTAAAATTAATATCCAATCACAATGAGTATATTAGCACAGTTAAAACAATAAATATGTTAGCACATCTAAAACTTCTGTAACTGTTTGACATTATCCTCCACCAAATGAATTAATTTCCCTTATGCATCACATTTTTCCCATCACCAGGTGGCTGTATCTAATTCTTCTGTGCTCTTCACACTGAAAATTCTCTGACTCCATTCATTTATTCCAACAATATTTACTCAAAGTCTCCCCCAAATCAGGCAGTGTGCAGGCATTGGTGTACACACAATTATTTTTCGAACCTACTAGAATTCCATTCTTCTCTTATTTTCTATTAGCTATTCTTTAATTGTGCAAATATGAATAATAATAATCTGTAACAATAAATTCCCAGTAAATGTTTCCCAGTAAATGTTCCCAGCAATTATTTTTGTAGCCTCATTCCAGGGGACGTACACTGAGCATTGCATAAGCTTTGCTATTTAATTATCACATCAAGCTTATCTCAATATTAACATCAATACTAGAGGCAGAAGCTGGGTTTAGAGAGGCTAACTAACCCAATGTTATGTCAGTACCAAATGGAGAAGCCAAGACTCATACCAAGTTAGCCTGACTCTTTATCCACCAGGTGACAAGGGGGAAAGTCATATAAAAGTTCAGTAAACAAATTTATAAAGATGTGAATTTGGAGGGATGTCATAATAATGAAAAGTATCACTTCAGTGATAAAAGCCTTATAAGCAACTCAGATTTTATAATATCCTAATATCAGTATCTCAGAGGTCATTGCATTCCAACAGTTGGCATGATAAAAGACATTTCTATTTCAAAAAGAAATTTACATATACCTAGTAATGCAATCTCCAAGAAACCACTATAATGTTCTGTTATGATTGTAAGAAATCTGTTTTTAGATGTTCATGGAGGGGGAAAGATATATATGATGGAGGATACTGGTTTTCTAAAATGTTAAATCTACAAACACTACTGACTACTGAGTACCATAATCACCTATTACCAATTCTGGTTGGTAAAATGAGCGTCCTGGGAGTCTCAGAAGAGAAAGACATACTGTGTAATCCTTTCCGACATGATTATGAGCTAAAGGGGGGAAAAGTCACAGCTATCACGACTGGAAATCACCATGAGGGGCTAGAAGCTGAGCTTTAATTTTATAGCTTCTGCATATTGAATCTAATATCAAGAAGCAAACAGGACTTTTAATCAAGTAAATGGATGGCTTTTTTTCCCTGAAACAGGGAGAGAAGCTCTGTAAAAGTGAATATCTTTGAAGGAGAAAAAGAGTAAGAGAAAGAGAGAGAGAAAGAAAGAATATGGCAAAAGATACCTGAAATATTAAAGCTTGCAATGAAAGGAATGGTTCTTGATTACTTATAGAGCTCAGTTCAGTTCAATAAGCATTTGCTGAGTGCCTTATATACATGGGACAGGCACTGTGGTAAGCCCTAGTAGTGCAGACACGATGCCTGTTATCAACGCTCCAGTGATCTGACAGTCATACAAAAGGTAACTCATGCAGAGTGATATATACACTAAAGCAGCAATACCCAAGTACAGGAAGGATGCAATTTATTAATTTGCTATTTTAGTAAAGAGGTACATTTTAATAGAAACATAAAGGAAGCATATTGTAGTGTCCATTAAACTGAGGTAACACTTGTTGCTGGCATAAAGACTAGCATTGCTTCTTGATCCGGTGTCAACTGCCAAAAATGGAAGCATGGTCTCAAGAACAAATGGCAGCCCTTCCCCCTTACAGAAAACAGCAATATACCAATGATAATCAGAGTAAATATTACATTATACTATTTTCATACAAAGAATAATCTGATAATTACTACAGATGCATAATATGTAATTTAAAATAAGCGTAATGATTATAATCAGGTTACAATGACTTATCTTTAAGGATTTCCAAATAAACCTCTGTGCCAATTACAAAAGGACTTGTCTTATAGAGAAGCATAGAAAGAGCAATCTTGAGCAAAATGAAACCCTTACTAACTTGAATTATCATGCAGAAAAAAAGGGAGGAAAATTGTAATTATCTATGTTGCAAGGCGATTAAACATCTCTCTTATAACTTGTGCTCTCAAGAGCACAAATAAATAGAAACTTTTCATACTGCCTCTGGAAAAAATTATGTAGCAAGATGAATTTATCTGAGCTAAATGAGTTTTGCCGACAAAAAGGCTAAGTGATATTCTTGACTTGGAAAGTGAATAAGACAATCCAAAGGTGAAGGGATGGAAATTTCCTTAGTAAGCCTAGGATGATTGGAAGGTAATGTTCCCCACATTAAGGACATGAAAATAGCAGGCAATATTAAACTGGTATTGTTAAAAACAACTGAGTTTTCCAGGAAAATGGGAATTTCATGACATTCTCCAGGCAGGTGGGCACTAGACTAGACCCTTATGCTCCATCTCCCTTTGCTTTATTGGAGAAGAGCTCAGTTTTCATTCCCATTAACACGGTACCACAAATAAAGGACCTGGAGTGGCCCTCGGCACGTGGTGGGTGCTCAGTCAGTTGTAGCTATTATTACCATGACTGTCCACCACTGTCTGCCTCTCCTTCCCTACATGAACTCTATCTTTATCACTCTGGCTCACCACTCTGATCCTGTTATGCCCCAGCTGGGATTTTGTCAAAACGTATGACTGGCAAGCTACATATTATTATAGGTGTTAGTGTTCCCTATACAGTCTCGCAAGCAAGAAGGCAGCACCAACAGTATACCCTTAGTGCTCTTGCCTTTATGGAGATATTTCATACAAGGGCATAGCTATGTAGAGTTAAAAAAACACCACCACTATACTTTCTTGCCTTCTTCTCCATTCCTTCAATGTAAATACCTTATATCTTGATTGTGTTGGTTCTTTCCCTTGATTTAGATGGACGACTGAAGTGTGAGCTTTTCAAAGGTGTGGCCTGCATCTCCATTTCTGGGTTACAGCCCAGAGGGCAGGCTTCTCACAGGATACTCTGTCAGGGGACACAGCTGACTTCTTTGGGCCTTACCCTAATCCCAACTGGGTTCAGTTCAGAGCAATTATCTTTTTCTGCTTCTTCTTCAAAAGGGTTTATCTGTATTTTTCCCTTTAGTAAAGTAATAAATGTTCACTATGGAAGAATATGAAAATACAAAAAAAAAAAAAAATAGAAAAAAATTTTTTAATCTATAGCCTCTACTATCCAAAAACAAAGACTTGTTAACATTTTGTTTTCTTTCCTCCCAGTATTTTTCTTCCTCATGTCTGCTTTTTGGTTTTTTTTGCGGTACGCGGGCCTCTCACTGTTGTGGCCTCTCCCAATGAGGAGCACAGGCTCCAGATGCGCAGGCTCAGCGGCCACGGCTCATGGGCCCAGCTGCTCCGCGGCATGTGGGCTCTTCCCTGACCGGGGCACGAACCCGTGTCCCCTGTATCGGCAGGCGGACTCTCAACCACTGCGCCACCAGGGAAGCCCTCATTCCTGCTTTTTAAGGGAAGGAAGTACAGCAGTTCTGCATTTAAACAGCTGTAATAATAAGGTAAGTACATTTTTTGTCTTGTATTTTAAAATTTAACATAATGTAAACATTTTTTTCTGTGTTTGGAATTATTTGCACTCAAAGCGCTATTTTTATGGTGCAACTGAATAACAAGTGTAGCTCTGTTCCCCCCCACCACCTCCTATAATAGCAAGGATGTGTACTAAAAGTAAACATAAACTTGGGGTTATTACTGGCATGTGCATTTGTATTTAGTACTTTCAACCATTACTAGGAATCTGATCTTGATACTCTTTTCGTTTTCTTCCATTAAAACATGCCTGGTTGTCATGAACACCTGTTAACACATTGGTTATTTTATTGTTTTATGTTTTTGTCCTTGTCACAGTAATACTGTAATTTAACTTCATATCTCCAATAGTATCTAACACAGTATTTTGCACATAGTAGGCCTTAAAGAAATACTTTCTAAATTGGACCTACTTAGGGAGATTTTAATTATAAGGAATAACGACTCATTAGGGATTAAAGAATTTGTGAATGAAGTACCAAATAAATGTATTAGTTACATTCTGCCTTGATAAAGTTTTCACATAACAGTGTGTGGGGGGGAGGGGGGCGGCCCTCTCCAAAAATCCCAGATGGTTTTATTTTAGCATAATTATCTTCTCTTTTACTTTAAAATACAATTTGTACATTTTTTTCATTAGCAAAGTAATAAATGCTCATTATGGAAAATTTCCTACCTATATAGAGAAAAAGAGCTCTTCATTGCTCATGTCTAATAGTAATATATTTTAGGAACAATATTAACCTTCTGAAACTATATAATTGCCATTCAGATTATTTTTCCAAAAGAAAATAAAATATCGGGCATAAAATTTTAAAATAACTGCTGATCAATCTACTAAATGAAAAGTGAAAGTAATGATCTTAATTCCAACTTTAAATCAACTTTAATCTATCTGTAAAGTTAACCACCTTTCTTTTTTTATTAGGAAAGTGAATCAGTAAGGTAGAAAAAAGTGGCTAGTACGATACATTTCAAGCCTCCATTGATCTTTCAGGCTTTCTTGCCACTTTCCATCTGAATCGTCTGTCCACCAGTCTTTTTTTTGTTTGTTTTTTGTTTTTTGCGGTACGCGGGCCTCTCACCGCCGTGACCTCTCCCGTTGCGGAGCACAGGCTCCGGACATGCTGGCTCAGCGGCCATAGCTCACGGGCCCAGCCGCTCCGCGGCATGTGGGATCCTCCCGGACCGGGGCACGAACCTGTGTCCCCTGCATCGGCAGGCGGACTCTCAACCACTGCGCCACCAGGGAAGGCCTGTCCACCAGTCTTGAATGGTATTACAACCTAAACCAATTTCACTGAAGCACACACTGCAAACAAATCCCTGCCTCCAGTCTCAATGAAGACTAATGAAAACAATGGAAGCCGCAATAAGAGCGGTAAGAAACACTGACATAAGCTGCAGACTGATCAAGCTTTAATCATTGCTCTTGAGAACTTTTTGCTATGAGTGAATCAGTGATCAAGAACAACCCTGTGATCCACATGCACACACAGGTGCAACATGCCGCTTGGGAGCACACCTTTGGGACACACAAGAGCCTGATGATCATTCTGGCCATGGAGGAATAGCTCACAAAAACTAGCCTCTCAACTTAGGAGCTATACTAGTTCCAAAGTCACCAGATATGATATCTTAGAAGCAGTCACCTGCTTCTAAGGGCACTTTGAATTGAGCACAGGCTAGATTCTAAAGGATGAGGCCCCTAAGTCAGGCTGTGTGCTAAAAAGTAAACCAGCTTGAGATGAGGTATCCAGATCCAAATGGTTCTTAGGAAATCATTACAAATGGCAAGGGACACAGAGAGGTAAACAGAGCTGGAAATATACATGTAGAATGATGCAATTTAAAAAGTATTATTGTAAGGACACAAATGACTTAAATGGAACATTTTATTGGATTCCTGTTTATCTTTTCTATGTATTCTAAAATCTTAATACTAAATATCACCTAAATAGTAGCTTTTTTTTCACAATCAGTAAGATAGGAATGAGGGGTTTACTGTGAGGAACTTAGTACATTGAGGATTTAAGTCAAAATTCAGTTAAGCTAATTTAGCAGCGATTTAAAATATTTCTGCTATGAATGATAACAATTTTGACAATTATATAGCAAGTATGAACTGAATAAGTACTAATTCCTTTTGTAGGAATAATCAAAATTAGTGTTTTTTGACCCACATTCTAATTTAGATCTAGTGAACTGCTAGAAAGAAATTGTTTTACTGATGTTTAAAAAAAAGCATGATAAGAGAAAGAAGATGAGGTTCCAATAATAGCAAATATTTGTTTAAGTTTCACAGCTGACATATTTATCCATGTATTCATTAAACACATTTTATGAATAGTTGTTTCAGGAATACATCTTCTGGCAACTACTCGAGATTCTGCTCTGTGATGATTATTTGGTTCATTGTTCATGTTTCAGCTCCTTTGGGGTTTTTATAGTTGAGTAATATGCTGATTTATGGTGGGATCCATCCATAATCATTTTGCCCCAATAGAGACATCCTTTGAAACTTTAAAGGACTGATCATCATCTGCCTATTTACACATCATCAGCCTGTTTCCAAATACCACAGCTTCTGATCTACATGGAATAAAGTAGGTGTCACCAAAAAAAGTATGATTTATTTTCTGCCCTGGACATATAGTTACTTGATAAGGAAATAAAACCAAGCAAATACCTTGGTTCTCTTCAACCATAACTCACAGCTTTGTGTAAACTAAAACAATTTAAAAAAATTCAGGAGAAGTAAAAGAGTGGGACATGAAGAGAAAACTTCAATGTAATAAAAAATTACCTTTGAGTATCATAAGAAGAATATTAATCTATGAATGGTAAGAGCTCTAAGAGAATGAAATACAACGCAATCTCAGAATATACGTAAAGAAACTTTAAAAGTAGCTAACACCATTACAAAACCCACAAGACATAAACTCTAAACTCTGTTTACAGTCAAGAGTGTGTGATGCAGGAACAGTTGTGGAAGGACACCAAGAAGTATGACAAGGACCCTGAGGAGGGGAAGTGTGCTAGATGCCATCTCAGCTTACAGTGAGCTCTGCCAATGTCTGAATGTGAAAAACAAGTACATACAAAACAGGAAAAAAAAAAGGGGTCAATTATGAAGTAAAAGAGAACAGTGCAGGAACACAGAGGTAAAGTCAGAAAGGCCCAGCGACAAGCACAACCAGCCAAGCCTACTATGGGCAAGTGCATGCCAAAATGATATGATATCCCTATCATTCATTTTAAAAATACATAAACAAGTTCCTTTTCAAACAGCTGGAAATTTTATACACTCCCTTTTTCTCTTTAAAGGATACTACTACTGAATTTTATTCTAATACAATATATTTTTATGCTTCAAAGTCATTGATCATTCTGCCGTCTCTACAACAAAAAAAATGTATGATTTCCATGGCAACCAAATTACATAGACTATTCCACTAACTAGGCTATGTAGGGGCATTCAGTAAGCATAAAATGAACATGTCATCCAAGTTCACTTAGTTAGTTATAAAATGCCCACATCTCAAATTCTTACTATGAAATTTGTTCTAAAAAATACAGTGGCCCAAGCCTGAAACTTTACTGAACGTTACTGACATTATTGAACATGACATATTTTGGATATTATGTGGGAATACTTCCATATGCTTTTATTATGGTCTTGTTGAGTATTTCATGTCCTAGAAATTGTTTTCAGTTTTTGAAGACTGTTTCAGAAAAGTGCATGACACATAACTGCAATAAACCCTGCAACAAAAATAAAAAGTTGTTCAGAATTAAGTTATCCTAAGAAGTGGTAACTTTTTAAAAAATTTAAAACATGATAATAACTTGATTTTTCCCTTAGGGTTTAACTCTAATAATTGTGAAATCATGTTTTTTTATATGTTTGGTGCTACTCTATTTGAATAATTTTAAAGTGTCAATTTGAAATAGGATTTTTAAAAATTTTTATTTTATATTGGAGTATAGTTGATTAGCAATGTGTTCAAGTGTAGAGCAAAGTGATTTAGTTATATATATACACATTTATCTATTCTTTTTCAAGTTCTTTTCCCATTTAGGTTATTATATACACTGCTATGTTTGAAATAGAAAGGATTTTTTTTTTTTTTTGGCAGTTCGCGGGCCTCTCACTGTTGTGGCCTCTCCCGTTGCGGAGCACAGGCTCCGGACTCGCAGGCTCAGCGGCCATGGCTCACAGGCCCAGCCTCTCCGCGGCATGTGGGATCTTCCCGCACGGGGGCACGAACCCGTGTCCCCTGCATCGGCAGGCGGACTCTCAACCACTGCGCAACCAGGGAAGCCCAGAAAGGATATTTTTAATGCTAATCTAAAAGTAAATAAAAATCATTTGAAAAAGATCAGAAAGGAGGGAGTTAAGGCTGGACATTTGCTCATATATATAGCAGAGTTCTAATAACACTTATTAGCTCACTTTTAAGGAATAGGTTCCATTTGAATTACAGATGTTAGTGTTAACAAATAAAAATTTATTAGATTTTTATTTCATGGTAAAGAACATAGGCTCATTCATCAACGTTTATCTAGTAATGCCATAATCAAGTCCTAATATGTCTAACTTTTAAATTAATACAAAATACCTTCATTATTTCTGAGAAATCTGTTTTAGAAACTAAGGTACATTTGGGGAAAAAATCTTAATTTAATTGCCTAGGACTGCTTGAATAATGAGACTATGTCATAACACAAAGATATCAAGAAGTCAAAACTGTAGATATCTCAACAAAAGGTAAAATAACAACATACACAAAAAATTTAAATATTTTGCTCTAACTGGTAGTTATAAAAACCACTCATATCCACTCCCTCCCCATGAAATAGTCAAAGCCAAATGAGAATAACTGAATTATCATTTTTTTTCTTCTTCTTGCTTATATTTTCACAGGTCACTCAATGACTTATAAATGTTTCTCAATTATGTTTCAATATTTCAAAGGCAGACTGCAAATGTAAAATATTTCATTATTATTCTTCTTGCTAATTATGTCTATTGAGTGAAAGGTAATGATTATTAAAATATGGTATTTCCTACTGTATATTTATCTTAAGAAGATCAACATAATATTTCAAATATTTCCATAAAGTGTGCAACACACTCAGGAGGAAAAAAAAAAAAAACGCAATGACTTCCTAGACACCGAAGTAAAGCAATTAAGTATTTTCTCTTGAATAAATCATTCTTTATAGAAACTAAAGCAGAAAACTGTATGATCAATGTTAATGTCTTATGAATTTTCTACCATAAAAGAGAATCTACACACTTTAAGTTATATTAATGGCTGAAACCAGGTATCTGAGTGTACTAGAATAGCTATGCAAATCTACCTTTTGACAGAACCCTACAAGGATTTAGACTTAATTATAGTCCTATTATGAGGCATGGTTTTAAAATGAGGACAGTAGAGAAAGCTAAGTGGAGAATGATCTCTACCAGGAGCCCAGCAAAAGGCCTGACTTCCTAAGGAAAGGAAGCTGAATACATAGGGAATTCCCTTCTTGCCTTCCTACAGACAAGAGGGTCATAGTGTTAGTGCAGAAAGATTATTAACTCCAGGTACCACACACATGTGGCCTTCAAGAAATGCAGTGTTCTTTCTGAGTCCAAATAGTTACCTGAGACACCAATTCAGGAAAGGTTAGTGGGCTGTTCTAACAACAAAAATAAATTAACTATAAAGGTATACTTCATTGTATTCAACTATATTATTTGTGTTCGTTTCAGCAGTTTTCTCTCTTCACCTATGGAAATGGGAGTAATGGAGGTGAGGCCAGAGAGATGGGCAGAAACCAGAACATTTAGGGCCATGCAGGAGGTGTTAGAAAATTAGGAGTTTATTGTGAAGACTCCAAGGAGCTACTAAAGACTTGAACCTGGAATGAGACAGGCCTACGTGTGTTCTGGAATCATCATTTTGATTGCAAAGTGGACAGACACCAGCACGGGACCAAGCAGGAGCGAGAAGATGCATCTGAAGGCTGCTGTGGTCATCCAGGTTAGAGGAGCTGGGGTCCTGAATGATGGTGGTGGAGGCAGGCTAGAAATTATAGAAGCAATACAGAATCTTGCACCTCTCTTCCACATCTCACATGAGAATAAATACAAGCTCATATGTACCTAATAATAAACAAATCAAACTTTTCTCAAAGTTAAAATGCCATCCTTAAAGCAAAAAGTAGATAGTAGCCTTCTAGAAAGCAATGGGAGAAGCAAATTGGTGTTCTCTGCCTGGCAGTGGACAAGCTAAAGGCTGCTGAGTTCCTGGGACCATGTTCTGTCATTTCCTTACTTCCTGGGACTCACAGCTGACCTTATCCTTGCGAAGGTTTAGTCCAGCTTCCAAACTCCAGTGGGTTCCTCAATACTTATTTTGACAAGTGTGTTCTCCCTGAAGCCCCAGGACGCAGTGCTGTTAGTGCCAAACTTTAGTTCTCACATGTAGCAAAGAATTTGTTCTTTTGGCTGGCAGTGTGTTTCTCATGAATGAACTGTAGCTCACTCTGGGAAATCTCTCTGTCCCTGTGAATGACTGTTGAGTGAGGAATTCCTCAACTGTGAATTATTAAGGCTGTAGAGGTACAGCAGTTAAAAATGGCAGTTAACACCTAGAAAATGAAGGTCTTCAAATTTCTACATATTTTGCTACTAAGTGACATCAGTTGGAACCACAGTCTTCCAGCCTTAATCACTGAAAATTCTGAATAAAATATACTCATTTTACCCTCAGCTTTTCTTCCGAGTTTGCAAACCAAATCCAGCAAACCAAATCCTTCTGTAATTAAAGTTTTATTGGAACCCAACCCCACATTGTTTACATATTGGCTCTGACTGCTTTCACATTCCAACAGCTGAGCTGAGTAGTTGGGACAAAGACCTTATAGCTTACAAAGCCAAAAATATTTACTATGTGGCCCCTACAGAAAAAGTCTGCAGACTCCTGCTCTAAGTGAAGCAGCACCTAAAATATTCTCTTTAATAAACATTATTGAAAGGATAAAAATGAACAGTCATTGAAATCACAAAAGAAGAAAGGTTTAAAAACACCCCAAAGCTACACCCCATATCTTCTTTACACTCAGATGTATAAAACTCGAGAGCTGCTTGAGAGTGGAGCACATTGGAAACCACCCACCTGTGACATCAGCAGATGGAAAGGCTGTCACTTTTCTGAAAGGGATCCTAGGGAGGCTGATTAACCTGTTAGAAAACCATTTAAGGGATATCTGCCAGTCCCCACAGACAGACTCGAATTTAAGAGGATAGAGATATCAGAGTGTTTCGTGAGGTACTTATAAGTTCGGATCCTTAACACTGCAAGGATCCCAAGCGGAGGCTCACACACACTGTGCAGCAGCGTCACTAATGAATCTACACCTCACCCGATCCCCATCTGACCCGAAGACAGGTGTTATAATACGACCAGAGGACAAATCCTGAGCCTGGAGCAACCACGCCTGTCTGACTAGAGTAACCTTTCCTCTTTTAATAGGAAAGTTCGGTACCACTCCTTGAACAGAGAGAGTACCTGCTTTAATAAATCTGGGCATGAGAACGCAAAATCTTTCTTCATTTCCACCTCAGAAAGAATCATCCAGCACTGTTTTAACTGCACCCCAGCATGATCTCCCTGTGGGTTCCCGGAGGCACTTGTGGTAATCCTTATTCGTTTCATGGCCTGTACAGAATAAAACCCATCCAAGTCAAATACCCTGCTTTCCCATAGCTTCCCCCACTTTCAGCTTGCCTCCCCTGGCCAAGCTAGCATGAAGTACAAAATACTGATTGGAAAAGCACTAAACACCCTTGAAGAGCCTGTCAAATTACCATCCACCCTATATTTTCTTATCTCCACATGTATAATAGTAAATATAATTGATTGGTAAATGTTGGAGCATAGTTCTGGCAATTAATGAAATAACATCTTCTTGGGGTACATGTTCTATCCCTTCCTCTCACCCCCATATGCAAAGTCTCTGGTGTAAGAGCTCTTGTGTGACAGACAAATAACAGCACTTTCCCCATAGGCTTAATTCCTCTCCCGTCTGCTTTTTTACTTAGACTCTGCTATTAATTTTCACCTCTGACAGTAAAAAACCTCAGGACAAGATTGTCACAAAAAGGATTATCTTTCAGATCAATGGTGAAATCGATTCCAAACCCCACTATTTATCAGCCTGCGGCAAAAGTGCAACTGCTTAGGAAATATGTCCTCTTTCAAATGCATGTTCAGTTCATCTGGGCAACATTTCACCTCATTCTACATGAATTCAATACCCTGACTTTTCACCCATAGATGCATAATCATAAAGTATATATTACCAGCCAAAAGCGATCTTTTCAGTATCCTTTTATAGGTGATACAGAGTCCTTCACTTTCAGCTTAATATGTTTATAATACACCAGGTACATGTTATTTTTTTTTCAGTTAAACTTTCTAACTCTAAAAATGAAGCCAAAAATATAGACTAAATGGCAACAGGGCCAATAGGAATAGACAAGATTAGCTAACCTACTTCCACCCTACTTCTTGATAGATTTTTGGTCTCCGACATCTCCCCTGCTAAGAAGTATTTTACACCAAAATCCAAGGGAGAGTTGACTAAGATTACTGACAACTTTACTGACCTACATGTTGTGTTAGCCATATAATTCAATAGCAATGGAGTTTTGTCAACATCAATGAGGTTTTATAGGACCAGAAAACCTAGACTTTCAATCCCCTGGTATAATTAAATAAATTTAAAACTCGAACTTACCTTAGTAATTCAAAACATTCTTACTAAAAAGTCCAGATAGTGAAGTAAACTATATAATTCTTTTACAACAGGTTGATGTAACTAATTACAAATAAATTATCATAGCCAGAAGGTACCTTAAAAAATACATTAAGAAAAACGGTATTTTGGGCAAGAACTATTTATCCATATACTTATATACAGATACATGTGGAGTACTAGAGCAATGATTTATTATACTCAAACAGCAAATAAACATCTAGAAAGAAAACAGAGTGTCAAAATGATATATTCATATCACACTGCCTTGTACAAACATTTTGCAATGTCTAGTATAGACACTTCAAGTTTCTTAAGCCAGAAATAAAGATCAACCAAGACTTGCCAAAGGCTTCTATTTTAAGCATTCATATTTAAGCCAATAATTTAGACTCTAAAATGTATTGTCTCATAAAATATGATTATATGCAGTGACAAAAATTTTATGCAGCTGAAATGCCACTGAGTTCAAATGCACAGATTCAAAGTTTATTGTGAATCTTAGATTCCAAGGCCATCCAGCAAAACCTTTTATTCAAGATTAGATTTGATTTAGAAAGATCAATTAGATGACAATGAACAGAATGTCTGGAGAAGAATCAGAATGGATGTAGATAAACCAGATGGTAGATTAATCAGTGTATCAACCAGGGCCTCTCACTGAAGTAGGTCAGTCAAGAAAAGATGGTTGACTGGACTAGGGACTGTTATGTGTAAAATGGAGACCCAGAGATCAAAGGTAAAATTGACAAGATTTGATGACAGATTTGATACTGAGGTAAGAGAAAAGTTGCAAGGCAGATTCCCAGGTAAATGGTTGAACAGTATAGCCATCTGAAACAGAAATGCTGGAAGAGAAACCTACTTGATGTGGAAGGGTGGGAGAGAGTCCTGAATTTAATTTTAGACACGTGGGGTGTGAGGTGCCTTTGAGACATATAAGTGTAGAAAGTCACAAAGGCCAATAGATACATGGATCTAGAGCACAGAAAAGCAGAAATTCGGACTAAAAAGTCACCAATTCCAAGTCCTGGCCCTAGGGTGAGTTTTCTGGGAGTGTTAATATTCGTGTTTCGACAAGGCTCCCAGGGAATGAAGGACCTCAGAGGAGCACCAGGACTGAGTTAAGACTAGAAGGACAAGTTGAGAATATAGGAGACTCTGCTGGCTATGCAGCAGAAGTCTGAGTGGCAAAGTGATCTAAAGCATGGATGGGTGATCAGGAGGAGGAAGAATCCAGCTCTTCAGGAAGGAAGGTCAGCAGGGTGTAGGTCAGTTGCACAGCATAGGTGGTCTCCAGGGTTTCCGGGTAGTGGGTGAACAATGGCCTTGCCTCCCTCACAGTGAGGATTTCTCCCTGATATAACCAGAGCAATGATGATACTGTGGAGAAAATGCAGCATGGGTGAGAAAGTGGAAGGCTTGAAGCACTTCATGCTGGGAACAGACACTAGTTCAGCACCCACCATCTCAGAGAAAAAGTAAAAGCTAGGAAGAAATGTAAGCTAATCTAATTAAACTCCTTTAGTTTGATCAAATTTTATTTAGGATCAAACTCCTGGAGTTTGATTTCACAGGGTCATGAATTTCAAAAAGGGCCAGAATAGCCAATTTAAGCCACGGTCCTGTGGTCCCCAGACCACAGATGTTTCTGATACTCCACTTGTCCCTTGCTTTGCCTTACACTAGTTCCCTGAGGACTTGAAGAACTAGCCTGTGAAATGATAATAATAATAATAATAATAATAATAATAATAATAATAATAGAGGAAAAATAAAATAAAATAAATGCTTTGCAAACATTAACCTATTTATTCCTCACAACAATCCTGTGTGGTAGGCCCTATTGTTATTCCCCTTTAATCACCACACAACTGAGACAAAGAGAGGTTATGTAAGTCACCCACAGCCACAGACATGGTTAGTGGCGGAGGCAGGATCTGAACCCAGGCAACTTGCTCCAGAATCCAGGCTCTTAACCATGATGAACCACAATTCTCTCATATGCAGGATTCCACTTGTAAAAAAAAAAAAAAAAATAGCTCTAGCACTCTTGCTCACTAATAATATTATAATGAGTGTGCGATCACACTGTTTAGACATCACTATATCAAACATGGAAGCTATCGTGTCCTGCTATAATCCCTCATCAGGTTCACAGATTTTAGAATATTAACAAGTAACTTTACGCTATAAAACAATTTATACCTGAATGAAGGATGCCCTGTGGTATAACAGTAACCATAGCAACAGAGTAAGATGGGTTTGCAAAGTGAAAAGTATCCTAAGGTATTTGATACCCTCAAAAAAGCTTTCTCTCCATTTACAATAAGGACATGACCAGTAGCAGCAAAATAACAGTAAATTTTCATAATGGATTATATTACTATCCAGATCAGCGATATTTCATCTTAGCATTTTTATTTCCAAAAGAACAAGGACTACACTAAAATCTGTGCAATTTACATCTCAATAATAGGAATGCTTAACTCATTCAAGATTTTATACTAAATAAATCATGATATGTACATAGGTTCAATGAGAAAAGTATGCAATTAAAGTTTTAGTAATACCATATGCATACTATATTTACAAAGGGTAGATGTAAATTTAGTATAGAGTATAATCATAATTAGCTTTGTATTCTGCTAAGAAACAGATTTTTTTAATAAATCAAAAAACTTATTGTAAAAAGTAGGCCTCATTTGGAGAAATAATGTGGTAAATCCTTTTATAATATGTATTGGCAAAAGCACTATAAGATTGCTTAAGTAAATAAATATTATTTAAAGACCACCAGTACTGTATATAGGATTAATAAAGAAAGAAATACTAAGCAAAGGCTCTGCTTTTGCTACAGGGTGTGCGTAGCCCTGTTCTCTTCAATGTGTATCAATGACAAATCAAAGCATGTTATTGCTTTTCAAATATTTGGATGAAAGAATAAGAATACAAAATTCAGAGTTTGGTACAATGTGCTGATATTATCAAGATGAAGTTTAATAGAAATAACTGTGCTTGAGTTTCAAAAAACAATTTTACAAGTCTGGGAAGTAAGGAGATTAGGTATTAACTGACAACAGCTTTCACATAAATCCACAGTGTATGACCATCAAAAGAGTAAATGTTATCTTAGGTGTGTAGTGACTGTATAAAACGCAGAATAAATGAGCAGACAATCTGCCCTGTGCTATCACAGCACACCTCAGGTTCTAGGGAGCTGCATTTCAAGAAGGACACATGAACTGAAAGTTTTTAGAGAAAAACAGCCAGGTTAATGATGGAGTGTTAAAATCATGTCACATGAGGAATAAGTCCCATTGAGGCCAAGTTCCCCAAGGTCAGGGACTGACCACACCTTAGTTTTGTCACCAACACCTAGTACACAGTAGGTGCAGAGTAAATGTTTGTTGTACAAATGAACAAATTAATGTACATAAACGTGCAGAAAAAAGGAAGACAAGATTGAAAATCTTCAAATATTTGAAAGAATGTATATAGAGGACACAAATTATTCTGTTTGGCCTCCAGAGGAGAACCAGGACCAGAGTTTGGAAGTCACAGGAAAACAAATTTTAACTCAGTTAAATGAAGACCATTGTGCTATTTAGAGGCCTCCTAGGATAGAATGTCTGCCAAAGTTCCTCTCCTGGAAGGACCAAGCCAGATGCAGGTTTAGATGTGTTGACAATGGGGAGAGCAGCTTCCTAGGGCATGGGAATCCCAGAGGCAGAGACGCACAGCACAGCCCCGGATTCCTCCCCTCAGGTGATGATGCTCAGTTTGGTTCAAGGCACCAGTGTTTCTAAATGCTCCCTAAGCGGAAGAATATGGATCATTAGTGTAAGCTCTTGCAGGATCATTAGTGTGAGCTTCTTGGTGCTCACTGGGAAGGGTGGGGGAAGGGAACTCTTGGAGATACAAAGATCGCCTGCACCTGTTCCTGGCGTTAGGTAGGCCAGCGTCTAGGCTGCTTGGACGCTTTTATACCAGTGGATAATTAAATTGTAGGTTTGCATATAGTCTCTCCCCACTGACCTATAATCCCCTGAAAGTAAAATGTTTAAGGTTCCTTCTAACCCTGAAAGTTTTGTTACTATCAAAATATAGGTTAAAGAGGCTAAGATCAATACTAAGAGGGCCTATCATTTAATCCTGGCATCCAGCCTATGAGGGGGGCACTATTACTATTATTTCCATTTCATAGACTAAGAAAATGCCATTTGGAAATATAAACTAACTCACCTAAGATCTGACATTTTGTAGGGTTAGGAGTAAAGCTCAGGAATATCAGTCTCCAAAGTCAACGTCCAACCATGATGACCAGACATTTCTTGCACTTAAAAGCACTGGCATTAAATTAAAAGAGAGATATTGAGAGATACTGAGAAAGAGAGAGAAAGAATAAATAACTGTAGATTTATCCAACTAAATAAAGTAAATCTGCCTTTCAGGGAAGAGAGGCTAAGACTCAGTTATTAATTTAAGGGAATTTGAATAAGACCCAATGATATCGATTTCAATCTTGTATTACATTCAGTTTGAATTATCTTGTTGATAAACTAGATTTTTTATAATAATTCTGGAAAATCGCCTTTGCTACGTTTCAGACTCACTGTGTCTCCTCACAGCCAGGCACAGGTGCAGAAGTTTATCAGTAAAATGGCCTGTCAAGTGTAAACAGCCCAGCAAAACTCTTGTGGCTGTTTATTGAAGATTATCACTGAATCTTGATAATAACTGATTCCTGCAACAACTGCTTCTATCTCTTCACCAGCAATTACAACGCTTGAGCTTTTAAATATACATAAAGAGAACTCCTCTAAGAAAAAAAGGGAAAAATGTCATCCTTCCTGAGAAGATGTGTCTTTGTATACAAGGATAGCTGGAGAAAATGCCTTAGAGGTCAAAATGTAAGATGACCAAGTATGAGGGGTTTGATTAAAGAAATGCTACATGTGACAGAACTAAAAATACCAGCTAACTATTACAGTCATTATCTGAGAAAAAAATCACTGTGCATTATTTAGCATGTTCTGTTGAAGAGTCACGAACAGGAAGGTCAAGATCTTAAAAGAATAGATCGTAATTATTAAGAAGGTTCAGGGAAGAATACAGATAATATGAACAAAGAGAACAATGCTCTTGGGTTCAGCAGTGGCAGGAATAGTAAAAATTAAAATACAATTTATTCAAAAATTCATGTTGTATATTAGGCAAAATACTTTTTGCATTTCAACATATATCTATAGTATATGTGGGTGTCAAAAGGTCCTGGCAATAATACTTCTTCATCTTCTCCTATAGTAACATTCTAATCACAGTTTAACACCCCCTAAACACGTAAGATATATCTGAATTTTGTAATTAAATAGCCTGACAATTTCAGAGTGAGTCACCTGAATGTCTCTTACCTTAATGGAGACTAATGAGATGATGGTGGAAATGGCATGGATGAAAGTGGTAAGTCATGGAAACATATCACTCAAGAAGGTAGAAAGTAGACTAACCAGGATCGACACAGAAATAGCTCTTGCATTTATTTCCAAGTGTACTGAGAAATCCTAAGTGAGTGTTGTTGTGATGACAAAAGTGAAATAGTGACTGCAATTCCTGATGGGGGAAGCCTGCTGTCATAGCCCCTAAGTGCAAAATCAGGCCAAGGGCCACATTTTATGCTTTACAAACCATTTTAGTTTCTCTTTTAAAAATATTTTAATGGCCCTTGTAAAATGGTTTATATCAAATATGTTAATTTATATATACTTTAATATATGTGTGCAAAAACTTTTTAAATCTCTAGAACCATGAATATATTTAAATTATGCCTTTAAATTAGATTTACACATCAAATATATAAATGCCAAATATGTACATAAATTTTTAAACATAAGAATATTTTTAAGGATGACCTCTGGATTACTAGCAGAAGAGGAAATCTTGTCTACATCAAATGAATGCTCATGAAGGGAAGGTTAGACGCTAAACTTTATTGGGAGAAGAAGACATGTGTCTGAGCTTTGAATATCAAGTTTTGAATCTACAAAGACAATTCATCTATTTTATGTTTGTGAACTGTGATAGATGAAATCTCAAGCCTGTATTCAAAAAACTAAGAGATACCCAGCAAAAAAAAAAGAGCCATAAAGATGATTCAGACGGTTTTGCTCTTGTTTGCACAAAAAGAAAAGTAAATAAGCTCAGTAAACATTATAGGCAATGCTCCACAAATGTAATTAACAATTACTCTGTGTCTACTCCATTTCTACGCAATGAGAATATAGTCGAGATATGTCCATGCTGGCTATTTGCTTTATTCTCAACAAGTAACAGACTATTGGATATGGCAGTAATTAGACACCTCAGCTGGAAAAAGATCATTATGTCTTAATAAGATGATTAAAAACAACAATAAAAGTGTGCTTCTTGCAAAATATTAGCATGTACTTCAAGTAACAATAGTATAATTTATTTTGTCTCCAAGTTCATTGAGCTTTGTCAGCCCATATAAAAGAAATTCTCCAACCAAAATATGCCTTAGAAAGTTATATAACCTAAATGTAAAATAGCAATTTTAATGAATCATCTGTACCTTTTAAATATATTTATTTTGAGAACGTTTACTAGTGCTACTCTGAGTTGACAAGTTACAGTCGCCACATATTTTAATCTTACACTGGTACACCTAACATTCCAAGAATTTCAGTTTCCATACTGTTATGTAGTTCAGGCCACCTTCCAAAATTTGGTTTATTAAATTTCCATTAAATCCAACTTCCATTAGGATTTGTTTTAGGCCCAAATAGATTTAACTATGAACATCCTTGGCAGGCACACACAAATGCAGAGACTGGTGAGAACATGGAAGGTATCTGAGGAATGCACACTCAACCCCAGCCAAGGTCAAAGATCTCCTCGGAAATCCTTCTTTGGGTTAGAGTTTTATTAGCCTAAAGCAGATGTTTCATTGCATATGTCATCTAGAAAGGATAATAACTAATATCTCCCTACATGCCACCCTGAATTAATTACCAAATATGCTAGCATAAGATCTGGTTTGGAGGAACTGGTAAATACAATTTAAAACCAAGATGGGAAAGAAAAGAGAGAAAAAGAATGAACTATATAATGCCCAGTTAGTCAGGGGGCATCTGAGTGAAAAGGTTTGGTTTGTTCATTAATTAACATATTCTTAACACTCTGCATTCACTCATTCATTCATTCAGAAGGCACTTATTGAATACCTATGATCCAAATCAGCAGAGTATAAATTCATACTTAACCAATGTAAGCATTCGTTGGTCCTAAACAACAAGAGGTTGCTCTATTTTTTACATATTATTTATTATTATTGCTAGTATGGAAATAAAACTTTACTCCCTGCAATTTTATACCTGTGCATTCAAAGCCAGAGCCATCACCCAGGAACACCACCACTTACTGCTATCAAACCTACAAATATTATTGCATGCAAACTTGTCCTCCTGGCCTTCCTTTCTGGGACAGTAGAATAGGCTTTCTTTCTGTTATCTAGCACCCATCTACCCACATTCTCTGGATGCCATCGCCGACCCAACTGCCTTGTGAAGATCTTGCTCGTGGATTATCCCATAGCACTTGGCACATGGTGAAATAACTATTTATTTGTCTGATACCAGGCCCACTGAGGACAAGGAAAACTGCTTACTTATTTTTATAACTCCAGCACCTAAAACACCTTGCTCCTAATACTCAATCAAAACGTGGTGAATAAATGAACCAAGCAATGTTTCCAACTTCTGCCCCACTGCTGTTGCTACCATTGCTACTTCCTCAATATATAGCACATATACTATTTTTTCAACATTTTATTTTATTTTTTATACAGCAGGTTCTTATTAGTTATCGATTTTATACATATTAGTATATATATATATATGTCAATCCCAATCTCCAAATTCATCCCACCACCACCACCCCCATCACCCTTGGCTTTCCCATCTTAGTAGCCATACGCATCTTCTCTACATCTGTGTCTCTATTTCTGCCTTGAAAACTTGTTTGTCTGTACCATTTTTCTAGATTCCACATATATGCGTTAATATACAGTATTTGTTTTTTCTTTCTGGCTTACTTCACTCTGTATCACACTCTCTAGGTCCATCCATGTCACTACAAATGACCCACTTTCACTCCTTTTCATGGCTGAGTAATATTCCATTGTAAATATGTACCACATCTTTATCCACTCATCGGTCAATGGGCATTTAGGTTGCTTCCATGACCTGGCTATAGTAAATAGTGCTGCAATGAACATTGGGATGCATGTGGTTTTTGTTTTGCATGTGTTTTTTTGAATTATGATTTTCTCTGGGTATACGCCCAGGAGAGAGATTGCTGGGTCACACAGTAATTCTATTTTTAGTTTCTTAAGGAACCTCCATACTGTTCTCCATAGTGGCTTTATCAATTTACATTCCCACCAATAGTGCAACAGGGTTCCCTTTTCTCCATACCCTCTCCAGCATTTGTTCTTTGTAGATTTTCTGATGATGCCCATTCTAACCAGTGTACGTGATACCTCATTGTACTTTTGATTTGCATTTCTCTAACAATTAGTGATCTTGAGCAACTATTCATGTGCCTCTTGGCCATCTAGATGTCTTCTTTGGAGAAATGTCTATTTAGGTCTTCTGGCCATTTTTTGATTGAGTTGTTTGAGTCTTTAATATTGAGCTGCATGAGCTGTTTATATACTTTGGAGATTAATCCTTTGTCCATTGATTCATTTGCAAATATTTTCTCCCATTCTGGGGGTTGCCTTTTGTCCTTATAGTTTCCTTTCCTGTGCACAAGCTTTAGAGTTTCATTAGGTCCCATTTGTTTATTTTTGTTTTTATTTCCATTACTCTAGGAGGTGGGTCAAAAAAGATCTTGCTGTGATTTATGTCAAAGAGTGTTCTTCCTATGTTTTCCTCTAAGAGTTTTATAGTGTCCAGGCTTACATTTAGGTCTTTAATCCATTTGGAGTTTATTTTTCTGTATGGTGTTAGGAAGTGTTCTAATTTCATTCCTTTGCATGTACCTGGCCAGTTTTCCCAGCACCACTTATGGAAGAAACTGTCTTTTCACCATTGTATATCCTTGCCTCCTTTGTCATAGATTAGTTGACCATAGGTGTGTGGGTTTATCTCTGGGCTTTCTATCCTGTTCCATTCATCTATATTTCTATTTTTGTGCCAGTACCATATTGTCTTGGTTACTGTAGCTTTGTAGTATAGGCTGAAGTCAGGGAGTCTGATTCCTCCAGCTGCATTTTTTTCCTCAAGATTGCTTTGGCTATTCAGGGTCTTTTGTGTTTCCATACAAATTTTAAGATTTTTTTTGTTCTAGTTCTGTGCAATATGCCATTGGTAATTTGATAGGGATTGTATTGAATCTATAGATTGCTTTGGGTAGTATAGTCATTTTCACAATATTGATTCTTCCAATCCAAGAACATGGTGTATCTCTCCATCTGTTTGTGTCATCTTTGATTTCTTTCATCAGTGTCTTATAGTATTCTGAGTACAGGTCTTTTACCTCCTTAGGTAGATTTATTTCTAGGTATTTTATTCTTTTTGTTGCAATGGTGAATGGGACTGTTTCCTTAATTTCCCTTTCTGATTTTCTGTTGTTAGTGTATAGGAATGCAAGAGATTTCTGGGCATTAATTCTGTATCCTGCAACTCTACCAGATTCATTAATTACCTCTAGTAGTTGACTGGTGGCATCTTTAGGATTTTCTATGTATAGTAACATGTCATCTGCAAACAGTGACAGTTCTACTTCTTCTTTTCCAATTTGTATTCCTTTTATCTATTTTTCTTCTCCAATTGCCATGGGTAGGGCTTCCAAAACTATGTTGAATAACAGTGGCGAGAGTGGACATCCTTGTCTTGCTCCTGATCTTAGAGGAAACGGTTTCAGTTTTTCATCATTGAGAATGATGTTTGTTGGGGGCTTGTCATATATGGCCTTTATTATGTTGAGGTAGGTTCCCTCTGTGCCCACTTTCTGGAGACCTTTTATCATAAATCCATGTTGAATTTTGTCAAAAGCTTTTTCAGCATCTATTGAGATGATCATATGGTTTTTATTCTTCAATTTGTTAATATGGTGTATCACATTGATTGATTTGCACATATTGAAGAATCCTTCCTCCCCTGGGATAAATCCCACTTGATCATGGTGTATGATCCTTTTAATGTGTTGTTGGATTCTGTTTGCTAGTATTTTGTTGAGGATTTTTGAATCTATATTCATCAGTGATATTGACCTGTAATTTTCTTTTTTTGTAGTATCTTTGTCTGGTTTTGGTATCAGGGTGATGGTGGCCTCATAGAATGAGTTTGGGAGTGTTCCTTCCTCTGCAATTTTTTGGAAGAGTTTGAGAAGGATGGGTGTTAGCTATTCTCTAAATGTTTGATAGAATTTGTCTGTGAAGCCATCTGGTCCTGGACTTTTGTTTGTTGGAAGTTTTTTAATCACAGTTTCAATTTCATTACTTGTGATTGGTCTGTTCATATTTTCTGTTTCTTCCTAGTTCACTTTTGGAAGGATGTACTTTCTAAGAATTTGTCCATTTCTTCCAGGTTGTCCATTTTATTGGCATAGAGTTCCTTGTATTAGTCTCTTAGGATGCTTTGTATTTCTGTGGTGTCCATTGTAACTTCTCCTTTTTCATTTCTAATTTTATTGATTTCAGTCCCCTTCCACTTTTTCTTGAGAGGCTGACTAAAGCTTTATCAATTTTGTTTATCTTCTCAAAGAACCAGCTTTTAGCTTTATTGATCTTTGCTATTGTTTTCTTTGTTTCCATTTCAATTGTTTCTGCCCTGATCTTTATGATTTCTTTCCTTCTACTAACTTTGGGTTGGGTTTGTTCTTCTTTCTCTAGTTCCTTTAGATGTAAGGTTAGATTGTTTATTTGAGATGTTTCTTGTTTCTTGAGGTAGGCTTGTATTGCTATAAACTTCCCTCTTAGATGTGCTATTGCTACAGCCCATAGGTTTTAGATCATCATGTTTTTCTTGTCACCTGTCTCTAGGTATTATTTGATTTCCTCTTTGATTTCTTTAGTGATCTCTTCTTTATTTATGAATGCATTGTTTACCCTCCATGTATTTCTGTTTTTTATGTTATTTTCCCTGTAATTTATTTCTAATCTCATAGCATTGTGGTTGGAAAAGATGCTTGATGTGACTTCAATTTTCTTAAATTTACCGAGGCTTGTTTTGTGCCCCAAAATGTGATGTATCCTGGAGAATGTTCTGTGTGCACCTGAGAAGAAAGCGTAATCTGCTGTCTTCGGATGGAATGTCCTATAAATATCAATTAAATCTATCTGCTCTATTATGTCATTTAAAGCTTGTGTCACCTTATTAATTTTCTGTCTGGATGATCTGTCCATTGGTGTAAGTGAGCTGATAAAGTCTCCCACTATTATTGTGTTACTGTCTATTTCCTCTTTTGTAGCTGTTAGCATTTGCCTAATGTATTGAGGTGTTCCTATGTTGGGTGCATATATATTTATAATTGTTACATCTTCTTCTTGGATTGATCCCTTGATCATTATGTAGTGTCCTTCCTTGTCTCTTGTAACATTCTTTATTTTAAAGTCTATTTATCTGAGTATTGCTACTCTAGCTTTCTTTTGATTTCCGTTTGCACGGAATATCTTTTTCCATCCCCTCACTTTCAGTCTGTATGAGTCCCAAGGTCTGAAGTGGGTCTCTTGTAGACAGCATATATATGGGTCTTGTTTTTGTATCTATTCAGGAAGCCTGTGTCTTTTGGTTGGAGCATTTAATACATTAACATTTAATGTAATTATCAATATGTATGTTCCTATTACCATTTTCTGAATTGTTTTGGGTTTGTTTTTGTAGGTCTTTTCCTTCTCTTGTGTTTCCCACTTAGAGAAGTTCCTTTAGCATTTGTTGTAGAGCTGTTTTGGTGGTGCTGAATTGTCTTAGCAGTTTCTTGTCTGTAAGGCTTTTGATTTCTCTGTCAAATCTGAATGAGATCCTTCCAGGATAGAGTAATCTTGGTTGTAAGTTCTTCCCTTTCATCACTTTAAATATATCATGCCACTCCTTTCTGGCTTGTAGAGTTTCTGCTGAGAAATCAGCTGTTAACCTTATGGGAGTTCCCTTGTATGTTATTTGTCCTTTTTCCCTTGTTGCTTTTAATAATTTTTCTTTGTCTTTAATTTTTGTCAGTTTGATTACTATGTGTCTCAGCATGTTTCTCCTTGGGTTTATCCTGCCTGGGACTCTGTGTTTTCTGGACTTGGGTGGCTATTTCCTTTCCCATGTTAGGGAAGTTTTCGACTATAATCTCTTCAAATATTTTCTTGTGTCCTTTCTCTCTCTCTTCTCCTTCTGGGACCCCTATAATGTGAATGTTGGTGCATTTAATGTTGTCCCAGAGGTCTCTTAGGCTGTCTTCATTTCTTTTCATTCTTTTTTCTTTATTCTGTTCCACAAGAGTGAATTCCACCATTCTGTCTTCCAGGTCACTTATCCATTCTTTTGCCTCAATTATTTTGCTATTGATTCCTTCTAGTGTATTTTTCATTTCAGTTATTGTATTGTTCATCTCTGTTTGTTTGCTCTTTAATTCTCCTAGATGTTTGTTCTTTACTTCTTCTGTCTTTGTTAAACATTTCTTGCATCTTCTGGATCTTTGCCTCCATGCTTTTTCTGAATTCTTGGATCATCTTTAGTATCATTATTCAGAATTCTTTTTCTGGAGGGTTGCCTATCTCCACTTTATTTAATTGTTTTTCTGGGGTTTTATCTTATTCTTTCATCTGATACATAGCCCTCTGCCTTTTCATCTTGTCTATCTTTCTGTGAATGTGGTTTTCCTTCCAGAGGCTGCAGGGCTGTAGTTCTTCTTGCCTCTGCTGTCTGCCCTCTGGTGGATGAGGCTAGCTAAGAGGCTTGTGCACACTTCCTGATGGGAGGGACAGGTGGTGGGTAGAGCTGGGTGCTCCCCTGGTGGGTAGAGCTCAGTAAAACTTTAATCCGCTTGTCTACTGATGGGTGGGGCTGAGTTTCCTCCCTGTTGGTTGTTTGTCCTGAGGCAATTCAGAACTGGACCCTATAAGCTCTGTGGTAGCGTTAATTGTGCACTCCAGGAAGGCTCATGCCAAGGAGTACTTCCCAGAACTTCTGCTGCCAGCTTCCTTGCCCCTGCGGTGAGCCACAGCCATCCCCCACCTCTGCAGGAGACCCTCCAACACTATCAGGTAGGTCTGGTTCAGTCTCCTATTGGGTCACTACTCTTTCCCCCTGGGTCCTGATGCACACACTACTTTATGTGTGCCCTCCAAGAGTGGAGTCTCTGTTTCCCCCAGTCCTGTCAAAGTCCTGCAATCAAATCCCACTAGGCTTTGAAGTCTGATTCTCTGGGAATTCCTCCTCCCGTTGCCGGACCCTCAGATTGGGAAGCCTGACATGGAGCTCAGCACCTTCGCTCCAGTGGGTGGACTTCTCTGGTATAATTGTTCTCCAGTTTGTGAGTCACCCACCCAGCAGTTATGGGATTTGATTTTATTGTGATAATATTGTGATAGAGCCCCTCCTACCATCTCATTGTGGCTTCTCCTTTGTCTTTGGCTGTGGGGTATCTTTTTTGGTGAGTTCCAGTGTCTTCCTGTTGATGAATGTTCAGCAGCTAGTTGTGATTCTGGGGCTCTCGCAAGAGGGAGTGAGCACACGTCCTTCTATTCCGCCATCTTGAACCCACGTATACTATTTACAAAAAGAATAAAAGGCACACTACATCCCAGTGATTTGTATATAATTGTTCCATGATACTTTATACATTTATAATTTTCCCCCTCCTTTAATATACTTACTACATAGTTTTTAAAGTGTAACTGCACCATTCTTATATTATACAGGTGAGATGGTGTGTAGCCAAGCATATCTAAGCCAAGATATACTTTTTGCCTGCTATCTTCTATCAATCAATTTATTTATATAGCATAGAATTGCCATTCCTCTGAATTGAAGCAGGAGAAAGCCTTAAATAATATACCACTATTTTGATATACCTTGACATATACATTATGTAACAGCATTTTCCTTTGCTATACTTCACAACATAATAGAGGAATGCTTTTTTAAAGTCAGCAACATCAGCAGGAATAAGACTTGTCAATGAATCTCCTAGGAAGACACAATTCTCACACTTAAAGACCAAGAGTTTATTCCATAAGAGTTACACTTTTTTTTTTTTTCTGAAATTATTAAGTTGCAATGACCAGGTCACAATTGCATTATTAAGCAACAACAATGACAAGAAAATATTATATGGGAGAGACCTACCTAGAACATTTGGATGATTTTTTTTTAAATTTTTAATGTAATGGCATTATAAGTTAGATTTTTAATGTAAAAATGAATTTTTGGTTTTATGACCCTATGATGAAATATAAAACTATTAATAACAAACAAGTAATAATACTACCTAAAACTTATTGAGCACTTAATATGTTCGGGCACCATCCTGAAGGCTCTCTACGGATTAGTGCAGTTAAACCTCAAACCAGCCCAATGACACAGGCACAATCATTGTCAGTAATTATTACACACAAAAAAATCTGAGGCACGGACACTTGGAGGCATTTTCTCAGGACACCCACTGCAAAGTGGTAGACCCAGGGTTTAAACCCATGCTCTTAATGTTAAACATTATACTTTCTTCAGTGTCTTCATGTTTACATGTGAATAAAAATAAAATCCTGTTCTAGTCCCCTTTCTAAAACTGAAATCATTTTTTAAACTGCTTGGAGTACATTTTAGGATAGGGATGACAGAAAATCACCAGCCACTCAAATTTCAACATCTTAAGGAGAGGATCTTATGAAGTGTGTATTCAATCTTACCAAGGCACAGATAATGGTGAATTATCTGACAACTGCCAAAAACCCACTATAGTACTACTTCGTCAGAAACAATTATTTTCAGCCCTACTCAGTTACTATGCTGCCAAACCGGTTGCCACATTGCTTTACATTAAATAATGTACTTCAATAATCAATGAGTTAGCTTATAATAAATCAAATATTTTTAATATTTATATAATTATATGGTCAGCCCAGACACATCTCTCTCTTAGAGAGTTAAGCAGAAGCAAATCTACTTCCCTTTGTGCAGGAAAGCAAAGGTTCTTCATGAGTAAGCTGTGAATCTAAATAAGCCTCAATCCAAAAAGAGTTTTAATGCAGACTGATAATCCCCAGGTTTATAATAAAAATGCTGACATAACTTTAGCTACAACATAACAAATGCAAGGCTATAATGTTTGCCTGTCAGAAATTCCTATTTATTTCCAATGTCCTAACAGATGTGCTTTACTGCCTTTAAATTCCCTCCAAAAGTTAACTGCTTGTGTATCAAAAAGATAAGCATCTTGTTTTAGGCTTTGGGGATATTACATGTGGAGAGAAAAACCAATACTCTAGCAATACTTGGTGTCCAAAATTCCTTTTCAGTAAGAAAGCCAAACTCTCTCAGAGCATTAGAAAGCTACCATGAAGGGATAGCCAGATCATCCCAAGGTCTTAAAAAGTATAGGATTCGAAAAACAAATATCATATGCTAACACAATTATATGGAATCTAAAAAAAAAAAAAAAAAAAAGTGGTTCTGAAGAACCTAGGGGCAGGACAGGAATAAAGACAGACGTAGAGAATGGCCTTGAGGACACGGGGAGGGGGAAGGGTAAGCTGGGACAAAGTGAGAGAGTGGCATGGACTTATATATACTACCAAATGTAAAATAGATAGCTAGTGGGAAGCAGCCGCATAGCACAGGGAGATCAGCTCAGTGCTTTGTGACCACCTAGAGGGGTGGGATAAGGAGGGTGGAAAGGAGACACAAGAGGGAGGATATATGGGGGTATATGTATACATATAGCTGATTCACTTTGTTATAAAGCAGAAGCTAACACACCATTATAAAGCAATTATACTCCAATAAAGATGTTAAAAAAAAAAAGTATAGGGCTTCCCTGGTGGTGCAGTGGTTGAGAGTCCGCCTGCCGATGCAGGGGACACGGGATCGTGCCCCGGTCCGGGAGGATCTCACATGCTGCGGAGCAGATGGGCCCGTGAGCCATGGCCACTGAGCCTGCGCGTCCGAAGCCTGTGCTCTGCAACGGGAGAGGCCACAACAGCGAGAGGCCCGCGTACCGCAAAAAAAAAAAAAAAAAAAAGAAAAAAAGGTATAGGATTCTCCATATAGTAACATTAAAATATATAATACACTTAGATTTTATTACACCAATGAATCTTGATTTAATGCTACATAATGACTAATTTTTAAAAAAACAAATTTCAAAATGAAGGTGACATTCTTTTAGACTCTTGGAATCAAATAATGTTTCAGACAAAATGGACCTTGAACATATCTAGTTCACTCCTTTTCAAACTATAAATCCTGACCCATTAATGAGTCTCAGAGTAAAAAATAAATAAAACAAAATAGAAAATACCAGAATATTACATGTAGTAAGAGCAAATATTGTGTTGGGAAACTTTTCTGTCAGGTAAACAGAAACACAAGCATATAGTATAGTGATGCAAAATTAATTTCTTACTGTGAGATACTATTTTGTAAAAGTTTGAAAACACTCATCTTGAGTAATTCTTTTATTTTACAGGTGAAAAAAAGAGGCTCAAGGGGACTTTGCTAAGGTTACAACTTATTAAGAACAGAGCCTGAAATAGAACCTATTTATCTATTATTCTATCCACAGCCCATATGTGCATATAACTCCTGCACCTTAACTGTATGCCCTAATTTCATAAATTAATTCTACTCTTGTCCCTTGATATATTGCTATATAGTGTTAACATCACAGAGACATAGTAAATATTTACTGTGAAGGTAGATAATGACAACTATAGCAGAAATTTTTCAATATCCCCCTTTATAAAGTTGTACCTAAAATGTGTGAGGCAGCATGAGCAAAGGGGCAGGTACAACTAAGGTGTGTTCTGGTGTCAGCAGCTTGACTAGGGTTCTTTTGGAATAACACAGACAAAATAAATTTAGAAAAAATGCATACACTACCTTAGATACTGAACAGTAACATGAGGATTCCATTCTCCAAAGAGCTGGTTTAAAATGAAAATACATAAATAGCCTCAGGAATGTAAACTTTAGAATTAATTACTCAGAGGAATTAAGATGTTTAAAAATAAATCCCTTAATTAATAATTAACATTAAAAGGGAAAATTATGACTTTAACACATGAGTCTTGATGCCACTGTTAGATTGGATGGATGACAAATCTGACCAAAGCTGGATACTTGTGTGTTTTCAGGTTGTTTTACTTAAAAAAACTATTAGATACATGAAAGGTAGCTACGCAGAACTGTTATCTATCCGTCTTTGAATTTTTCCATCCATATAAACACACACACATATACACTATATACACACACGTACACACTATACATAGGCAGACAGAAAGTGAGATAAGCAAGCAGATTAAAGCATATCTAAAATAAATGGTTCCTCTACCCTCATTGTTCTACACTTTCCTTCTTTCACTAAGCAATATATTATGGGCATCTCTCATACAGTCCTCATTCATTCTAATGAATGTATACATTCCACTTTATACAGGTCCTACAATTTAATAAATATTAAGGAGGGTGTTTCTATGGTATATTTTATATTTTTTCCAAATATAAAGGTAATATTTGCACATTTATTATGCTATATACCAGTATAATTTTATATAATGTTTTAAATAACATACTATTCCTTGATGTATCAACTTTGCTCAGTGCATTTTGCTTGTCTGCTATGGCAGATGAGGAATTAAGGGTACTTATATCCATTCCTTTCTTCTTTCCTACTCTACCTCTTAACTCTTGGCATTTCTATTTTATATTTTGTTCTTCCATTGGTTACCATTTATAATTGAAAGTAATATATACTTAAACTCTCTTGTTGATTTGTCAACCTGAAATCAATTCCTGCTTCAATGAAAAATGAAGAATTTCTGCACATACACTTCCTCCTACAATCTCCTTGTCCAGTCATCTTCTGATTATTGTTAATTATATTATTATTTTTATAACAACAAGACAATAATTTAGTCTCTAATACTTTGTATACAATTTGATTCTAAGAGTTATAATTCAATGTAAGCACATTTCTAGTCCTATGCCTATTTAAATATCATTCATGGAAGAATCAGGTAGTATGTTTAGATCCTTAGAGAGAGAATTTTCATACTAAAACTGAAGTCTTCCTCCATGAAGGGGAATTTCCAACGTTTCAGGCTTCAGTGGAATATCTTTTGTCTTTAGTTTTCCCAGTTATATTCAGCCATCACTTTTCCTGTATTTCATACTATCATTTCACTCAAAAACTTTTTGATTATCACTCAATATAATTTCATATAGACATCCCTTATCAATCTTTGCATTCCTCTGGAGTATAACTGAAATTGGATATAGAATTCTACATTTAAATTGTCTCTTAGGTCTTTGAAGATGCCACTTGGATGTCTTCTAGGATCCAGTGTTGCTGATGAAAACCCTGTTACCCTGATTTTCATTTCTTTGCAGATAATCTATTTTATCCTCATCAGAAGACTGTAGCATTTTCTCCTTTATCATAAGAATTTTGAAATTTCACCAAGATTTGTTTACATATAGTTCACTTTTATCCATCTTGCTTGCTAGACTTTTTAATCTGATAACTGATGCCTCGGGTGGATTTAGTGCAATGATAGCCTAGTTTCTGCACGCCTGCAGAAATTCAAGCCTTTTGGTTCTCTGGACTGGCCGTGTAATTTGCTTGGTCCTTGGGACCTTTGCTTTAGCAAGGGAAGTAATCAGAGCCTTGAAAATACCATGTGCATTAGATCGTCCACTCTTGCTGCCCTTAGGAATCCTGCTGCCAAGAGAGCAAGCCAAAGTTAGCAGGATGATGAGACACGTGTTCAGTTACTTCTGTCATCACAGTCAACCGCCAGTCAGGTAATGAGTTTATTTTATATCAGCTAATCTTCCCACTGCCCAGAGTCACATGAGCTAGTTCAGGTGAAAGAGCCACACCTTGCCCAGACCCAAAGAACCAATCAGACAAATTACAAGTCACATAAGCTAAACAAATGGTTGCTGTTTCAAGCCACTAAGTTGTTCAGTCCTGTGTTACACAGCCAAGGTTAATTAGCACAGAGTATTTATTCACCTTATAAAAATATTCTTTCATTAAACTGCATACTCTGCGTTTCACTGTCTTTTCATTTATATTAACCAGATGTTGACTCTACTGACTCTATTTCCTGGTCTGCTTAACTCTTTTATTTTACATTTCCTTTCTGTTTCAACTGTTGGGAGTTAATTTTCAATTTAACTTGAAGATTAAAAACAGTCCTTAGCTTCAACAATGTCCTTTCTTTCTATCTGTTGGTCCATAAAATTTTAATGTGCTAATCATATTTTTAATTTCCTGGAAATTTCTTGTTTTCTGATTGCTTCTTTTTCATAATAGCCTGTTATAGCTATAATATCTTCTCAAATTCTGCTAAGTGTACTAATTAGACTTCTTTTTAAAGTCTCTTCTGTTCCCTGAATTATACCTAAGTCTTCTGGTTTCAGTTACTCTTTTTGTTCATCTAAATGTAGTTTTCCCTTAAATATCTAATGATTCTTATTGTCAGTTTATTTTTCTAAATAAAAAATGATAGCAATTAATAGGTAGCTCGTACTGTTCCATCTACACCATGAAACACATTATCCCAGAAGGTCTCTGCATGGGATGAAAGGGATGTCAACAGTCAGAATGTTCTTGGGCTTCAAGAGCAGAAAAGCAAGCAGGTGACCCCCACAACTGCCAAATCAGATACATTTCATTTTATGTGTGAAATGTTTCATGAATTTCATTACTGGACACCTTTTCTACTTTTTTTTTTCCAATTTCAATGTAGAATTTCACCACAGGAGAAAAAAATCTGTTTCATTATTTTAATTTTACCATAGGACAAAAGAGAATTAGGTTACTGTGTTTAGTCTGCTGATTACAGTAATCAGCTTCGCCCGCAACCTCTTTCTAGGCTCTCATATGCTAGCTTCTTTGGGTCATAAATGTCTGATGCTGAGAATAGAATTCAGGAAATTTTATCTTGGAGAGAATACATTTTGAGAATGTTTTATGTAAGGAACAATTTACTTGTAAAGAATAATTAAAGTTTCTAATACAGAGATTTTACAAGGAAAACTTGGCTTTTCTCTTAAATTCAAAGGAATATATACATTAGGACACTTTCCAAAGGACTTGTAAAATCAGCAATTACGTAGGTGAATGGTTTATTCTTTGCAAACACCGCTAAACACTCTACAATTTAAATTTCATTTAAGCTTTCTGACACCAAATAATATTTCTTTTTTATGTTTCAAACTTACAAAAGCAACATAAGCTCAAAAGAAAGGAAGCATATTAAAATAAAGTAAGGTTCTTTTCCAGTGGAAACAGATAAATCAGAGACTTCATCAAGGCTAAAGACTGGCAGAAGAGTAGTAGCCCTCACGTTCAAAAATCAAGCTAATCTTAAAACACAACCTATCTTCTGTTTAGCTTTGATGTATTAATATGTTCATTTTGTCTTCAGTCTCAAGGCTGGTGCCCAACAGGCTATGGTGATCAAAAAAACTATGTCATATAAAAATGCATATTTAGTAACGCTCATTCTAGTTTTATTTTAAAACAGTGATTTTAAAAATGTTCACATGGGCTTCCCTGGTGGCGCAGTGGTTGAGAGTCCACCTGCCGATGCAGGGGACACGGGTTCGTTCCCCAGTCTGGGAAGATCCCACATGTCACGGAGCGGCTGGGCCCGTGAGCCTGTGCGTTTGGAACCTGTGCTCCGCGATGGGAGAGGCCACAGCAGTGAGGGCCCCACGTACAGAAAAAAAAAAAAAAAATTCACAGAACATAATCTTCAAAAGAAAACGTATAGGTGTCGACAAATACATAGATCAAAGAAGAAAAGTGGAGTTGTTTTGCTTAAGCAAGTTGGAGTAGGGGATAGAAACGTCTCATAACTTAGCTTTACGGCCTGGAGACATAGCAAAGACACCTTTTGCCTCGAAGGGAACTGAAACTCACTCTTCAAATACATGCAGGGGAAAAAGAATTGTGAATTCACATTTTGAAATTAATATAGATCTATTTTCCATAAATATTTACTGGAAATGATTAAATAAAATACTTCAGCAACTGATTCATTAACCAAATGGTAGAGGCACTTTGAAAGCTACCTATGACATAAAAGGCACAATTTCTAATCTCCAGAATCAAATATAATTCCCATATAAAGCTGAAGCCATACTGCATAGTGCTTAATTCTGTAGCAGACCAATACAGGTTGGAGTATTTAAGTATATTAACCATGGAGGAAAAGGGAAAGATTTTCCTCAACTGCATTTTTGAGGATCATTGGCATTCAGGCAAACTGGACGAGGAAGACAGGCACCAGAGTAGGGGAAACACAGGCAGATTTTAGAGAAGAGGGACACATCGGGAATGGGGTGGCAAGAGAGCATCTGTGTAATGAAGTAGAAAATGGTGTTTTTCAGAGTTTGAAGGGAAATATAATTAAAGTGCTAAATGTGGGAAGAATAATTAGTGTTTGTACATTTGCTTCCACTTCCTGTTGCACCTGTCCCTCTGGGAGGATTATACTTCCTTTCTTCTCTCAGGCCAGGCTTGGACAAATGTCTTGCTTTGGCTGATGAAATGGGAGTAGAAGAGGTGGCCATGTCCTCCCTTCCCTCTGCCATAGGCTGGACATAGCCTAGATAGGACGAGCTCAGTCAGCCTTTTTCCCAGAGCAAAGACAGCATGAACAATGCCATGCCGATCCACAATGAACATGTAACTGAGTGAGGAATAAATCAATAGTGGTGAACCTATTGGATCCATTATTACTGCAGCATAGACTAGCCTGACAGGCAGGTTACAACCAGATTAAGGATGCTGTTAAAATGAGGACCTGATGTCAGACAAAATAAGTATATAGTGTAAGTTACCAGTTTGCATGTCCAAACATATCTTTTCATCCAGTGGTTTTAACCTGGGGATGGGTGAGTCTGAGCTTGGTTTTGTCTGGTCTTAACACGGCAGCATGGGAGTCAATGTTCTTTTCCACCCTTCTAGAAATCAAAGAGAAGAAATGTCTTTGCTCAAATATCACTCTCTTGGTGGGATCGATGGCCTCATTTAAAACTGTAAAGCAGCTCCCTCCTCATTTATTACACTCTGTAATTCCTTTCCTTGCTGTCTTTTTCTCCATAGCACATCACCACCATTTGTGTGTGTGTGTATAAATACATACATATACATATATGTATATATACTTATTTACTCATAAGTTGCAAAACCTGAAAATTACTATCCGTTTTACAGTACCTTCCTAAAAAATTATGATCTCTATATTCTCAGGAAGAAGGCAAGTGACAATTCCCTTTTTAACAGATGGAAATAGGAAAGACAAAAGCATTGGGAAATTTACTCCAGTTACTTCATTAGTACCAACTTGCAAGAAGGACTTCAAGCCTGTTTTCTCTAACAGATAAATTATATCACAGTTCAAAGCACATCTTGAACTGCACTGGCCTGACAGATTTTGACTAATGAATGACGTATTTACAACTGAGTAGGTGCTAGGAAAATCCCCACTTGTGTTGTCAAAGAAAATCAGTGTTACTTGAGACCAAAGATAAAATGCAGAACCTGTTTGTCCACAAAATGATAATTACTTGTACTAAAATCATTGATGAGAGATATTTCTGGTACATTATGGGTTAACCTGCTTTTGTTTTTTGGAGTTTTTTTGCATGCTGGCTGGGGAAGTTATCATTTTCACGTCTGTTTGTTTTCAATGGCAAAACAAATGTGAAGTTTTAAACAAAACATTTTAATGTACTTCTGTAATGTTAACATTTGAAAAGTAGAGACTGACTACACGACATCTGCAAAATATAAGACCTTTCACAGATAGTATGATTTCTTTTTTTGCTTCCAAAAAACTCTTCCCCTTAAAGTAAGCCACAACGCCTTTGAGAACAAATCTCAAACTAATCATAGAGAAAGAAGGTTTGCTTATGAATTTCTACTCTCACTATTTCACAGATGAATGAAATCTAGACTAGAACACTCTATGGATATTCTAAAAAATTACCTGAGCGTGGGATGATTAAAATATAGTACCTTCACATGTCTCAAGTGGCATTATATTCTAGAAAACATTCATTTAATTTTTTTAAATGAAAGTAACTGAATGAAAGTTTCATTTAAATGAAAGTAACTTGTTCAAATTTTGAACAAGCTGAAAAAGCTTCAAATACCTGATAATTACCACTAGTTTTAAATGTGCTATGTCCTAGGGAGAATTCAACTTCAGAATAAATAAGGCAAAGTCCCCACTCTGTGGAACTCACAATACAGTAGAGACTGAGGCAGAAACACATAATTATATCACCTTAAACTTACTAAGGAGAAATTTGTAGAAAGTGCTATGAGAACTTCAAGGAGGAAGTAAGTATGTCTTGAAGATGAAGGAAGATTTCTAGGAATTGATGTTTGAGCTCTGTCTTAAAGGACATATAGACATGCATCAGTGAAGAAAGTCCTTCTTTATAAAGAGGCTAACGTGCAATAGCACAGAGGCAAAAAGAAAACAAAACAAAATGAAACAAACAAAAAACCACAACATATTCAGGAAATGGTTTGTAGCTGCTGCATCCAGAATACAGAGTATTTGATAAACTGGAAGAAGTGTTAAGAGACTATTTATTCAAAAATGTTTGTATCAACTGAACATTTGTCATTGGAAATGATTTTAATAGAAATGATGTCCTGGGACTGTGAAGAGCTTTATAGTATATGCTAAGTATTTTGGAATTTATTTAACAGGTAATAAGGAGTTATCAGTGGTTCTCAAGCAGGGGAGTGATATGATCACTTTTTTCTTTATTTGAGTAAGGTAACTTGAGTTGGAGGGTGAGGGAGACTGGCAACCAATAGGTTAGTTAACAAACAACTGTAATGATTGAGGTGAGAGATGATGAAGGGTAAAAATAGGGCAGTTAAGCAGAGTCAATGGAGATGAATGGGTAGATTTAAGAGAATTATCTGCAACCAAAATGATGTGATGAAAAACAATAGGCAGAAAGAGACAAGAATCAGCAACAACTCCAAGAATTAAAAACTGATAGAACCGTTCGGGGTATGTTAACCTTTAGATAACTGAGGGACAAGTAGGATGAGCAGTGGGCAGTTTCAAATAATGGGATATGGCTGGGAGAGACATTAGAGTTATCATCGGACAGGTGGCAGTTGACATCAGCTCAACAGTCTAAGATACCACCCTATGGGATAGCCCAACAAAAGGAAACACAGAGGAAATCAAGGAGCCTGAGAAGGCAGTATCGAAGATATAGAGAGTGATACTCTAGAAATCAAGGGACATGGGCTTCAGGGAGTGGACATAATGTCATACGGTCAACATAATCAAACATACGAGGACTACAGAAGTCTTTGGATATAGCAGCAAGGAAGCCACTGATGAGGAAAATTTAACAGTGGAATAGTACCCCGATTACCAGGAAATCAGGAATGAATGGGAGGCAAGGCAGAGAACAAAGGTCATTCTTTCTGAAAATTTTGATGATGAAGACACAAAGGAAATAAGGACAGTTGCTCAAGGGCAAAGTAGAGTTGAAAATTGAGATAGAGGGAACTGCAACATAACTGTATAGACCACAGTGTAGAAGAGACTGAAGATGGATACATTTCAGATATCAAAGAGAGAAGATGTAATTGTGAAGCAAAATTAAACAGAAATAACCTTGGAGGTGAAAGAGGGAAGACCATCCTTTCTTGAGCATTCAGTGTGTGCCAAATTTTTATTGTATACTTTCCTTAATTAGGCAAACACTGTTCAAAGGGTATTGTTATCCCTAATTAACAGTCAAGAAATGATGGAGTAGAGAGGCTTATTAAAGATAGAATATCTCAGAGGTGATGGTCTCTCTATGAAACAGGAGCCAAGGTCATCTGTTCCAACAGCATTAGAAATAGGGTATTGGAAATGGTAGCGCTCCTGTGTTGAATGCAGAAGCTGATTCCTGGCAGACAAAATAAGAAAGAAATAATCAGAGTATATAGTAATTATTGTATAATAACAAAAAGTTGGAATTATTTCATTTTTTTCAAGCACTAGTTCAACAATTAGTGTATCCTTATACATGGATAAGGATCCAATGTATGCTTTAATGAAAAATGGCCTTAGTTTTGCAAGAGACAGGATATGGTTCAAACTGATGTTATTTACATCAATCCTCTGTAATGTTTAATCTTAACTCAGTAAAGGCACTTCTATAGGGCAGTTGTTCTAAAATAATATCTCATGTACTATTTCACAAATATTTTCCTATGTGAAAACTCCATTCTGGGAATCGCTATCAAATGACTAATTTAAAACTAATTATTTAAGCATTAATTTGAATAATGGTCCATAATGCATGGAAAAAGAATAATCTGATATTTCACGGGTTTCCTATTGCCCCAAATCAGATATAAGAAAACATTTTTGCTGTGTTCTTTTTTTATTTATAGATTAAAACATACCCTAAAATAACCTCAAAGTGTTGTCATATTTGTAAATTATATTTTAGTTGATCATAGAATGCATTGAATAAATAAAAGTTTTAACACTGAGTTAATTAAGAAAAACTCAATTTTATAACTTTTTTGGGTGGTGTGAAAAAATAACTAATACATAATGCTTGACCACATGGTCTTGTAGTCCTTTTGCTAACTATCTACTCCCCACTGCATAGGTTTTACAGCAGCTACTTCTTACTAACCATATTGTTTCCCTAAAAATGTATTCGTCTTTTCACACATTTTTGTTTTAACCACTGTCAAAGAAAATTGATATTTTTTAATAGCATCTATTGCAGATGACTGAATATACAACATGACATATATATATTTAAAGGAATGATGCTTTACATTTAAATTAATGTTAATTGCTTAGTAACAATTGCTATTGCAGACGAAAATATTGCAATAGCTTTATTTTAGTCAACATTTAAAAATTCTTCATTAAAATCTGGCAGCCTGAAGCACAAAATGTGGCAGACAGGCATTAAAATGTTGTAATAACAGTTTCTAATACAGAAAGCAATTAGCTCTTTTAAAAAATCTATTTTATATAAGCCATATCTAATTTGGGACATCTGTTTTAGACAATGTTAGAATTAAATTTGAATTATGTCATATAATCTAGAATGATAATTACTTTTTAAAGTACAAGCAGTTGGATAGCATAGCAGAGGAAACGATATGAAATTAAAAATTTATAAGTATTTAAATCCTAATAAAATCTTTGCTTCTATCCCTCTCAGAAATTTTTGTATGTTCTACCCTTTATCCAATTGTATAAACTATATAGCCCAATGTAAATTCCTACTGAGCCAGAATTTTGTCTGATTCATCACATACATCAACCATCCACAATGGTCTGAAAGTATTTGTTGAAACATAAGATCTATACCTTTTTGCTCCAGCAAGTGTCTTACTCTTATAGTGAACACATTGATTTATTATCACGTTAGTCATACAGTAATAGTGTATAAAAATTAAAAATTACTGAATATATCAAATAATTAATTGGTATCCTAAAGGCCCTTTTAAGTAAAACAACTGTAAATTCTTCCCTAAGCTTTACACTGTCCTGCAAAGCTAACAAGCTAATAGGAAATATTCTTCCTACTTTATTTTTTATTTATTTATTTATTTATTTTCAGTACGCAGGCCTCTCACTGTTGTGGCCTCTCCCGTTGCGGAGCACAGGCTCTGGACATGCAGGCTGCGGACGCGCAGGCTCAGCGGCCATGGTTCACGGGCCCAGCCGCTCCACGGCATGTGGGATCTTCCCAGACCGGGGCACGAACCCGTGTACCCTGCATCGGCAGGCGGACTCTCAACCACTGCGCCACCAGGGAAGCCCCTTCCTACTTTAATAGGAAAGGAATTTAATAGGAAATATTCTTCCTATATTAATTATATATATTAATACTGCACAGATCTTCAGAAAAACTAATATCAATTACTTTGATTTCCCAGACCACCCAAACTGCTAATAGAACTTAGTAATTAAAGTTCTTTTAAAATGATCCCAAACCTGAGCATCCTCCCATTTAGCCTGATTAGAAGCTGCCATCAACATGAACATCAATCGTTGACAATTCAATATACTTTTGATGTGGCAGAGGTGATCATTATCTAAAAGCCTTTTCCTAAAACGTGACTTCTATCTAGGGAAGGAACATGTAATGGGGAATTAAGATATTTCCATTTCCAAATAACTGATTCTACCATGAATCTTCTATAAAGCATTCACATTCAGAGGCAAAGACTTCTTTACTTGTAATATTCCCTGTCTCTCAGTTAATGGCCTTTGAATTCTTCCAGTATTTTAAAAGGCCACTTTGTTTCCTCCCTTTCAACAAAAATACAATTAAGATATCAATACATTGTGTACTGTCTTATAAATGTATTTGGAAGCAGGTCCCTAAATTGATGATCAGTATTCAGAATAAAACACTTTCTAACTTGTAAAGCAAAAAATCAATAGGAATCAAAATGAGTCTGAAAAAGAAAGGAACAAGAGAACAATTTTATAGAACCACTTGGTCACAATTTAAGAAGACTTTGGTCAAACTGACTAGTGTAACTAGGAAATCACAGTTTTAGCCCTTAAGTCCTTTGGTAGAATTCCCATCTTTTTCCAAAGCTTCATTCAAATATGACAGGTCACAAGACTTTGCAGCTACAAAATGATGGTCTGATGAACCTTCTATGGTATCTGAAGGGCACAGTGATCTACTTTCTAGAGAAAAATAAAAGCTTTAGAGCAGAGTCATCAGACTTCAATGTCAGGTCACCTAAGGAATGACTGTTCTACTACAGTCCATATAAAGTTCTAGTCAGATGTATTAAGTAGTCTGTAAGTTTAATGCCAAAATTAAATCGCAACTGTCAACAATCACTTACAGATAGAAAACCAATTGTCTTTATGTTATAGTAACCAGGTTTTCCAATAGGAAGCTGCAGGATTAACCCTGTGACCTCCCAGGGAGTCCCCTGTAAGAAGGATGCTTTAATTATTGATTTTGTATAACTATAATAAGAGAAATATGTAAACAAAACAGAAGCAAAAACTGAAATGATAGGCAAAAATATGACCAAAACAAAAATCCAGTTTGTCATAATAATATAAAAATTTAAGAAACTAGTCTAATAAAATAGTCTAGTCTAATATAATAAAAAATAATCAGGCTAACATCCATAATAAAATATATTTTATAAACATCTTTCTGGAAAACATATGCAAAACTGAAATTCAAAAGATTTAGTAGGTACAATCTTATGTGAGAAAGATTTTTCATTTAAAATATTAAATAGTGTTAACTTTCAATACTTGTCATATTTAATTTATACACTATGTGTGTATGAATTTTGAATGTATCTTTAATAGCTATCTTTTAGTATTCACTGCTATTCCTGTGGCAACACAGGTGAGCACTACTATTTCATGGTATAAAATCAACAAGCCAAAACTTCAAGTAAATTAATCCATTTGGTCCTTAAGAAAATAAAGATTATAACTCCTAAGATGCTAGTTTCTAGAGAAGTTCAATTGTGTATAAAGACAGATTAATAGAACTTCATACATATGATTGAGTTTTTACTTGGGAAATCATATGAATGCATACAGACCTAGAGGTTGTGGTTTGCTTGGTTTCTGTTCCCACTCACTGAATTTAGGTGTCCAAAGAGCCCCATTACTGGTACCACCAGCCCTGTAAGGGTCTCTCTCCCCCTTGAACCCTGAATGTACCTGGGATGGCAGAATGTTGTGACAGAGGGAAGAAGACAGCTTGTACCAAGGTGAACTAAACAAGCGAATAAAGATGGAAAACTACTTTTCATCATTGCCCCAAATATCCTAAGTATGAGTGACATTTAAACAACGTTTAACTCAACATTAATAAAGAGCTTCTAAATAATTATAAGTGGGAAATGTTAAATGAGAAACTAGATAGCTACTGAGAAAACTCACTGCGTGAAGAAATTGCTACAAGGCATAATGGCAAGAGAACTAAGCAAGCACTTAGAAACAGACTGCTGTGGAGCCTAAATTTCCTTAAAGTCCTGTAACCGCTGGTGTGCATTTACTTCTCTACCCTTGGCTCTGGTTCTTTTTTAAGGTTGAAATGCCAGTGGCATACCCTGGGGGCTGAGACCACGGCCTCTGGAAAGCCTTCCCTCTGCTATTTCTATTGATCACTTCACACTGTAAAGATACACTCACATGTCTCTCTCCCTCCATACCCCACACCTCTTATGGCAAAGATTTTATGTCTTATTCAGTTTATATCACCAGCAATGGCTGACACAAGGAGAGTGGTGGACAAATCTTTATTCAATTAAATAAACCCTCCTAGACTGCATTTTCTCATCTGTAATATTGAAGTTTTATGTTCCTTTCAACTTCTATAATTCTATGATTTCTTTTTTAAAAAAACTTTCAAATACTGTACTTTTCCCTCATTTACTTTACATATATCAAAGAACAAAGCATCTTTTGTAGTTTACCTTGATTTCTCCCTTTCATGAAGGCAGTCCTGCGTGCTCACAAGAGCCAAGTTTTACACACAATAGTTAACAGAATAGCCTCATACATGTTTTTTATATATGGAAAATAGACATAGCCTTGGGCCTTGAGAAGGGTAGTTAACTGCACTCTGAGCCATGTATTCAATTTCCAAAATAGGAAATTTCCTTTAGTCTCTGTTCTCCCTTCCTTCTCCTTCTCCCTCTTCCTCTCCCCCCTCCCCCACCCTTTTTTCTTTCTTGGTGTTTGACCAGAAAAATAAGAAGACGTGAAAATCAAATCAGTGAAACAAAAGACTTGCCTTTTAGGATAAAGTCATAAACATGATTATAAGTGAAGGCTCAAAAGGCTCAAATTTGACTTTGTGCATGAGACCATGTTTGTTAATGATGCTTTTCTTACCCTACATTTCAAATGTTCTCTCTAAGAGTAGAGCTTTGTCACATGACCTCACATTGTTATTACGTTTTTCATAATTTATTTAAATAATACTCTTAATTTGCATTACTCTTCCAAGGAATTTTATTTCTTAATTTGGCTGACATTCAGAGTTTTCAACTGTCATTATGATCTAAGAGCTTGCTGATTCTCAATGATAATCAAATTAAAAAAAAATGTTCAAAGGAAAACAATTTGGTGATACTTATGATGATCTGATGATTCCACTAATTGTTTTACACAGGCAGATATGTTACCTAGTATATGTGAGTACCTCAACCACATGACTAATTTCAGGTTTCAGGGATTGGGAACCTGATCGATTTTGTATGGTGCACCTAGTTGAAATCTAGGAAATACGACTCACTCTTCCTAGCTCTAGCAATCTCAATTCCTTGTATCCATTAAGTTAGTAGCAATACTAGCTCTAAATCCAAAAGGTATCAGGGATGTTTGGAGAAAAAGCTGGCTCCCAAACAAATAACCAGTTACAAAGCATCCTGGGTACAAGGCATTGTACATTGTTGGGGCTTCTATGCTTAAAACTGAAAAATCATAGAAAAGTGATATAACTAATCATAGATATATAGATATATAGTTATATATATAGATATATAGTTATATCAGTGATATATAGTTATATCAGTGATATAACTAATCATAGAAAAGTTATATAACTCTTTTTCTTAAAGAAAAATTACTAAGTCAATCTGATGTGTTCAAAGATTCACCTTAATTTGTGAACTTGGAGTCTTAAATGTTTCTTATTTAATAGTTTCTGTAAGAAGGCTATTTTGAGTCTAGCACAGTATTAGAAGTTCAGTTTTCATATGTTTGTGAATTTGGGGAATATTAGATCTACATAACTGCTTATTTATCTCTATTAGGAAAAGCATCATTAAAATTCTTAATAATCTAATGTACCTAACTGGAAAGGAAAATACATTACACTCAGGCAATATGTGAATATTTTCCTGAATTACAGACACAGATACACAGATACATAGAGAGCTTATTCAGTTTAATAACTTCAGACACAGGTCAAAATAAACCAGGGGGGAAAAAAAAACACGTCAGTGCAGATCTCAAAGAAGCTCTCTCCTTTTGAGTGGACATATATTTTTTTCTTCGATTTGAGTGTACAAACAAACAAAAAAAACAAATTAAAAGACTAAAAACTTGGTTTCTGTATCACCACTCACACAACAGAAAATAGCTCAGAGCATAAATCCTAATTCCTAACCATCACCACCAATAAGCTTATTCGTGGCAAGATTCATATGCATTTCATTTCTATATTCCTTCTAGAACCTTAGGTGAGTTTCTCCCAAGAAATAGGCAGCAAAATATTTGTTGAATTAATTGCCAGGTGTAGGATGATTGAAGAATAATAGGATATAGTGGACTGTAAAATTTAGAAACATGAGTTGAAAAGTTTTATCTTTCCCTAGCTATTTCATTGTTTAAGACCTAAATACTGACGCATTGGCTCTATAACTAATCAGAAAAAAAAAAAGTTGATATAAGCGTAAAGCCAAAGGATAACAGGGTTAATAAGAAAGAAGAACAAACAGATCTTTCACTTTGTTTAATTATTTAAAATGAGCTGTCAAACCTTAAATTTACCCAGAAAGAGGACTCCTTGCAGACACATCTCAGAAGAAAAGCAAAACATGAGAGCACAAATACCTTCCATTACTGAGCTGTTTCTGTAAAAGAGGGTGAGATGTCCTGAGACCTCTATCCAGTCTTCATCAGTTTATTTTCAAGTACTAATCAATCCAAGTAATAACCAAACAAAAGTAGTCTTTGTATGAGTTACAGAAAATAATACTGATTCATGATTATTTTTACTCTCTGAATAGAGTATTTCATGAATATATAGTGTATTTTGGGAGCATTTTCAAAGCAAATGTTGTCTACAGAAATTTCCTAAAGCTTTTATGCTTTCTGAAGTACACCAAATTTTCAATTGGATAATTTAGTTCAATTAATACTTATTTTTCTTCATGTGTAACAATGAATTATTCAACTTATTAATACCCTCTGAGCTTCTATAACTTTTCAAATTACAACCAGTGCAGACTGTTTGCAGCAGATTATTAAGAAGCAAAATCATGTATGTATGTAAAACGTATATATATACATATTTTACCTTTCTTGGATAGTGTTTCTTGTTTTGTGTAACAGCATAGATGATAATGAAAAGGTGCTATGTTGGGAAAATATAGGTTTCTACCTTAAAACTGCTAGCTAGATTTTACTGAATGATCATAAACTTCCAGGTAAGCTTCACATTCATAAAAAGGCAAACAGAAAATAAACAATTATTTCAGTAAATTTTAACAGAAAATATTAAACAAAAATACAGTTTTAAGTCACTACCGCTAAAAATTGACACTGAAAATGATTCTAGATAGCTGAATTAGATTCAACCTTATTTAAAAAAAAATTAGTGCTGAGAACTAAAATGACAAAAGGTTTTAAACAAAATGTGGAGTTTTTCTAATCATCCTATAAACTAATTCAACCATTAAGTATCTATAACATGCTTAGTCTCTTACTACTTCTGATATTAATAACTGGAAATATATAAACACTGCTTCCTGATCACAACCCTCCAGTCCTTACTTTTATGTATAGCCATTTCTAAGGTTTCTACCACTTTCAGCTAGTAGTGCAGACACACTCTAAAGGGAGAGAAGTTGCCTGAAATCATATAAGGCTTCCTAGCTCCCTGCCAGCCCTCCTTCCTCCCACTGCCTCCCAGCTAGGCTATTAAGGCCCTATACTCCCCTTTTTTATAGATCCTGCTCTGCCATGGAGGGCTCTCACCTGGAGAAGCACAACACCATTCCAGGCCATACCTGGGAGGAGTCTTCAGGGTTAAAAGCTAAAGTGCATTTGTAGGGTGAAAATGCATGATGTCTTGTCTGCAGCACCTGAAGACAGGGCTGCTGACCACCATCACTGCTGCCACCATCACTGCCAGCGCTTGCATGCCTAATCCTTCCCTGGGAGCTTACATATCTGCCGCCTAAATTATGAATGAAGCCTTTTCCCAAAGCCTGAGCCTTCTACCAAGAACACAGTAGATGTTTTTCAGAAATACAGACACTGCCCTAAGAAAGAGCCCAAGATTCCCAGAAAATACAGTAATCCAGACCCAGATGGCTTCAGAAAGCTCTAATTCTAAACCCTAATTCTCTTAGGTAAACTTGTAGCTAGCTAAGTCCTGCTGGCCAAGGCCTTCCTGATGCATCTACAAAAATAAATTTCATATTTAAACATTGTATATGTGTGCACATGTATATGAAAACAAAACAAAACTGAGAGCAATATAGAATACTACAAACAGTATGGGTTTTGGAGTCTTACTGACCTAACTGGAGTCCCTGGTTGGAGGCACTGATGTTACATAGCTATATGTCCTTGAAAAGCTAACCTAAGTATAATAGGGAAGAACAAATCTGACTCCATATTAGATCTGTTTCTTTTACTTTAACCTCTGTATTCCATTGCTTTTGCTACAAGTTAAGAATGTTGCCTATAGCCTGAAATATACCAGACAGCCCATTCTAAAGGCTCTGACATTTAAAGGTATGATACTTTTCCATTTATATAGAGATAAAAAGTTGCAGAACAAAGAATGATAGTTGTCTTGTTGGAGGTTTACAGGAACATCTTGACCTGACCTACCTGGATAGCTACAAGAACAAAGGATTCCAACACAAGAAGTTTGCAACTACCAACAACACCCCTCCTCTTTTAGTGTAAAAGAAGCCTGAATTCTAACTTGGGTAAGATAGTTCTTTGGGACATTAGTCCACCATCTTCTCAGTCTGCTGGCTTTCTGAATAAAGTCACTATTCCTTGCCCCAACAGCTTGTCTCCTGATCTATTGGCCTGTCATGCAGTGAGCAGTATGGGCTTGGACTTGGTAACACAGGCTCTCAAAGGCTTAAAAACAACCCTCAAATTGTTTTCAGGATTAATGATATGACAATATATCATTAATATATATTGTCATTAAAATAATGATATATTATTTATTAAATAAACATGACATTTATAAACTAATGATATTAAATAATAATTATATATTATCTGCCTATATACAGGATTATATATATTAATCTACATATAGTATTAATTATTATTATAAGAGAGAGAGAGGACTTAGCATAGGCCCTGGAATGTAGTAATAGTTAAAATTTATTGAGCTATTTCTATTAATATTGTTGAACACCATTTCAGTGTATTTAACTGTCCTTTCAATAGCTTATTTATACAGTGTCTACCTAACTACACATTCAGTTTTATACCTTTTTTTTCATATTATAATATATATATATTGTCAGGTTGAAACTGCCTTCTTGTTTACTATTGTTTTGCCCACTATTCCACTGAATACTGACAGTTATTCTAATTTTATGAGTGTCTGTGGTCCTTTCTATCTTCCTTATTATTATGATTCTATGTAGCAAATCACACAAAGTATCAAGGAAAGAAGGAAGGAAGGAAGGAAGGGAAAGAGGGATGAAGGGAGGGAAGTGAAGAAGGAACAGAAAAAGAAAAAAAAAGGAAATATTAGTCATTATAAACTCATTCATGGAAAAAGCTGGGTAAGGGGGCACCCAAATGAAAATCCAAAGACAAAATCTTCAGTGCTATAACTGATTTTTGTGTATCTCCAAGGAAATAGTTGGCTCAGTTATGCATCTGAGCTATGGCAAACCCTACCTGTCTTATAGAAGACAGCTGAGAGCAACAATAAAGGAGATCTATTACAGCTCTTCTTTTTTAGTTTTCTCTTTTACAGCATAAAAAAGAAATAGAGTCATGGATTCTTTAATTACTTCTTTGATACCCAGGATTTGTTTTGATGTTATAGTCATTTAGCTGTATGGGTTGCTAAGTATTAGAATACTAAGGAAGAAAGTGCTGGGGGAAAGTGCTCTTTAAGTTGTCTTTTGGAAACTGAATTGTGCTGACCAAAAAAAAAAAAAAAAAAAAAAGCATTCATAATAAAGGAATAAGTAACCAGTCAGTCAGATATGATGAGGAGATTACATCACTCTCACTTCTAAGTGTCTCCTCAAAGGATTCTCCACACACACACAAAAAAACAGTCTTGTTATTTCCAGAATGAGAGGAGACAAAATTACTATCCAGAGCAGTTGTTCATAAAACTTTTTAAAGCAGATCCCAGTAGTCCTAGATAAAATCTTATAAAGATATCAAATATGTAAAATAAATAAAAGTTATTTTTGTTTAAAATAGCATTCACTATTCCAAAACATAAAGTATTATAAGAAAGAAAACAAGAATCGTTCACAATTCTACAGTCAAGAACAAAAAGAACACAAGTAAAACAAAACTGATTAGGAAACTAAAAAGTACAGAAAGTTACAAAATAAAAAGTCAAAGCTTATTCCCCTGCCCCCGAGCCATGTTCTCAAGGGTTAACACTATTAGCCATTTCTTATCGTTCCTTCTAGAATAATTTTATACATTCATCCAAATATATGTATCTCAAAGGTAGCATTTTGCTGACTCAATTTATGAAAATAACCAAAGAGAATGAAGAGTCATTTTTTGAGCAAAAGCATATTGATTCAGATGTTACAGAGGGCAATTGTAGACTTAAGAAATACTAATACTACAATTAGTAGACTAAAGTCTACTAATTGTAGACTTTACTAATACTAAAATACTAAATACAATTGTAGACTTAAGAAATACTAACATTCATTTTATTCAGGTATTTTAATTTGGTTACTTAATATTACAAGTCTGTATTCAAACACATGAGCAGCTACACCATGAAATGGTTTTACCAGCCTGTCTTAAAATCTCAAATACAGAAATTTGAATGAGATGTAGTGATAAGTTCGGTTTCAAAGTTGAATTACTAATAATATACAGAAGTTGGTTGAATTCTTCATTCATGGGTATAATTCAAAAAAACCCTACTCAGACCTTTCAGCAAGCATTAAGCTAACATCTCACATTCACTTTTTGTTGTACAGGCATGCCAGAGGTAGGTAGTCCTTCCTGCTGCTCACCAAGGAAGTAGAAAATTTGCTTCTGTGCTCAGCATAATCACAGTTCACTATTTTCAATACCTTTGATTCCTTTTCTCTCATCCATTTCATCACTCCTCTGTTGCAACAATGAAGTATGGAGAAATACTTTCAGTTCCGGGCTATATAACATCATGTTAGAGTTCCCAGTTCTAGAGATTAGAGTCAGCCCGCTACCCCTGCAGCACAAAATAACTGTCTATGGAGCATAATTCGTTGATCACTAGAAAGTGTCCCCAATATTTCCCTGTATCACCCCCTTCCCAACTATTTTCAGAAAGGTCACAGCATTTCTAGTCTAAAATCAAGAAAGATCTGAGGATAGGAGTAAGGAGACTAGAGATATAAAATGACAACCCTGTGTAACTCAAGACTAGAACATCGAATATCACCTGTGCCTACTTGGCAAGATCAAGACAGCTTTCTCTTGCAAACTTCAAAATGCTCTACCTTAAGAACATATTTTATACCAAATTTTCATAACATATATCTCTGTCCTAAGGTTTTACATTATGCTAAATGAGATTCCAATGGTCCATCTCTATGTATTTACAAGAATTCTTTCTATATGCACCTCTCTTGAGGAAATTAAAATCTTGGTTATCTTTCTTTTACTCTAAAAACTCATATTGATACTGTGTGAGTAAGCTCCTTTTACCAATAAGCACTTATCTCTTGGCTTGGCTGGCCTACCCTAAAAATTTCAGACTTGCCAGGCCCCACAATCATGTGAGCCAATTCTTTAAAATAAATCTTATTATATCTGTCTACCTATCTATCTCTTCTTGGTTCTATTTCTCTGAAACCCTGACTGATACACATATCAAATCTCCATCAACACAATATTCAACACATATTTACTGAGGGCATTTATGTGCCAGGTACTGTTCTAGATGTTAGTGATACAATAATAAATAAAACAGACAAAAATCTCTACTTTCATAGAGCTTATACTTTAATTGTACTGAGATGAGTAGCTAAATTTTTAGGTAAGGTGACCATGTAATTTATCACACAATCCAGGACACTTTAAGGATGAAATGGGACACAAGTAATAATTATGCCAGGACAGCCTGCCTAAACCATAACAATTCTGGACAAAACAGGATGGTGTAGACCACCTTAACCTTTGGTAAAACTTAGGCCCATCTCCCCCAAATAACAATGTACTTGGTTAATGACAGAAAGCCAAAGAAGTATACAATTAATCAAGGTTAGACTGAGAAGGATCTTAGATTCAGAGTGCTGCGGGTTCATATTCCAGTTATGCCCAGCTCAGTTATACATTAACGAAGCATTCAACTTTTATGAGTCTTAATCATGCCATTTAGAAATCTATATATTAATGAGCACTAATGAGAAAGAATATATAAATCATATATAAAAGGAATGGTGACATGAAAGGCATTCAATAAAGTATATAAAAAAATAGATCACCAAGCTGAGCAAGAGTGGGGATAGTTTTGCTTATGATTATAAGTCTTTCTATACTACTTGAATATTTGGCCCTGGAATGAGACATTTTATTAAATGCAATAGTAATAACGAAATTACAGCAATACAATTGATATAATAAATTGTGAGTATGGGCATGCATCGCTGACTAAATCTGCCATTTACCATTTTTAATATTGTTAGAATTTACTCTGAATTTACCTTTAAAATTTTTATAATCATTAAACTGGATTCTACACCAATATACACTAAAGTAGAAACTGACTTAAAGGGAGATCTGACAGTCCTCCAGCCTAGTTGGAAACTGCTGCCAGGAAACAATGGTGAAGAGATTTTCTCTGAAGTGTCACCACCTGAGCTGCAATAGCCATAAACAAGCCACGATGTTTTTGAAGCTGGTTTGATAACTCTTCACCCACAGCTAAAACCTCAGATTGCATATTGGACCATGCCCACTAGCTATGTGCAAAGAATATAAATACCTCTGAGTATGATCTCAAAGGTAAGAAAAATCCTCCTTTGTCTCCCATTTTTTTCCATTGCCTTATTACGAGGCCCAACAGTCTTTCTCCATTCCTTTAGGGTCCTCCCAATGAAGGCATGAGTCAAGGGAATCTACTGTGAAAATGATATCTTAAATCTGAGAAAGGAAAGATGAGGTTACTGACTTCTAAGGACAGCTCAGGTTTGACAGTCGTTTCAGAAAGCAAAGTGCTAAGTGACGCCAAGCTTTGTACAGTTTCTTCTGTTATGGCACAGAGAATGGCTGGGTGGAGGGGAGGAGGAGATCAAAGGAGAGAGAAGATCTGAGTCACAGAGCCTTTTCCCCACAGGGCAGGAATGTGCAGGGCTTCATAGTCCTACACACACATTTAACTGCTATTAGCTAATAATACTTTAAGTTTACTGTATAAAAGTAGGATTAATTTACCTTTCCTCATGACAAAAAAAGATCATCCTGTAGCATGTTCTAATTGTTATTTATCCTTCAAAATTTCTGTTCAGATCTTCTGATTTGTTAAAGAGAAAACCAACTTTTTATGTCTCCTTAATAAACAGAAACTCACATTATTTCCATACAAAAAGAATGTTCTAGTCTTTTAATAAATAAACCAAAATAGGATTTTCTAACCAATTCTATATGTATCATTATACCAAATAATTTAAATAATTAAAAATGCTATTGATCTTTTAGTAGAGTAAATTTGAAAATTTTTTTTAATTCCACAGAAAATGTTCCACAAATAATAAAAAAATACAGAATCTATTATTACATTATGTAAATGATTTTGGCATTCTTACCTACAACACAGTTGTTAGCGCGTAAATTTTTTTTTTTTTTTTTGCGGTACGTGGGCCTCTCACTGTTGTGGCCTCTCCCGTTGCGGAGCACAGGCTCCACACGCACAGGCTCAGCGGCCATGGCTCACGGGCCCAGCCGCTCCGCAGCATGTGGGACCTTCCCGGACTGGGGCATGAACCCGTGTCCCCTGCATCGTCAGGCGGACTCTCAACCACTGCGCCACCAGGGAAGCCCAGCCCTTAAATATTTGATCACATTTTTACTGAAGAAAAATGGGTACTATCTGACATGCTAAGAAATTACAATCAAAGTTGGATTAATCCATGGATATTTAATTTCCTTAGTAGTTTGTTGGTTAATGGTTGCACTCCAACATTTAAAAAACTAAACCACAGGGGTTTTTTTTGCCTCCAGAAACTTTGCTTAGTAGCTTGATTATGTACTCATATAGACATATCTTCTTTACTTTTTAAGTATATACAAAGAGAAAGTATATACAAGTTAATACTAATTAGCAAGTAAAGCAAAGCAAATTTCCCCTTAGCTTTTATGAGTGTTCACATGTAATTTACTCCTAAGGAAATTTTAGTACGTTACAATTAGTACGTTTAAATTAGTACAATTAGTACAATTAGTACGTTACAATTTAGTACGTTAAAATTATTTTAATTTTAAGGTTATAACAAAAAAAAATTTTAAGGCATTACAACAAGCCCCTTTGGAATTCAATCACAGAAAGGAAAGATTCAATTACTTAGAAGGTCTTTGGCTCTGTGAGATAGATATACAGAAAATGAGAGGCAGACTTGGGTCATCATTAAACTGTAATCCTATATGGCATTTCCTCCTCTAAGCTTCTGCTACAATCCATTTACATAGAATATGAGCCGCAAGCCAATAATTACAAACACACATACCCCCACAAATGAGAGATAACTACACTAAGTGAAACATAAACTGACTTTTAATTATTCATTAATAGTAATTTAGAATATTAGTGGCATGACACAGTGTTCTCCTCGGGGTCCATATATACCAGGAATTTACCTTACAGATAAAAATCCCATTATTAAAAGGCCCGTTAGGTTCAATTTATATAAATTCTTCTTGAACAGAAGAGGATTCAAGATCAACCTGTATCATTCTAAATGCTAATCTACATTCAAGGTTAAATGGCATAAAGCAGACTGTACACTTAGAACAGTAGCCAGCACATAGTTAGCATTCACTAGCAGTAACTATTGTATAACATTCATCTTATCGGCAATTTTTCAACAACAAATGTCAGAGTTAACTTAAAAGCAAGCAAGAACTGCTTCAATAGTTTTTAAATTAGTTACGCATGAAAGATTCTATGTACTTCAAGATCTTTCTCAATCTAAGGCCCTAGGCGGCCACTACCAATGGAATGCAGCTGGTAGGCAAGATGGAAGATATTGGCCATTTATGACCTGTGACCTGGTCTTCTCCCAGAAATTCATATTCTAGTGAATTACCTCATGATACATCCCATTAATTAAGCCAAAAAGGTGAGTGTCATCCTTGAACCTCTCTTTCACATGCCCTCCATATTCAATCATCACTCCTACTGAATTGCTTTCTAAATATCAAACCTGTCCTGTTAGCTCCATCTTCACCACAGTACTCCGGTACAAGTTTGCAGTTTCCTTACCTGTCCCCTCTAACCCTTGCTCTCCTCACTGCAACCAGGGTATTTGCCTTGGAGAGCACACAAGGCCACCACAATCCCTACCCAGACCTATGGTAGTTTACATGCCTCTTCATCTCAAAAATAGGTCTTTATCTCTAACTAGCCCTTCTATTATGTGGCCCTTTCAGATATGTTCCAGCCTCAGGCCATATTCTCTCCTTCTCCCTCTTGGCATTCCTCCCACACTGCCTTTTTTCAGCCCCAGGCACTCACGCTCCAGGTACTGTCCCTACCACAAGCTTTGGACAGGCTCTTTCCTCTCCGCTTCAGTCAGTTAAACATTTACATTCCCTTCTGAGGTCAGCTATACTGTCACTCTCCCAGAACTCCTTCTCTCACACTTCTTTATGACTCTTGTGACACTGCCTACACTTGCCTTGGGTTTAATTCTATTGCTTCTTGAAGACAGGGACTGTATGTCTGACGTGCCTGTTCATATTATATCCACAGCACCTGGTACAGTGCCTAGTAATGGTAGATGCCTAATGAATAGTTTTTGAAAAGCAGCATGAATGAATGAATGAGTGAAAGAATGAATGAATTGATGCAATTATCCGTAGTTGATTATCACATCCTTGACAGAGCCAGTACCACAGAAGATTTAGTTTCTAATTCAATAGAGATTTGTTTGATGTGCATGGCATTCTGTTTATTTGATATGCATATTTGCTCAGTATTGCAAATAAATTACCAATTTTACTGCAGTAATAATCACATATGGGTATAATCAAAATCCCCAAATTTATACTAACAAAGATCCTTAAAATCAAAGTTGAGTAAATTTATATCAATTCTCAATCAATAAATGTTTTCATTCCACTCATTTAATTATTCCAACAATTATTAAATTTTAGAAAAATACAAGAAGCTAAGCACCAAAAGAGTTCTTTTAAAAGTTTTCAGAGCAAAGAATACATAATGTTTCATCTACTGAAGAAGTCTGAAACTATCCAAAAGTTTTTGAATTGTGTATGACAAAATTCCACATAATATACATTCCACACAGCAACTTTACTCCTATAAAAGAATAACTTATGAACTTTAAAATACTTCATAACTCTTAATAAACATTTTGATGTTCTCTGAGTCTCTCTGACATGTGTACAATTCTCTAGAGGGAGAGCAAAAGGGGACAGCCACCTGAGGAGCCGGTCTACTGGGGAGGATCGCTACAAAACAGCACAGAGGCTGTCTAAGCAGGAACCAAACAGACAAAGCACTGTTGGTGAACCACCACCGAGGACCACTTCACAGAACTTTGGATCTCGAGTGTCTCCTCTTCTCTCTCATTTACATGACAGCCCACCTTCATCTACATTGTTTGCATTTGAGGTTTACACTATAAAAATTCAACTGACTTTTACATACTACTTCATCAAATAAAAAAACTGAATGTTAAGGCACATTCCCATTTTGTTTCTTAACATGTTGTTTTCTAGTTTTGCAAAACAATACAAAATAATACATTTAAAGAAACTGTCATATGCTTCACAATATTAGAAAATATAAGGCCTTTTACTTATTTATTTATTTTGGTTAATGTTAAAGATTAAGTTCAGAGGGGAATTTAAATACAGTTGCCTAAACTGTTCCAGAAGTTCCTGAGTATTTTTATACAAATGCTCCACATATAAGTCACTTCAAGTAAGAAATAATGTGGATGAGTCACAAATTTATAATGCATATTTCATAAAATATGTATCTTTTGTGTGTAATAGTTATCATCAAAGCCCCATAAAAGATAATTAATAATTAGCTATTTTTAAAATAGGGGCAGTACAAACAATTCAAGCACTGAGTGGGAAGCCATAAAATATCATTTAGAATTCCAACTTGGACATGAACTCACTGTGTGACCTAGAATGAAACACTTAGCCTACTTGGACCTTGTTTTTCAGATATGCAGGTGATGAATTTGGGCTATGTGATATCAAAGCCTTTGCAATGTTAATGGTTCTAAAGATCTTATGATATGGTGTATTCCAGTGTCACCTGCATAAGACCTCTAAGGATAGTTTCCTTTAGTGTACAAAGAATAATAAAAGCATGTTTTATTACTGCTTGCTTAATTTATGTTAAAATGCCCATACTCTTATCCTTTTCTAGTATAGTTATTTTTTTAATTCCATTTTTATTAACTTTTTCTTCTCTTAAAAAAATCTTTCTTACCTACCAAACTATTGGGATCAAATAATATATCCAATAAAAATATTATGTTACTTCCATGTTATGGTTGAGAATTTAACGTGCAGATGAAGACATTCAAAATTATGACTCCCACAGCAACTCTAACTCAGCCTATTGGAAGCACATATGTAGCATCTTCTTATTAGTGGATATGCAGTAAAATACATGCCTTAATATATATTGTTTATGCAGTCTACATGAATTATGCTTGCTTTGAGGACCATAAACTTTGAGTTTTCTTCCCAAAACTTTAATTCTTAGTCATAATTTCACATTAATGTAAGGCTGGGACAACATTTTTGTCAGGGTTATTCATATCTCATATTTTTTCAAGGAGACACAATAACACAATAAAGAGTGTAATAATAGGAAATTACAATATATTTATTCCAATCTATATTGAGGCATATGCATATGGTCATGCTTGCAAATTATACTAGGGTAGGCATAATCACATGTTTTTCTGGGACAGAGAGATAAACAGCAGTGTTCTTGCTTACTATCAATATTAAGCAATAAACACAGTATGAGGTTAAAACTTTAGAATGTGATTTTTTTTCACTAAAATTCTAAGGCTCTATATTTTGATTTCTCGATTATATATAAATATGAAGTCTACGGGAGTCAGATAATAGACATTAGTGCTGGGTATACATGTCCCAGAGAGGCCTGTTTCCAAATGGACCTAGTTGTATCTGTGATTGCCTGATAGCCCAACATGTGGCCTGAAATCAGAAATTCTATTGTTAGCCCATATGAATACAGAAAAAAAAAATTCTACAAGGATCTGGAAAATCAACCATTACAGTGAACTCAGTTGTACATGCTGCTATAGAAGCCCAACAATGGAGCAAAATGATGAGATCATGGCAAATTGGAAATGCCATCAGATGGTGGTTCCTCTGACTCAATAAATGTGTTCAGTAAATTATAACTTGTAATTAGTAACATTATTCTGCTTAATGAATGCCATGATGGTGATGTCATAACCATATCCAACAACTAATTTCATGGGTTTATACAGTTAAGATATGAAAACTATTCAGGCTATTTATGTTATATGCTAAGTCTTATTTTTGCCATATTCTCTACTATAATTAAACAAATCAAACTCAGTAAAGTAAAATGGCTGAAAGAAAACACCTGCAAAATATCTATGGCAAAGAAGCCCCCACCAAAACTGAGTGGGAGGCTCTTGATACTGTCTGCAAACCTGAACACTCTCATCATGACTCTGTACTCTCCTATTTCAGTTTGATCTCCTGTGGGAATGTAATAAGGTCAAGAGAGTTCTGGGCCCAAAGCAAATGCCAAATTATTGGGTAACATTATCATCTGAAGACTTCAGTTTCTGCAACTCCAAATTTGAAATGATATTTGTGTTTCGATCTCACATAATTATTGGAAGGAGATGATGTAATCTGCAGTATTTTAGAATTCAGAAAAAAATACTAACATAAAATATGAGAAAAAATCTGAGATTCTGAAGTCACTTATAAAAGGAATGCAATGTATTGCCAACTCCTGTGACAAAACCAAACCCTTGCATGGTACACCACCTAAATCCCGCTGAAATTTAACCAGGTGCATTTAAAATTACTACATTGCACACTGGTTCCACAGTTACTCACTATTACATATTTCTTACAACACACTATATTGATTTTAATAAGTTTTTAGTGGGCAGGGACTGTATCTATTCAACTTCCTTTCTTCAGGGTATAGCTCTTTATGCAAAGGTATTTTTAATAAAATGCTTGTGAGGAGCCAGATGATAGTAACATAATATGTATTTATAATAAGACAAACAACATTCAGCACTCAGAGCCATGTAAACCTTACAAGAAATAACCTTAAGATTTGAATGTAAATCTCTACACATCATATTCTCAGTAAATTGACTGATAAACAGGTATTGATACTTAGGACACCAATGTCACATAAACCACTCTGACTGCAAATATAACTCAAGACAAAGTGTACTTCAAAGAGCTTAAGAAAAAATTTTAAAGGGGTAAAAGTATACTTAAAATTTTTTATGATATTTAAAACAAACCCAGGTCTTATTACTTCTTTGGTGCAAATGTAATAAATAGTATATTCTATGGAGATAGGTAGGTCAGTACGTAGGTAGATAGACAGATAAATAGAGACATAAACATATACCTACATATATAGATGTAAAGAACCAAGATGTAAGAACCTTGAAAATTCTTTAATTTACGTAGGTGGTAGTGACTTTAAAAGTATAACTTTTTAAGGGTTAATCATTTATAATCTCTCACATCTTTACAATATACTAGGAGGGTTAAGTGTTAAAATATCACCCTTAGTTATGTGAATTCAAGGGGCTGCTATTCTGTAGTTGTAAACAAAATTCCTTTCTGTCTATGCTTAATAATTATATACTTTATGCCACTCTTCCTTTAACTCAAATATACTGTTCAGTCAACTTCTAGATTCATATTTTTAAAGTTTATATTGGAACAAATTTCATTCCAGTTTGATTTGTGACATTGGTAACACAGTAAGCTACTTTACTACATTGCTTCTTAAAAGCCATTTCCATTCCTGCACAGTATACAAGTTAAGAAAGTTACACATAATAAGTAATGTGCCACTATAATTTGAAAATATTCATCTTGTTCATGTTCTCCAGCTCCTACTAAAAGATTTATAACACCACTGAAACAGGAATTGATGAATTCATCACTGTCTGGGGCATTTTGATCATAATCAATAACATAATTTTACCCTTAAATAGGATTTCAATTAAAGCATATTTTTCACAGTAATTTTACTTCAACGTAAAAATGGGTTTTTGTATCATGAAGCATTAACCCACTGGATGCCAAAAAGGAAATTATTCTGTCTCTGAAGTTCTGCATCAGAATAATAAATGAAACTAAACTCTCCTCTACTTCACATTTCCCACAAATACATTTCATAAAGTTACATTATTATATTTTCATCATGGAAGATGAAAAGTAATACACTTTCCTAAAATAATAGAACCATAAAAGCTTTATCAGTTGAAAGAAATGACATGCCCAGATACACTGCCTCTGCTTAGACAGTATGCATTTTATCTGCAAAGAAAACATTTTCACTTAAAATTAATTTGTCATATCGTTAATAAATATAAAATATCAAAAACAATCTTAAAAAAACCTGTTAATGTATACATGGTATAAAAAATACAATGTATTTTATAATAATCCTCCTATTCTACCAACTTATTTATTTTTTCCTGCTCTATTAGAATGTCCAAAGAACACAAATTTCTCCCACAATACAAAATTGCTTCCCTCAGAAATAAATTCAAAAATTATTTTAAGGAATTCATTCTCATTTTTTAAGATTTAGAGCATCCTGATTTGCCATTTACTGAGAAATAAGCCTAAGTACTTTACTCCTTGTTTAAACTACATGAGCTTGTTGTTTCTCAGTGACTAAGTACCAGTCCTTATTAAGGCATATAAGAAGCTCCTTTCTTGCCTCTCCCTCTGTCATGATCTATACTTAGATCATGATCTAAGTATAGATCTTTAGTGGTGGCCACTAAAGACTTCTTTGTTTCACCAATGCACTGGGTCTTTGTATGCAATTTCCTTTGCATGTTCTCCCCTTTCCACCTAGGAAATACAAACTGATCCTTCAAAATCAAACTCAAACACTGTTTGTTCTGCAGTCTTCCCTGACTTCCTTGGATAACTGTTTGCTTCTTTCTCTATGATCCCATACAGATTTCTAAATCAATGCTTATTTTGTATTCTACTTATTTATTTACTTGTCTGTCTTTCCCATGTGAGTGGGAGGCTTCTGGAGCTCTTATTCAGCCTTGTATCCTGAGGACCTCTTAGAGCTACTACACATGAGACAATCAAGAAAGGTGGTACATAGATGAATGAGATGAAGGACTGTAATCCACATGCTCTGTTCACTGATATTTTTATATACAATTTTAAAGGTTATACTCCATTTACAGTTACTACAAAATATTGGCTTTACTCCCTGTGTTGAACAATACATCCTTGTAACCTATCTTACACTCAATGGTTTGTTCCCCCTACTCCCCGACCCTTACACTGTTCCCCTCCCCCACTGGTAAACACTAATTTGTTTTCTATATCTATGAGTCTGCTTCTTTTTTGTTATATTCACTAGTTTGTTGTACTTCTTAGGTTTCATATATAAGTGATAACATACAGTATTTGTCTTTCTCTGTGTGAATTATTCACTTAGCATAATGCCCTTCAAATCCATCCATGTCACTGCAAACGGCAAAAATACCAATGGCATTTTTCACAGAACCAGAACAAATAATTTTAAAATTTGTAGGGAAACACAAAAGACCCTGAACAGCCAAAACAATCTTGAGAAAGAAGAAAAGAGCTGGAGGAATCATGCTCCCTGCCTTCAGACTACAGTACAAAGCTACAGTAATCAAAACAGCATGGTACTGGCACAAAAACAGACACAGATCAATGGAACAGGATAAAGAGCCCAGAAATAAACCCATGCACTTATGGTCAATTAATCTATGACAAAGAAGACAAGAATACACAATGGAGAAAAGACAGTCTCTTTGATAAGTGGTACAGTAACTCCCCTACATACAAGCCCTCAAGTGCAAACTTTCAACGATGCAAACGTGCACTCATATGTCCAATCACGTAAGCTAGTTCACATGTCTGGCGTACATTGTCACTTGCGCATCCTCTACAAGTGGTTGTGCTTTTGTGTACTTTATTGTACAGTACTGTATAGACTATAGTAGTACACTATATTTCAAGCCCAGGATGTCCAGAAGCAAGTGTAAAAGCAGCAGTGATGTAGCTGGTATCACTTACTTTTCAAGGTACTGTGCTGTAAGAATAAAAATGTTTTCTTTATTTTTTGTGTTTATTTTTTATGTACTCTTTGTGTGAAAAGTATTATAAACCTATTACAGTATAGTACTTTATAGCCAATTGTGTTAGTTGGGGACCTAGGCTAACTTTGTTGGACTTATGAACAAACTGGACTTACAAACATGCTCTCAGAATGGAACTCGTTCATATGTAAGGGACTTAATGTACTGGGAAAACTGGACAGATACATGTAAAAGAATGAGATTAGAACATTCTCTAACACCATATACAAAAATAAACTCAAAATGGGTTAAAGACCTAAATGTAAGACCAGATATATAAAACTCCTAGAGGAAAACAAAGAACACTCTTTGACATAAATCATAGCAATATTTTTTTGGATTCGGTTCCTAAAGGAAATAAAAGCAAAACAAAAAAACCCAAACAAAACAAAGAAAAAAACACAACAACAACAACAACAAAAATGGGACCTAATTAAAGTTAAAAGCTTTCGCACAACAAAGGAAACCATTGACAAAATGAAAAGACAACCTACTGAATGGGAGAAAATATTTGCAAATGATATGACTGATAAGGGGTTAATATCCTACATATATAAACAGCTCATACAACTCAACATCAAAGAAACTAAACAACCCAATTGAAAAATTGGCAGAAGAACTGAATACACATTTTTCCAAAGAGGAAATGCAGATGACCAACAGGCATGTGAAAAAGATGCTCAACATTGCTAATCATGGGGGGAAAGCATATCAAAACCACAATGAGATATCACCTCATCAGTCATAAAAAACACAAATAACAAATGTTGGCGAGGACGTGGAGAAAAGGGAACCTTCATACACTGTTGGTGGGAATGTAAACTGGTGCAGCCACTGTGGAAAACTGTGGAAAAAGTATGGAGGTTCCTCAAAAAACTAAAAATAGAACTACATATGACCCAGCAATTCTACTCCTGGGTATATATCTGAAAAAAACAAAAACAATAATTTGAAAAGATATATGCACCTCAATGTTCACAGTCCAATGTCCACAGTAGCATTACTTGTAGTTGCCAAAGTATGGAAACTACCTAAGTGTCCATTGATAGATGAATAGATAAAAAAGATGTGACATATATCTATATATATAGATACAGATATATAAACACAATGGAATACTACTCAGCCATAGAAAAGAATGAAAATTTTGCCATCTGTTCATTGATCTTAAAGTGGTCAGCCCCAAACTGTGGACTTGCCCACTCATTAATAAATGCCTACCTAATCTTTCTATTGTATCCAATTTATGTATGAGTGTTCCAGGGTTTGGTTCTCAGGTGCCTGACTTTCAAACTGAAGAAGAGATGAAATTATGACTCTAAGGATTCTGAGTGCTGAGCAACAACATTCAACTAAGAAAGTACAGTGGTTAGGAAACTAACCTGTACTGATTTCATTTCTTACATTGAGTGAGGAACTCAAAGAACAGGTTTCTGACATGTTTGTGAAAATTCTAATGCTTAAACACAGCAGGCAGCTGAATAGAATAAAATCAGGTGGAAACTGAAGAATAAAGACAACTAAGTAATACTGGGGAAAATACAAGGATGCAGAGACATGGAGTTCCCAGACATAGGTCAGTTTGGGTTGGTTAGGGAAGTAGCAGTGGCATGATCAAGGCACAGAGGAGAACCCTGAACACAGGGTTTACTAGAAACAATCAAAGGGATTCTGAGCTCTGCACTGGGACACTTGAAGTTTCCTGTGTCCTGGATGTGTATATACAGCAAGCCCAGTTTGTTAAATATGGCAGGGAATGGCTGAAGTAATAATCTATGCATATCTGTGTATCTGATTTGTTCTCTAGTCCCTTGCACTTTTTTTTTTCAAGGCAGAATCAGAGGCTCAGAGAAACAATTAGTTAAATGTGAGGCAGAAAAGATTCAGAGTTTTTCTGAAACTTGCAGAGTTTTTCTGTTCCAAAGCCTGGGGCTGGGGGAAAGGGTGATAGAGGAGTGACCTAGGCTGAGAGGAAGGATTGGGTGACCAGAGGCCTTGACATGAAAGGAGGGTAAAGACCTTGCATTGGGAGAACAGGAGCACAGAGGGATGCAGCAAACAGCACCACTGTGTCTCTGTTAAGTCAAAGTCATCTTGAAACTGCTTTATGTCCAGAGAAGATAATCGCAAAAATAAGAGCATTTTAAACTTGTTTTAAAATGTTCTTTCTTTTTTTGCTGTACGCGGGCCTCTCACTGTTGTAACCTCTCCCGGTGCGGAGCACAGGCTCCGGACGCGCAGGCTCAGCGGCCATGGCTCACGGGCCCAGCCGCTCCGCTGCATGTGGGATCTTCCCGGACTGGGGCACGAACCTGTGTCCCCTACGTCGGCAGGCGGACTCTCAACCACTGTGCCACCAGGGAGGCCCTAAAATGTTCTTTTTATACAGGTTTTTTTTTTTTTTTAAGTGCCACGATTAGAGATCCTACAGATGGAAGAAAAGTGTGCATACCCAGGAAAAAGAGAAGATAAGGAGAGTAGAGAAACAAGTAAGGTTGGGGATTAAGCTTCCTCACTTAAAAAAAGAGAAGAATGAATTTAAAAACAAACAGACCCCTTGCTCTAAAACTCCCACATGAGTTTAGGAAGAAAGGACCAAACTTTGGAGGGGAAGGATGTAGTCAAATGCAATTATTAATTGCAATGGTGAAGACCCACCAGACTTTTAATCATTTATATTTTAATCAATTATATTCCTAATTCATTTCTAAGGTTTCCCTACAGGGAAAAGAGGAGGTAGCTTTTGTTTCTATCATGATGAGATGCATGCTTTTCATCCTGTGATTGCAATGAGGCTAGTTTTCAATGTCTGAGGACTATTACAATAGCGTATAAATATTAACACCTGTGAGCAAATACCTTGGATTTTCCACTGATTCCAGGAAAATAATGAAATCTGCAAAGAATATGTAATTCCTTGAAAAACATATGTGAACCACCACATTATTTAAAAAAGTGACATTGGTGTATACACAAATGATGTTTCCATTCCATCCAAGAAACAACTTATAGCACCCAAATTTCATATTTCCACACAACCCTTAGGAGATTAGTCCTGGTAGAGTGGAATGTTCTGGAAGCTGAGGAAAGCAAAGGAAATAAGGACATAAACAAATACAGTTGGTGAATTAAGGCTGTTCACATGCATTGCCATTCTATAATGCTTTTATGTCACAAATAAATTTGGGATTAATTAATTTCCCAAATAAATGTTTGTACAAACTCAATTTCAAAATTATGTCAGGGTTTAATAATAGAAAACTCATTTTTAGGCTAGTTAGTATCTATGTTAAAAGCATTACAGAACATCAGGAAAATAATACTCAGTACTATGAGGTAAGTGGTACCTATAAACCGCACATTAAAATTTAACAAGTAAGCACATAATCAGGACAAACAAATTCAATTAATTCTTGTTTCCATTATAAATAAACATTGAATTTACAGGTGGAATATTAAAATGAGGTTACAAAGTATTTAGGATTATGAATTTCAATCTATATTAATAAGAAGAATGAACATATCAGGTTACTGCTAAACTCCATCTAATTACTTACAAATTAATCAAGGACAATAAAGGAAATTAACATCTGAAAGACACTCATGATAATACTACTAAGAACGGTCAGCCTCAATTATCCATGCTAATTAAGAGAGCTGGCTAATCCTAAACAGTGGATAATTTAACAATTCTTTTTATTGGCACAGATTATATTTCTGTGTGTGACAGATTTACCTGAACATATTGCTTTTCTTAGTTTGGTATTAAAAATAAGTTTTCCTTTCTTGGTGGACCACAATGCAAGCCAGCTAGGAATTTTTCAGTTTAAAATGGATAAATTACAAAGTATATAATTCACATGTATAGTAGATAAAATCAACAGCTAAACAGATTCTAAACAGAATCTTTTAGCTTTCAAAAATACATTTAATAAATGCAAGGTACATGAATTGTGATAAAAATGAAAAAAAGATTAACTTTTTTCAAATACATTGAAAGTGTGTCAAATTTAAGCCATATAAGGTGTCTTGTAAGTTACTGTTATTTCATTTTACAGATAAAATTATAGTTTCTTCAAGAAATTATATACTGAGTTACATGTGGTAAGTGAATAGGTGTCCTATTTTTTAAATTATTTTTAAAACTATTTATTAAAAGATAGATCTTCTTGAGTCCTTTCCCTCTCTCTTACCCTCATTTTCTTTTTTTAACAAATAAGTACTACCAAAAAAATTAATTGAATTTAATTAAATACCCACCAATAAAATTAACTACCTACCAACAATACTAGCTGCCAACTATAAATCAGGCTTTGTTAGATTCTTAAATATAGGTCTGGATTGCTGTTAAGACTCTTGGTTATGACAATTTATTGAAATAATATTTAGTACCTAATAGAAATAGAGCATACACAGAACATGAATATTGGAACTTGAGTATCTAGGATAGAAACACAGTTCACCACTTACAGCTGTGTAAAAGTGGGCAAGTTATTTAATTGCTTAGTGCTTCCGATTCTTCATCTATAAAATAAAGATAATATTAGTGCTTAACCTCTTAGGGTTGTTGGGAAGAATAAATTAGATAATACATATAAAGTGCTTGGAACAGAATCCGGCACACAGTAAATATTTACTATATATTAGCTCTTATTACTGCAAAAATATTTTCAAATGGATAAATCTTCAGCACGAAAAGGAAAAAAACTGAATTTTTCCTTAAGAGTAATGTCATCTATTTCCCACAGTTTAAGCTTATGATGATAATGATTAAAGCAATGACAAAAAATATATTTTTGGACAATTAGAGTAATGATTTTCAACTGGTGTTAGGGGTAGAAGGAAGGAAGAGGATATAGCTTCTGCTAGACTTATGAAATATCTAATTAGTATTTTAATAGAAAGTTATATTTATATTTTAGGAATAAAAAAGTTCATGATCGTAACATTAAAATATGAAACTTTATTGTAGAAGGATTGAAAAAGATAAAAAGGATGTAGGTCAGAAAAGCATATTATCATATCTAGTAGTATCCAAATACCCACTTTATCTTGTTCTCATTACTACATCGGTAGAATAAACAGAAGCCCACCAACACAGGACTTAAGTTGCAGGAGTGCTAAGGGCCAGCCATTCCAGGAAAGGCCCTGAGCTGGGGACCTGGGCTATGAGCAGCAGAGAGGCTACAGAAGGGGAACAACTGCCATGGAGTGAGAGATGAGGTAGCAGAGGACAGAGGGACCAGCCAGCAACAGGAGGCACGAGGAAGGAACACTAGATGAAGGTAGATGGAGCAGAGCCATCCATGGTCAGAGCAACAAATGGGCAAACAGCCAACACTGTAGTCATCACCCAACAACTTCTGATAGAGCTCAAGGGCTGAGGCAAATGGTGTGATGGGAAGTACAGGTGCGGGCTCAGGCTGCAGCACCCTGAGACCTAGAGGCCTGGGCCCAGCACATGGGAGGCACTAGTTACCATGATCTGAGGCTGAAAGGAATAACCAACCTGAAGCTTACACTAATTATCAACATTTCTTTAAGCTCCTTAAACCCTGCCAAAGTTTGTAGACTTGCAGAAAAATACTGATGGTCATAATTGATGGCTTAGGGTGATTCACGACTGTAGAGTGAGAAATAAAGAATAGTCCCTGGAAACTTGAAGTAAGACTACAAGAGACATATCCTTTCAGCTGCCTTTTTCCCCATCTCCAACAATACCTGCTTTCCAAGCAATTACTTCATTTTAGGAGGGTGGATTGATGGTGATGATGATGTTAACAATGTACCTGCCCCTACACTGCTGACTTCACCTTCACTTTAAGATAGATGTATTACCAGCATTTCAGAACCTGATACAGCAAGGCCCGCAGAGGTTAAACAATTTACCTAATTTATACGAGTAACTGGAAGAACTGAGTTTTGAACTCAAGTCTCTAAACCGCTAAAATCTATGCTTTTTTCCTGCTATAGCATCCTCTCCACAGGAAAGAGCACCCTAACATTGTCTTAGAAGCTTGAAATTTCTACTTGTGAAACTAAAAAATGTGTAGACATCTTTTATCAAGTAAACGTATTTTTACATGTTCACATCTGAATATATTAGTAATAACAAATTGTCAGGGAACATAAAACCAATTATATAATCACAACATAGTCAAAAATATTAAAAGTTGTATCTTCTTGAGTTACAAATCCCCCCATTCAAAAATATTATGTTTTAGGGCTTCCCTGGTGGTGCAGTGGTTGAGAGTCCGCCTGCCGATGCAGGGGACACGGGTTCGTGCCTCGGTTCAGGAAGATCCCACATGCCATGGAGCGGCTGGGCCTGTGAGCCATGGCCACTGAGCCTACACACCCGGAGCCTGTGCTCCGCCATGGGAGAGGCCGCAACAGTGAGAGGCCCGCACACGGCAAAAAAAAAAAAAAAAAAATTAGAATTAAGAAATTCAGATTTAACTCTTTGTTCTTTAAATAAGTTTCTACGTTTATTACAAAATCACTTCCTAATTCGAGGAAGTTACTCTCATTTGCAGTCTCTTTCCCAATCTATGCCATTACAAGCCTTACACTTAGTTCTTACTTTTATGTATACCAGTGAATTTCTGGATGCTAATAATTCTCACTTCCCAAAACAGATACTTGAAAACATGAGTCATCCTAGGCTCTTAAATTAGGAGTGCACTATTAAGAAAAATAACTGACAGGTAAATGGTATGAGCTAATCTGCAGCTACTCCTTTGGTATCTGTCCCTCAGGTGGCACCATAAAGAAGGATCCTATCTTTCTGGGTTATAAATGAATTTATCTGGATTTTAGCCCAGGCTTCTGTGAATCTACAACTCCTCTTAGAGTATATTTAGGAACTTCTCTCCTCATACACAAGGAACAAATACATTTTATCAGGTTGTTGATTAAAGAAAATAAACTAATGAGATAAAATACAATTAATATCTTTTTAATAGTTTTTAATATAAATTTAAAGCAAGCATGTGTGTGTAAAACTTAAGGTCATAAGGTTAATTTTCTATCTGATTTTGCTTATTAACAATAATATTTGATACACAACTTAGAGTACATTTAGTGTTGGCTCTTAGAAAAATAGTTGGCCTTTCCAAGATGATATCCAAAGATGGGATTCTGGTATATTTAGGATGCTTCTATCATGAGTGATTAAAGACTTAAACACCAGCAACATTCTAAGGAGTAATAAACTTGTAAGGGATTATAAAGGTAGGGAATGGGGCATTGGCATGGATATGCTTAGAATGTCTCCATTACCTCCCAAGTTGAAACAGTGTGCATTTAAATATTACATCTGGATGATAAATTAAGAAATCACTAAGGAAAGCAAACATATCACTTTAGAAGCACTTTTCCCTTTCATAAGTTAAACCAAAATAAGACAAGAATCAAATTTCCTTCCTTTGGGCTGCCAAACATTTGCAAAAACTGAAAGTGTCCTTGGTAAAGTGGTTAATATACCAACCGAATTAAATATCACTTTCAAGTCCAGGTTATTACATGTATGCAAGTGTACACACAGAACTCTATTTATCAATTTCAGACTGCCGTGAAAAGTGCTGAATTCTATTCTTTCTGGGTATTGAAAACATTTATAATAGCAACGGCCCCACAGCCACATCTTCTTGTAACAGGCTTTAAGAATGAAAAACAAAAATCTTTATGACAATGAATTTTCATTTTCAAAGGCAGTCTATATACCATCAGCGGCTGTCCTGCCACTCAGCTCTTCTGAAGGCATTCAGACCCTTCATTGCAATGTCTCAAAAATCAATAGCAATTTATTCTCTCTTTGGACCCCAAGCAACAAAAGTAAATAATACTGTCACCTCCAGTCTGCCTGCAGAACATGGTCACAAAACAGCCTTGCCACTAAAATACAACCTTATGCAGCTCTTTATCTATGCCGGTGCTGCTGATTGTATTGGCTTCCATAGGGGACAAATACTTCAGCAGAGCCACACAAAGAGGTCAAGCTCTTGTACCTTACCCAGACTGAATGCTGAGGCCTGAATTAAAAAGAAATCTTGACATGCATCTAAGCTTCCTGCTTCAATGATGTGGATTTTATGGGAGAAAAATTTATTTTTTCAAGATTATTAAAGTTAATATATCATATTTATCATTTTTTCCTATAAAATTTAAGAAAATCACCAGGCTTTCTGAAGCAACTAGTTGAACCATAATATTTTGCAGGTAAAATCTGTATGCAGTCAATATTTACATTATCTGACTAATAGAAATATTAATCTATAAGCAAACTAAGACTTAAAAATGAAAGTTCTATTTTGATTCTCCTCTACAGAGTAAGTGATAGCAACATCAGGATACCACATCCACTCTGGAATATACAAGACAGCATTTCAAAGCAATAGAAGGAATCTTAGGAATAATCTAGTATAATCCAATCCACTTATAGATAAAGGAAATCAGATCCCATTTCTGACACCAGAAAGCTAGTTAATGGAAGAAGCAGGACTCAAATACATTTCTGACATCCTTTTCATTATAATGCTTATTGACAAAAAATTATTCATAGGAACACTAAAGAAGAGACAAAATCTTTCTGATGAGATCCTATAGTAAACCAGCTTCCCCTCAAGATTATAAATTATTCCTTAAGAAAAAACCAAGCCCTTTGGAAACTTTGTGCAACAATTAAAATCTTCAAATCACAGAAGAATTTATCAGTCATACTAGAAATATTTATTGAATTTTTGCTGTGTACTGATCACAAAATACATACAAGTTTAAAAAATGTATACAAGTTTAAGAATTGTAAAAAAAAGAAAATAATCAAATATCAAATTATATGGTTGAAGAATTAACAGAGATTGGGCCAGATGGGCACAGCAGGGGAGGAGAGTCAGGTGAGGGAGAGGGAGACTGCTCATCCAGGCAGACCCTGGAGGGCATGTACACCGAGGGTTGGGAGGTTCTGTGTGGGCGCATGGGCTGGCCCAGCAATGGGTACCTGTGAAGTGGAGTGGAGTAAGGCCAGATGCTGGAAGCCCCAGAAAATCTGGCAGAAAGACTTGAATTTGACATGGTAGAGCATCTACATAATGCAGAGTTAAGCATTTTATCATGGAAAATCACTGCAGTTGTAATTTGTCTCACTTCTAGCTGAAAAACCCAAACAATTCTTTAAAGGTGTTGTCTTACTAGTCAGAAAAATATAATTTAAAATACAACTCAATTTTCTACACCAAAATATTGTTTCTTTGGGATTTCATTTAAATAACCAAAAGCATATCTTAGGTTATTCATTAAAGCTGATTCAACATTAAATTTAAAAACAAACATCCTTTTCTGTTTTTTTCAAATTTTAGAAAGTTTAGAAACTTTGTAGAAAATCAACATTCTTTTTTATTTTATGCATTCTTTGAAGAAAGTTGGGAAAAACTTGAGCTTATACCAACAATCAATCATATGTTTGTGCTGCATTTCAGGCAACCATATGTTGTAACTAAGGCAACAGAAGACAGTGGTTAAAAGGTAAAACTCTTCGAGTCAAGCCAGCAGGATTCAAATCCTGACTTCACTAGGTATTAGCATTATAGGGAAACCAATGACTCACTCTTTCTGAGGTTCCTTTTCCTCTGCCTGTAGAATAGAGATATTATGATAGCATTACCATAGGGTTGTAAGATTAACATGAGCTAATCTATGCTCAGTGCTGATTGCATGGTGTTGGAACACAGTAAGAGCTCAATGTATGCCAAATACCATTATATCTAACTATATGCAAAAGATGACCCTCAGTTCTTCCAGGCTGTATTTATTTCATAGATTTAATATTTACTGAAACCTATGTTAAAAATACAGTTAAAACCCAGTCAATGCCTTCAAAAGCCTAACGGAAATGGAAAAACAGAAGAAACCAACATATAATAGTGACTCAGGTGACATGCAGCATAATAGAGGTGTACACAATGTTCCTTGATGTTAGAGGAGGAAATGATGAATTATTGATGGATAGGCATACAGGGGAAGAAGAAAAGATATCACAGTAAAAGTGATACCGGAATTGGGATATGAAAGAGAAGTTAGAGTGTACCAAGATAGGGAAAATGGTGCTGGAAAGTCATCTCAGGCAGACTGGACCACAGAAGTAAAGAAACTGAGGCTTGGTAATACACAGATGCAGATAGCGGGTGGAAGATGAATGATACGATGCTGGTAGAAGTGTGACCTAAAACAAAATGTAATATTATGCTGGGTTCAATTTTTGAAGGATTTTGTGTAAGGCTTGCTATTTGGGATTAATCGGGTAAGCAGCAAAGGGGAGTCATCTTGGGCCAATAATGATATCAGTGTTTTAGATACTACAATTATTATAGAAGACAGATTGGGTTTAGAGTAGGAAGAGAGACTAGAGGCCAAAACACTGATAAAGAAGCCATCACAGCAATCTCAGAGAACAAATAATACAGAATGGAACAAGACAAGACTGTGGGGCTGGAAAGAAGGAAACACACAAGAAAAACTGTGGAGGCACAATCAAAAGAACTGGTAGAAAGGACAAAGGGATTTCACAGTTTTAATGTTATATTGCTAGGGCAGTGATAAAATTAAGAGATGGAACACAGAGGGAGGGCAATGTGGGGCGACAGAAAAAGAATTTATTTTTAAATACATTGAACTTGATGTATCTCTACAACACAAAGGGGTGATCAAAAGAATAATGGAAATACGGCACTGTAGCTCAGAATGTAGATTTGGAAGCAATCTACAGATAGACAATTGCCAAATTTATAGGACTGGGTGAAATCTCATGTAGAGAGCATTTAAAGTCCGAAGGAAACCACAGTAATGCCACCTACACTATCAATAAAGAGTATAAATTACCTAAAATAATAACTAAGCAGAACCTATGAGAAGCAAACTATAAGCTCTACCAAGGGATAAATGTAAACACTTTAATAATAGAGACAGAGATTATGTGTCTGGATGGGAGAAATAATTTGGTTAAAGTCATCCAATCTCTAATTAATCTGTAATTGCAATTCTAACAAAAAAACTGCAATATAATTTTAGGAAGCTTAATAACGTTATCCTAAAGTTATCTGGAATAAGTATCTGAGAATAACTATTTTTAAAAGAGGAATAATGAAAGCAGAACCTGACCTAACACATTAAAACATTATAAAAGTGCAATAATATAGTACCAACTCATATACAGAAAGATTACTGGATTGGAAAGTGCAGAAATAGACACAAGTACATGTAATTATTGAAATTATAAAAACCTTGATTTTCAAATCAGCAGGGAAAGAGATAATACGAAGCAACATATAAGAAGAGTTTTTCTTCCGAGATGGGATAAGGAGGATGGAAGAAGTCTGAGCTTTTCATACATAGAGTGGAAGTATTCAGTGACAGAAATACAAAAGAGAGGTCTACCTATTATAAGTTATGGAAATCAGGGAGTTGTGGATTCTAGTGAATGTTTAATGCTGAAAGAATCAAAGATGAAACCACTGACCATAATGAAAAGAAGCTTTTAGAAAGGGAAGTGTCAAGAAGGATTATTTGACTATGGTGATAGGGACAGCTCTTGAGAACAGATGTCTTGATGAATTTTGATATCTGACTTACTGGAAATGAAGGAATAGCAGAGGTGAAAAAATAAAACTTTATTGTCAGAGAGTGGGCCTGACAAGTTTAAGATTTCTGAGTTGTCAGTTCTGAGAAATGGCATAATAAATCAGACTGCAGCAGTAGAAATGTCTGGCCATGATTCTGACAGGTCAATAATGTAAGCTCTGAAGTTCCCAAAAGAAGTGCCTAAGAGTCAAGGCAGAAAGGGAATGGGCAGCAAGGTGATGAAGTCCTCCATTCTTCTGGAGGATTGGTCCCCTGTTAAGTAGATGAAGAGAAAGAAAAATAAGTGACTTAGCTTAATATTTTCAGAGCTTTGACTAAGGTAAAAAGTTACTGACAACAAGATTGTGAGGCAGATGTGTAATTTCTCTCCACAGTGTCTAACACATAGCACACGCAGTGCAAAAGACTGCCAAAGAATAAAAGGATGCTGGAGGATATGCTAGAAGAAATACTGGAAAACCTAAAGCCCACCCCACAATCTGACCACCGGCATATGAGATAAAACAGAATATGCAGCAGCCACGAAGAGTGCATGGAGGTGAGCGCTGTCACTAAAAGAAATTGGGCTCAAAGAGGAGAGGTGGAAAAGCTTAAAAGGAAGGTCAGTGGGAGAAGGACAGTTCAAGTAACAGCCTCATATGTGACTGATTTAAACTAGAAAGCCAGGGTAGCAACTGAGAGTCTGAAATGCAACTGTCAAGCAGATCCACATTTGCACCTGTATCAAGTCAAAAAGTATTGTCTAGCTTGCAAATTTCTTTGAAAAAAAGGCTTATCTAGGGAAGAAAATTAAAAGGAGTATATTTTTTAAAAGTCTTATTGAGAGGTATGTTTGGCACACTATAAACTACACATATTTAAAATGTACATTTGATACGTTTGGGCATATGTATGCACCCATGAAACCATTACCACAGTCAAGATAATGAGTAAATCTCCCCTAGAAGATTCCTCCTGCTACTTTGTAATT